>NC_080190.1:138418508-138721538 GCF_030028045.1 Hippopotamus amphibius kiboko | reverse complement strand
GCTTTGTTTTCTCACACTCGACTCTCAGTTACCTCTAAGCTGGTTGACTTATACCAATTTTGCCCTTATCCTTTGTTTCTTTAAGAGCATCAGGGAGTCATCCCATTTGGGACCCAGCACTTCATGAAGCTCCCCTGAGCTAGAGGCTCTCATTCCACATAGGAGGATGCTTATATAGCTCAATGTAAGCAGACAGAGCCAAGCCCACAGCCAGCTCTCATGCATCCCGAAGAGGAAGCAGTAGCCCTGAGAATTCTGTTATGGGTTGAATTATATCTCCCTTGTTAAAATATATGTTAGAGTCCTAACCCCCACAATACCTTAGAATTTGACCTGACTTGGATATAGGGTCCTTACAGAGGAAATCAAGCTACAATGAAGTCACTGGGGTGGGCCCTAATCCAATATGACTGATGTCCTTATAAAAAGGGAAAATGTGGACATAGAGACAGATAGAGCACTTAGGGAGAACGCCATGTGAAGGCTGGAGTACACTGCCGCAAGCCAAGTACCACCAGAAGCCGGGAGAGAGGTTGGCCCAGATCTTTTCCTAGTGCCTTCACGGGGGGGTGCGGTCTTGCAGACATCTTGATCTCAGGCTTCTATAGCCTCCAACCACGAGACAATGAATTTCTGATAAGTCACTCAGTTTGTAATACTTTTTTACGGAAATCCCTAGCAAACTAATACAAATTCCAAGTTTGACTATTCCAGAATCATTTGACTGGATCTTTGAGGTGGATCAGAACTTTTATTTATTGTGTTCAACTGGGTCAGGAATTATGATGAGTTCAGAGCACCAAGTAGATTTTGCCCCTGTGTCATCTGTCTGTTTGCTGAATAAACAATATAAAAGAGAAGGCATACCTCACTAAAGACAGCAAATTGTTTCCAAACTCTCATTTGGTTTAGAAGTACTATTTACATACAACTGAGGGACTCGTTAGAAGTGATTTCTTATTTACTTATTAAGGCGAACCACCAGGGAACTCTCCTGTTTCCCATGCTGGGTCTCCATTGGCTAGTCAGTGCTTCAGATGTCTCTCTAATCTAGATTGACTAGTTTTCTCCTCAGCTAGTTGGAACAGATGAGATTTTAATATTAACTCTACCGGGTACTTTATGCTTTGTCTCTCCATCCTACTCTGAGCCCTGGGAGGCTGACCCCTGTCTGCTGTAAAAATAGGTTCCTTTCCTGTTGGATTCAGCCAAAAGGAGGTCCTGGCAGGAACTGAGGAAGGGAGAGAAGAGAGTGAAGGAGGAGCATTTATTCCCAGGGTCGGATGCTCCCTCCCTTCAGATCTCCTGCACTAGCTGTGTTCTTCTAAGAGGGCCACAGCTCCTGTGGGGGTGGCCTCCCCATGCAGCCCCACTTTTTGGGTTCTGTGAACCATTCCCTCCCCTAACTGCTTCAATGGTTATACTGTTGGTAGCCCCATCGTACTGCAATATCCCTTGTCCTTAACCCTTAAATCCCGCCAATACCTTTGTAAACACCTCCAGCTCCTTTACGAAATCCTGTTCTGATGACCCAGTTTGAATGTTCTGTCGGACTCCTGCCAGGGCCCCCCGATGGATACACTGGTGCCGCGCACCGAAGCCTCCCATATGCCTGAGGCTGTGCTAAAAACTTCACATGCATTTGCTCATTTGACCCTAATGGCAACCCTGTGACATAAGCAGCATTGCTGTAGTCTCCACTTTAGAGATGGAAAACACAGGCTGCTAGGTTAATAAATTGGCCCAACCTCACGCAGCCAGCAGGGGCCTGAGCTGGCCTGCACACCCAGGTCCCTTTTCCTCTGGACACCCCGCTCTCACAATTCTGGTGTCCGGCCTGTCTAAAAGCCGTCTTCGCGCAGAACAGACCTTCATAGTGGGTTTTACTCAGGCTAATATTAAAAAGCTCTTGGGACTTCCCTGGATGTCCAGGGGTTAAGACTCCGTACTGACACTGCAGGGGGCGAGGGTTTGATCCCTGGTCGGGGAATTAAGATCCTGCATGCTGTGTGGCCAAAAAAGGAAAGAAGTTTTTGCATCCACTGAGCAGCTGTGACAGATACCAGGAGAAGATTCCAGAATCCATTGGGGCATAGCAGATACCACACTTGGATTAGGTATTTGCCATGAAGATATATGGAAGATATATTCAACCATGGATAACCAAAACACACTTTTTGAAAAAACAAGAAGTTGACTCTTTTTTTTAAATTAATTAATTAATTAATTAATTTTTGGCTGCGTTGGGTCTTCGTTGCTGCGTGCAGACTTTCTCTAGTTGTGGCAAGTGGGGGCTCCTCTTCGTTGTGGTGTATGGGTTTCTCATTGTGGTGGCTTCTCTTGTTAAGGACTCCAGGCGCGTTGGCTCAGTAGTTGTGGCACACGGGCTTGGTTGCTCCGAGATGTGGGATCTTCCCGGACCAGGGCTCAAACCTGTGTCCCCTGCATTGGCAGGCGATTCTAACCCACTGAGCCACCAGGCAAGCCCAAGAAGTTGACTCTCTAAATCACGAGGCTGTGGTAGAGGGGTGGGAGGTGGGAGAGAGTGAGTGCTGGGGAGATGCCGTTCAGTGAGGTGCCAGGATTCCTTTGCAGTCAGGTAGCAGCTTGCGGTAGAGCGTGCCCTCTGCCACCCGTGTCCTCTGAATTTAACACATTAAGGGTTCTTCATACATGCTGATGCCCCAGAGAGCCACATGAATATTTACTTCCCCTTGTCATCGCTCTTAACCCAGGGCTTAAGGAGTGGGCCATCAATGCGGTGCTGTCAGTGGTCTTATGGGCAAGATTCCTTAATGAGAAGCAATCAGGTGGTCTCCCTTAACCAGCATCCTGAAATTCTTAAATCATCATTATTTGTTCAGGGGATTTTAATAATGTTATATTTTTCATTTTGTTTGATTCTTCTCTACATCTTCAAGTTAAGAAATCTCCCTAACCTGCCCCTGGTGGCTTCTGATGTCACCGTGTTGCAAAGCCTGAATCCCCAGAGGTTACCTGGCTGCTAAAGCAGGACCATTCAGGCTCCGCAGCAGAAAAAAAAAATGTAAAGGACGAACCCATGCACTATTTTCAGCCCATGGGTCTGTGAGTGGGCAGAATGACAAAAGCCACACATGCCCTACCCCACCCCTCTCTGTCCTGGTCTCCATGCCAGGGCTAACATCCTGAAATTGAAGCCAAGCGTCCCTTCTGAAACAGTTGCTAGAACAGGCTCTCAAAATCCAGGATCCCGCTGACTGGGGCTTGTGCTTCAAATCCTGTTTGTCTAAATACAAAGAAGCCTTCTTCCATGAGCAACTGCTCTTTGCCACTTCATGTTCTTGCTGTTGAAATGAGTGAGAGTAACACATGATGTTAGTCTTATAGGGCAGTTCTATCTCAGGAGAGCTAGTTCTAATAAATTTAAACTTTCAGGGGAATACAAATAACAACTGTATGGGAAAAATAGCTCAGAGGGTTACAGATCTTTGGATCTAAGAGGAGCTGAAATTTCTGTTTTCATAGGAGACAAGAGGTGAAGTGATTTGCCCCAAATCACACAGCTGTGTTTCATGGCAAAATGGAAACTAGAACACTCGATTTCAAGTCCGGGGCTCTTTTTACAACATTCACAAAATAGTGAGATACATGGGGAATCCACTGAAAACATCACCAGTTGGGAGGGAACGAATTGGGAGATTGGGCTTGCCATATATACATTACTAATAAGAAAAAAAAATCAAATTGTACACTTTAAATACATGCAGTTTATTGTATGTCAACTGTATCTCAATAAAAGTTCTTAAAAAAAAAAAGAAAAGAAAAGAAAGAAAACATCACCAGACTTCCCAGGGTTAGCTCTTTTACTTCTTTTTTTTTTTTTTTTTTGCCACACCGCATGTGGCATGCAGGATCCTGGTTCCCCCATCAGGGATCGAACCCTCGCACCCTACAATGGAAGTGCAGTCTTAACCACTGGACTGCCAGGGAAGTCCCACCTCTTTTATTCTTACAGTTCATTGATAATCTGACTCTGACCATCTGATTAACCTACATGTCTATCAAAGAGTTTAGCCAGAAAAAGAACTAAGTTTGCTTGGCTATGGAACCTAGGAAACAAGAGTTCCATAAGTTTTAAGAGTGTGTTGGATGATTTAACAAAACATACAAATTTTAATAATGCAAAATATGCAAATAATGCAATATGAACAAGACCTTCGTGGCACCAGATATTTTGTCCCCATTGCTATTAATGTTTAAATGGAATGTCCCATTCACAAGGGTAGGGATGATATTGGTCTTTTCCATGTCTTCCTGGTGTCAGACTGAGTGCCTATGATATAATTAGCACTCAGTAAATATTTGTTGTGTAGGGGAATATTGACACAACATTTAATGAATAGATTACATTATACAAAAGACATTAGTATATTCTTGGAATTACATCAAAATTCAGATTTTTTTTTTTCACCTTCAAATGCCTTTATATCTCTTTGCTGACCTCAGGAAATATTTTCTTTTGGCTTTAACTATTACTGTTTTATACTCTATTATAAATTCCATAAGGTCAAAGGACTTTTTCTGTATTATTCACCTTGTATCCGCATGAGTGAGCCCAAGGCTTGGCACAGAGTAACCACTCCATAAATATTAGCTGTTGTGTTTCTTTTTTACAACCCAATGAGCGCATCTGCGACTCGCCATTTTGTGACTGTCAATAAGATTTGCAGCTCTTACCTCAGAAACCTGGCTGGTTTCAAGACTCCATAGATGGTTTAACTCTTAGATGGCAATGAAATACAACAGGGTGCCTAACTTTGGGCCAGATATGCTCTCAGCATTTATAAATACGATAGTAAAGTGCCAATGAGAGTACCAGAGTGCTCAGCTATGGGACCTAGGGAACAAGAGCTCCATAAGCACTCAAAAAATCAATAAACCTCCCTTTCGATAATAGAGAAAAAATAACCTTGGCACTCTCTCACCAACTCTACTTTCTCATCTAAGTAGAAAGTGTTTTCTAAAGTATTTGTTCTTTTGAGAGCTTACAGATGGCAAGGTCTTAAAAGCTTTTTTGATACTAGTAACACACTGAATGATCCTAACCAAATCCAAATGGCATCAATTGACTAGACTTGGAAGCTCGGATGCTCACAAAAGTACATGCCAAGTGCCTGTCAATTACATTCTGAAATAAGAGGCAAAGATGTGAATGAAAAAAGCACTCCAGATACAGCAATGACATGGAGGAAAGTACAGTGATAGGAAAGAACAAGGATTGCTTGGGTGACATGAAATAGACCAGTATAAATAAAACACTTCTTTAACAAGAGATAAGATGGGGTATGTGGATTAAGCTCATGAATTCCTACTCAAGGGCCTTAAATTCCATGTGATTTAGCTAGCTATTGCTGCATAACAAAGCACCATAAAACTCAGTGGCTTAAAACAACAAGCATTTATTATTGCCCACAACAATGATTGTGCTGAGAAGCGCTTTTTATCTTGTCTGGGTTCACTCATAGTGGGTTGGGTTAGGCAGCCTGGCTGATCTTGGCTGATCCCTCTCACATGTTTGGTGATTGGCTGGTTATCAGTCTGTTGGGGAAAGAGTTAACATTGTCGGCCTCATGTTGCTCTTTAGAGGGACCTGCTCACAGAGCTGCCCCCTTGGCTGGGAACTTGGTTTATGGAATGTTTCCTGTGTTATTAACTGCATTAGTTTTCTACTGTAGACATAACACAATTATCAAAAATGTAGTGGCTTAAAACAACACAGATTTTTAAAAATTAATTAATTTATTTATTGGCTGTGCTGGATCTTCATTACTGCTGTGAGGGCTTTCTCTAGTTGCAGCGAGCAGGGGCTACTCTTCGTTGCGGTGCATGGGCTTCTCATTGCAGTGGCTTCTCTTGTTGCGGAGCATGGGCGCTAGGTGCGCAGGCTTCAGTAGTTGTGGCCCATGGGCTTCGTTGCTCTGTGGCATGTGGGATCTTCCTGGACTGGGGATCAAATCTGTGTCCCCTGCATTGGCAGGTGGATTCATAACCACTCTGCCACCAGGGAAGCCCCACAACACACATTTATTGTCTTACAGCTCTGGAGATCAGAAAGCTAAAATGGATCAGCAGGGCTGTGTCCTTTCTGGAGGCTCTAGAGAGAAATCCATATCCTTGCCATTTCAAGCTTCAAAAGCCATCCAAGTTCCTTCGCTCATGACCACTTCTCCTCCATCTCCAAAGCAACCTCAAATCTCTTTCTCTCTCTCTCTCACCTTTGCTTCTGTCATCACCTTTCTTTGACTCTGATCCTAGATAATCCAGGAAAATCTTCCAATCTCAATATCCTTAACTTAGTCACATCTGCAATGTCCCTTTTGCCATGTGTGGTACCAGAATAGCAGGTTTTGGGTATTAGGATATAAACACATTCAGGTGCTTCAGGTTCATTAACTGATGTTGGAGCACATGACAGATTAACAAGCAGGAAGTCCTAGAGAGAGAGAGTTAGAAAGCCATGGGCAATTGTTCAGGGACACAATAATCAGTGATTGGAGTACGAGACAGAAAAACAAGTGATCTATTTGTAACTGATGAAAAACTGTGTTAACCAAGACCAGTTTGGTAGAGCTTACGGTATTTATACTTAGTCTCTCAAATATTTATTGAATGTGTACTATATGGTGGGAGTACAACAGTGAATGAAATAGACATGTTTCAATATCCATGGAGCTTACCTTCTGGTTGGGTATTTCTAAGAAGGGAACATTTAAGCTGAGCCCTAAAGAATTAGAAAGAGGCTGTCTTACACAAAAGAGGGGGTTCCAAGGAGAGGAAATGGCATGCACAAATCCCTGGGGTTGGGATGAATGTGGTCCTCTGTACGTGCAGTCAAAGTCCAGTGTGATTGAAGTGTAGAGAAGGAGGGGAAATGTGCACCTAATGTGGCAAGGAAGGTAAACAGATGCCAGTCCACACAGCAAGGTTTTTCTGGCCACAATAAGGAGTCTAGATTTCATTCTAAGTATAACTAGAAGTCACTGAAAGGTTTTATGTTTTCAAAACCATAAGTCTAGTGTTCAGAGGCAAGGGTGGAAGTGAGAAAATTAGAGCCTTGTTACTCAGTGTGGTCCATAGACCAGCAGCATAAATTGATTTGGGAGTTTGTTGGGAATGCAGAATGTTGGTCCCTCCCCAAACCTGGAACCAGAATCTGTATTCTAACAAGATCCCAAGTGATTCATTTGCACATTAAAGTTTGAGAAGAGCTAAGTTGTAAGACCGTGGTAGCTTGGCTTAACATAGTGTCTAGGAGATGGAAAAGTAGAGAGAATATCTTAAAGATAGTCACAAGCATGCAGAATTTGCAATAGAATTAAAAGTTGGTAGAAAAAGGAGAATATTCAAAACACAGAGAAATATTAGTTAGGTGCAGGCTTGGAACATCAGTCTTCTGTATCAGAGATGTTTTCAGGCAGAAGTCCAGTACCCTGGAGAGCTCCCATAAGCCAACAGTTTTCTAAAGATGAACGTCTAAGGGTCTATAGAGAGACCCTTTTAGACTCAAAACCTTCAAGTCATCCTTGACTATATTTTCTTGGTGAAGCTCTGATAATAATTGGATTAAGTTCTCTGATTCCTGGGACTCAGCTTCAATACCCAAAGAACTTTCTGTTCCACATGATAGAACAGCCATGGTGTCTGCTCTGTTTTGAATATTCCAGTGAAATTATAATCCCGAAGGAGGCCAAAGGCTGAGGTGAGGTGGAGGTGAGAGGGAGACACCTTCTTCAATATCATTTCTCCTCAAGGACCCCCTCTCTCCTGGAACAGGAGCTGGAGTTTGTCCTAGGCTTAGGGATTTGACCCCAAGATAGAAACCATTAGAGCACTAACTATAGTGATAACTCTGAAAATGGAAAAGGGCCAGATTTGGGGGAGACTATGAAGGAAAAATTGGCGGAACTTGGTGATGGGTAGGGAGAAGGTGAATGTAAAGTACCAGAACACTTGACTACTGCCAGGGTCCTCCTATTGCTCTCATCTGTCTGGCCTAGAATTGTGTGTAGCAAATATAGAAGATTCCATTAAGACCCCACTGATCTGATGAGATACCAACCATGTCCCTTCCACTAAAATAATTAAAATGAAAGACAAGTGTAAGCGAGGATGTGGAACAACTGTAACTTCATACACTGTTGGTAGGAATGTAAAATGGTACAACTGTGATGGGAGAAGACACTTACTGTGTGACCCAGCAATTGTACTCCTAGGTAAAAGATACTTCCTGAAAAAAACTTTTATAGGAGTCTTTATAGCAGCTTTATACATAATAGCCAAAAACTAGAAACAACTCAAATGTGCTTCAACAAGAGAAGAGATACACAAATTATGGTGTATTTGCATAATGGGATATTACTCAGCAATAAAAAATAACAAAAGTTTGATACACACAAAAACCAGAATAAATATCAGAACATTATGGACAAACAAGTTGTGGTATGTTTATATAGTGTAATATTAGTCAGCAATTAAAAAATAATGAGCTATGGATACAGGCAACAACAAGAATAAACCTCAAAAACAAGAATCCAGACACACACAAAAAGTAGATCAAAAAAAGGACACACTGCATGATTTCATGTATATGAAATTCTAGAAGAAGCAAAACTAAGCTATGGTGAGAGAAGATAAGAAAACTGCTCTCTGCTGGGTCGGGCAGGGATTAAAGGGGACAGAGACTACTTTCCGGGGTGACAGAAATATTCTACACCTATTTGGGGGGTTAGTTAGGTATACACATTTGAAAGAATCCATCTAATTGTACACAAGATCTCTGAGTATTATTGTATATAAGTTTTACCTCAATAAAAATAAAATTTTAATTAACAACAAAATCCCAGTGACCTTTGCCTTAGTCCAAGGGCATGTATGCCTATATCTGCTGGCTTGTTTCGCCCAAAAAAAATCTGTGAGGGATACTCAACAATCTTTTGGGTCTGGAAAGAATGTGGCAGAGGGGCTGGCAGTTTGCCCAAATGGTTGATGCAAAGCTCAAGGCAGCTGGGCTTAGTAAAATCTTTCATGCAGGCTTAGAACAATGCCCATAACGTGTGACCGTGAAATTGTAGCATCCCCCTGGAGCCTGTGTGTCCTTAGAACTCTCATCCCAGAGGAGGTCAGCAGCTCCTTCTAAGCCACAAGAGCCTGATGAATTGTTCAGCTGTTCTTGCAGGCAGTTCTGATTTCAATGGCAACTGGGGGAGGGAAAAAAAAAAACAGGTTTTCAGTGTTGCAAAAACTCAGTCCGGTATAAAGGGCCCTGAAAGAGGAGCCAACAAACAAAATGACAGAATAATGAAGCCACACGCTCCCAGATCTGCTCTTTTTCCCATCACCAATTTAGTCCCAATTCTAGTTAAGCGTTGGAACAACTCCCACCCAAAGTGGATTAATTAACAACCAACATGTTGTGAGTTTTTGCTGTGAACCAGGTGTTGTGCCATGTACTTGGAATGCAGGTAAAGAGACAAATCTGATCCTTTAGAAACTCAGAATGGCTACTTGTATGGGTATAACTGAATCTCTTTGCTGTACACCTGGAACTAACACATCATTGTTCATCAACTATACTCCAATATAAAATAAAAATTTTTTCAAATAAAAGAAAAAAGAAACTCAGTCTGCTACAATTAGCTGCTGTCACATCCATCATCTACTTTGATCCTTATGAACTCTCTGAAAGGTAAGTAAAGCAGGAAAAATTACAACCCCCATTTCATAAATGAGAAAACTGAGGCTCAAGAGAAACGAAATGATTTGCCCAAAGCCACACAACAAGCAGTGAAGTTGAGATTTGAATTCAGGTGTTCTCATGCTGGGTCCCATGTTCTTTGCTATGCATGAGGACAATGTATATAAAACAGGTATGTGTCCTTTCTCTACTATAAATGTATTAAAGTCTTGGGTCTGAAGACTGTTGGGATTCATGAGCACAGAACTGGTGGGGAGGGAAAGGAATTGTGTGTTCTTAGTCCTCAAGGAGGCATCCAGGATATTACTTATACACTATCTGAATCGACACTGAGGGAGAAGACTTGGCCCAGAAAGCAATCCATATGCACAGTGATGTGATCTGATGGATGGATGCTGGATGTTTAAACAGGTAAGTAGCTGGAAGTCAGGTTAACTAATTCCACCCATTGTCCATCCGTGATGTCATTCATAAGTCCCTAATCTATGGGTCAGAGTCACAAGAGTCCCAACAAGACAAGGAGAGCATCAGAGTCCCAGCCAATTAGGAGGCAGCTCAGAGCAGCTTTCCATATCTCTCGCCAAGTTCTTGGTCAAAAGCAACAGATTCAGACTCTTGCTCCCTTAAGCAAAAAATAATTTATTAAGAATAAAGGTGGTTCACAAATATGTGGAAAACTTGAATATTCAGCCCTCAGAAGGGACAGGAATTAGGGCAATTCTGAGAATTCAGGTAGCAAGGACAAAGGGAAAAATCTCTCCCAGTGTCAACTTCAATAGTCTTCTATCCTTTCCTCTTTTCAACCAAGATTCAGGGTCCAAGGGGACAGAGAGCCTGATGGCTTGGCTTGGGCCACTCACTTTCACTGTGGCAAGTGATGAACAGACTACCTTGAATAATAGTTCCCAGAAAACTGCACGTACTGAGTTAAGAGTTGGTTCCTCAGGGGAAAGTCAGAATGCTGTTAATGCTGTTTCCAGAAGCAGCAATATGGATGCTGAGAGGACAAAAAAGCTTGGGTGGCCACTACTGGATTCACAGGCAACTGAAGGGTTAGACAAGGAAACTAATAAGGAGACAGGGTCAGAGAATACAATAGCAAGAAGAGCTCCTTGACGCCCAGAACTCACCACTATGCATCAATTCCACATAAATAGCAGCAAATCTTTCTAGACCCACTGGGTTCTCAGCTAAGGCTTGTGAGATATTTATTACCTTTCTCAAAACCAGCTCAGGAATTGGAAGAATTTGAGAGTGCAAATAGAATGATAATAACATTAACCATAACATCTTGGAGAAGCTGAGAAAAGCAGGAGCTGGCCAGAAGGAATTAAGTGTAATGCTAAGCTCACTCTATTTTGTAGAAGGTAGACAACAAAAATTAAATTACTTGGATTTAAATAATTATGCTTCTTATGATACAGAAAAACACAATGGAATGTCTTTGAAGGACATAGAAAGCAAAAACAGCTGAAAATATTTCAGATACAATTTCTTCAGAGAAAAATAGTCTATTGATTTGAAACTGGTACTGTGCTGTATCATTTAGAATGCCTAAGGTTGTAAGCAATAGCATACCTTCACTTACTCTGGCTTAACAAGGAAGAAAGTTAATATCACTCAAAACAAGGTACACAGAGCTAGGCCAGCCTCCAGGAACAGTAAAATTACTGATTTAATGATACCATTATGGCTTAGCTCAGAAGTTCTCAAAACTTTTGGTCTCAGGATTCCTTTACACTGTTTAGGTGGGTTATATTTATTAATATTTACTGTAGTAAAAACTAAAACTGAGGAATATTCAATGTTGTTTTGGTTGAAGTACATGGGAGAAAATTGGCCTTATACAGATACATAGTTGCAAAAGGGAGAAGTATTTTAATAGCCCTTTCATAGAATTATTGATATTCTTCTTTGATAGTATACTCAAAATCAATTTCCTGAAGATTAGCTACAATGTGGGGCTGAAAGCATATCAATAAGTTTTTATATTTGTCATATGGTATTAATACCCATTGGTCTATATCTTGCACCTTGAATGGATCTTTAGCCCATGTATAATTTTGTAAAGTCATTGGTCATTTCAAAAATATTAGTGCAGGGACTTCCTTGGTGGCACAGTGCTTAAGAATCCGCCTGCCAATGCAGAGGACACAGGTTTGATCTCTGGTCCGGGAAGATCCCACATGCTGTAGAGCAACTAAGCCCATGCGCAGCAACTACTGAACCTGCGCTCTAGAGCCCACGAGCCACAGCTACTGAGCCTATCTGCTGCAACTACTGAAGCCTGCATGCTCTGCAACAGGAGAAGCCACTGCGATAAGAAGCTCTCACACTGAAACAAAGAGCAGCCCCTGCTCCACACAACTAGAGAAAACCAGCGCACAGCAACGAAGATCCAATGCAGCCAAAAAAATTAATAAAAAAAAAATTAGTCCACTGTTATGCAGCTCTTCCAAATATTGACACATTTCATTATATCAAAATAATCAGGTAAGTTAATATTACCACTGATCTTAGAAAAGTCTTTATACATATTGGGAAAATATCAGTAAATATTGGGAAGCTGTGCACATGCAAATTTTCAAAAATTCTAATTTTGCTCAAAAGCTTGACCTTATCACTGATAACAAATACTGCCCATTGTTTTCCCTGAGGTGGCTCACTTTGTCCACGTTCCAGATAACATCTACCAAATACTCAAGTGTAAATAACCATAGTTTATCAATCATTCTTTCAAGTAAAAGAGGAGCTGAAATAACTCACAATGCAAACAATCACACAAGTGCTTTCCCTTGAGATGACTATCATGCTTTAATATGCAGAGAAGGGATTTATGAATACTTAGTTTTCTCATACAGATATCAAAAAGATGTATACTCAAGGATCAAATTTTAATAGAATTAAATTTTTTTACTTCATCAAGGACATTAAGTGAAACTAATTGATTTGTTTTTCCCCCTGCAAGTGCATGGTGGAATGCAAGAATACATCGATACCACTATAGAGTATACAATATAAGCCACTGACTTAATTTCTGCTAAAGCACCAGCAGTTTTACCCGTCAATGCTTTTGCATCATCCTTGCAAATGTCAGCTATAGTGAAAAGAGCAAATAATGCCTTACTGTAATTATGGAGATGGTTTTGATCTCATGGAACCTCTGAAAGGGTCCTGGGGACTATGCTATGAGAACAGCAGGCTTAGGTTTAGCAGAATCTGCAGCACAGAGTGGGGATCACCAAGAAGTAGATGTCTAAACAAAACTAGGATTCTGTTAGAAAGAAAGAAGGAATAATACTGATAAGCAACCAATAGTGTTCACTACCCATGGGCACAATATGTGGAAATCATAGCACAGTTAATACAGTTAGCTGCTGTAGAGTTAAACCAATAGATGTAAACACCTTCCAATTGTTACCAGGACAACTACGTATATACATGGAAAAGTATGAAGTCAGACCACTACCTCAGACCATATACAAATTTAACTCAAAATAGATCAAAGCCCTAAATATAAAAACTAAAATTATAAAATTCTTAGACGAAAACATAGAGGTAAATTTTCATGACTTTGGATTTGTCAACGGTTTCTTAGATATAACACCAAAAACACAAGCAACAAAGGAAAATAGGTAAATTGGACTTCATTACAATTAAAACCTTTTGTGCAACAAAGGACACCATTAAGTAAATGAAAAGACAACCAACAGAATGGGAGAGATATATGCAAATCATATATCTAATAAGGTTTACTATCCAGAATATATAAAGAATTCTTACAACTCAACAACAAAAAGACAAACAATTCAATGGGGAAAAAAAATGGGCAAAAAAGTTCAACAGACAGACACACAAATGGCTGACAAGCACATGGAAAGTAAGCAAAACCATCAGCCACTGGGAAAACACAAATCCAAAGCAAGGTGAGATACTACACCCACCCTGAAGGATGGGTATAATCAAAAAATCAGAAAATAACAGGTATTAGTGAGGATCTGGAGAAACTGGAACCCTTCCCCGTTGCTGGTGGGAATGTAAAATGGTTCAGCTGCTGTGGAAAACAGTTTGGCAGTTCCTCAAAAAGTTAATCATAGAATTACCATATGACCCAGAAATTCCACTCCCAATTATATAACCCCAAAGAATTGAAAACAGGTGTTCCAAAAAAGCAAAAACTTGTACACAAATGTTCATGACAGCACTATTGACAATGGCCAAAAGGTGGAGACAACTCAAATGTCAATCAACAAATGCACACATAAACAAAATACGGTATATCCATACAATGGAATATTATTCAGCCATAAAAAGGAATGACACTCTGATACATATTACAACATAGACGAACCTTGAAAATATGTTAAGTGAAAGAGGCCAGACACAAAAGGACACATATTGCATGATTCTGTTCATATGAAATATTCAGAATAGGCAAATCCACAGAAACAGAAAGCAGATGAGTGATTGCCAGGGGCTGGAGGAGGGGGAAATGGAGAGTGACAGCTTAACAAGGATGGGATTTCCCTTGGGGATGATAAAATCATTCTGGAAATAGATAATAATGAGAATTGCACAAGATTGTGAATATACTAAAAGCCACTGAACTGTACAGTTTTAAATGCCTAAATGGTGATTTTCATCTTATATCATTTTTTTTACCACAACCTAAAGAAAGGAAAAAACCCTCCTAAGTTTGCACAATAACAAATGAGTCCCAGAGATAGTTTAGCAGGTGAACTAGAAGAGTGCTGGAAGTCTAGTCCTGTCACTATTTTAGAAAGTAATCAAAATACCAAAGACACCACCAGAAGTCTACTAGAGCTCATGGAGGAATTAGGTAAAGTTGCAGGATACAAAATTAATACACAGAAATCGTTGCATTTCTATACACTAACAACGAAAGAGAAATTAAGGAAATGGAAAGTAACCATCATACAATGTGCTAGGTTCAGTCCCTACCAGGAAAGCCATACACTGACAGAGCCACAAGGATTCTAATAAACTTGGCTGAGAAATTCCGTGAGGCTGACTGACATAGCTGTCTTCCTAGCAATACACAAACATATTGGCTGAAAACACAAGCAAGTATACCACCCTGGAAAAGGAGACAGAGCAAATTAAAGCACATCTTGCTATAGATGTCACAGTTAAAACACACCTTGAAAATATTCTCATTTTAGACACTTTAAAAAGTGAACATTCCAGAAAAGTTATGACCTGTTTAAGGGAACGTAGCTGGTTAGTGGAAGAACCTGGCCCAAGGTAACTAATGTCCTGCCTCTTTCCACCAACTGATCTTCACAGTCGAGGCAATTCCATAAATATCTTTCAGAATAGTTGTGATCTGAATATTTGTTAAGCCAGGATGACTGTATTTCCCCTGCATGTGCCCTCAAACCCATGTAAAAAGAGAAACCTGCTATCCACACTTTTAACATAGCTCCTGTCTTTGTGCTCTAAATCTTGGTGTGGTGTCACAGCCAAGTTAGATTGCTGGCTTACGTGGGACTACTTGCCCTACCACACTTTGCTCAGAAACCACTCACCAAACCTGCCAATTCTCACTTTGGAACATCTGGTGAACCTGGGCGCTTCGCTGTTCCCATCATGATTCCCTAACCTTCCACTTGGACTATTTTGTATGCCTCCTAAGTGTTATCTGTGGCTGCGTCTGACACCGACTCCAGAGGCACATGAGCCTTAGATGGGAACAGAGATCGTTGTGAACCCTACTAGCTTACCTCTTGCTCCAGAGGGGATAGAATCTGGGCCTGGTTCCAGATTTACAATGACCATGAAAATAAACTGTAAATTAGTTTAAAAGACTCTGTCCTCAACAATGGCAACGGTGACGATGTCTTGATACTTTATTCCTTCAGATGCACAGAGAACAATTTTGACTTCATGATACAAACAACACTGGATTTTTTGGTTTCCTTGGCAACCTGCAGTTCTGCCCTCAGTGACAATCAAAGACTAGAGGCTCCCATTTCCTTCTAGCTCTAAAAATTCTCATTCTGTGAATATCGGGAGGTTTAGAGAGCCTACTAAAGGGGGACTGGTGCCAGAGTCTTAAACTTACCTATTGAGCTATTAAATTTAAACTACTAAAATTAAACTACTAAAATAGAAGCAGGGACAAAGATGGCTGCTTCTTTGGCTGGTGGAGGTAATCTGGTGGAATTCAGGGAAAAGACAGGCAGAATAGAGTATCAACAGCAATCCTAAGTTAACAGAACTTCAAATCATGCCCCACTCATTCTGTTAACTAAGGCAGAGAGATGAGTGCATATTGTTGAAAGCTCTTTCTAAAATGGCTACAAACTATGAATTTCAGAAACTAAATTGTCATGTTTCAGAGAAAACATCTAGAATCACTCTCTGCTCATGCATGAGGAGCTATTATGTACTGTACCATTAGAGGCACCAGCTTAAATCACACACATTCAGACTAGAGGGCAGAGGTTCACATCTGATCTGATCCAGCCCCTTCTGGAGGGCCAGGGGAAGAAGCAGGGAAAAGATCAAAGGCGGGCCTGAAGCTCCCAGCATCTACAATGTCACAGACCGTCACTCTTATAGGAATGACGTATACAGTAGACTGTGACCAGCGTTCTTGGGCAAGAAAAGCTAAGTGCAGCGTTCCCTTATCTATTAGACACGTGTGCTTTGTACCAAGGGAGTACTAATGACATCCACCAATCCCTTCCTTAGGGCCCCCCTTTTTTTTAAAAATTAATTTATTTCTTTATTTATTGGCTGTGTCAGGTCTTCGTTGGTGCGCGCAGGCTTTCTCCAGTTGTGGCGAGCGGGGGCTACTGTTCTTTGTAGTGCGCGGGCTCCTCATTGCAGTGGCTTCTCTTGTTGCGAAGCATGGGCTCTAGGAGCTTGGGCTTCAGTAGTTGCACACGTGGGCTCAATAGTTGTGGTTCAAGGGCTCTAGAGCACAGGCTCTATAGTTGTGGCTCATGGGCTTAGTAGCTCCACGGCAGGTGGGATCTTCCCGGACCAGGGCTCGAACCCGTGTCCCCTGCATTAGCAAGCAGATTCTTAACCCCTGCACCACCAGGGAAGCCCTAGGGCCCCTTTTGTTTACTGTTCCTGTTAGTTTCTCTTTTGATCCAAATGTCTCCCTACAGAGTTTGGCAGAAACTTGTGCATGTATATCACAAGCCCAAGAGCCAGTGTCAGTGGATCTCCCATTGGCCCTGAGGGAGTAATAAAGTTCCTAAGGGAGTCAGGACATCTTCTGCTGGAAACCAAGCCTCGCCTACACATAGCATTCTCCAGGTCCTCCCAGGCCTAAGAATAGCAAGTCCCCAAGTTCTGGCCCAGAGAAGTGGCAGAGAGCGAGCCAAAATCCACCTTTGCTGCGGATGAAAGCGAGGTGAGGGAGCACAGCTCAGGGCCTGCTAACCCTAGTCCAAGGTCAGCCTCCACCCAGGGGAAGGTGGAATCTGCAAACACACTTCTAGGTGGCAGCCTCTTACCAGTCCAGAAAGAAAATGAAGACCAGGAAGGAATTCCATCCACCCATGCTTAGGAGCGGTGGGAGATCACTTCCCCGATAAACAAACATGGACCGACAGCTGTCAGCCACTAGCCACGGACTCACCCACCTCAGACCACAGAGGAAGAGGTGGGCTAAGAGGCCACTATATTGAGGGAAATCCTCCCCAGCGCCATCTGGCTCAGAGAGGGCAGGCAGCCCCCATGTTTGTCAAACCCTAAAACACATGAATATTCACGATGGTTAGGAAACCTTATTAAATCTTGCCAGTTTAGAAAATAGGAGTATCTCACATATTGGTCCCCTGCCTGCCAAGTTTGGGGTTTTACAGGCTGTGCACTTCCAGATCTGCTTCCCCGATGTCCTGAGCCAAAGGTCTGCCAGCGGGGGCTGCACACAGCAGGTGGCTCCCACCCCCGCCTGGGCCTGGGCACAGGGTGACTGCCCCCTCCCCTGCCGCCAGTGTCTGTGAGAGCCTTGAACTGCTGACATTCTATTAAACAGCACGTGGATGTGCCAAGGACATTGGTCACCGGCCCAGAGCCCTGATGCTCTGTTCCCATCTAGCTCCCTCGAGAGGACCTGGCCTTGAACCTCTGTGGAGGTGGCTGGAGGCTCTCCCTTCAGGCTGCTCCCTGCCAGCCCTTTTCCTGCCTGGATCTCACCTCCCCCACACTGCCCGGATGCTCCTTGGAGACCCTGAGAACTACCATGCTGCACTTCTGCCCGTCCTCCACCCCCCTCTCCCCCCAGCCCTTGGACTCAAATACTGAAACCAGACTTTTGGCCTTGAGTGTTGCTGGCACGTCACCCACAGTGGCAAAAGAGAGCTGGCAGGAAACTGACCCTCCAGCCGGCATTGGCCTGGCCTGCCACAGTGAGAGTCACTGCAAGGACCTATCACCGCCCCCCACCCCCATGTCCTCTGTGCCCCTCTCCCTTAGCACTTCTTAGCATCTTCCCCTTTTATACCTTTCCTTCACCTTTCTCTGACTCACTTTTCTTTGTTCTGTCTCATGATCTACTTTCCTTCCTCTCCTCTCTCCCTCTGGGTGTTTGGGTTTTTTCTGCCTTTCCCCTCTGTTCTTCCAGCTTCTTACCCTCTCCCACACATAACTGTAATCTGGTTGCCAGGCTTTGTACAACAGCCTCCTAAAAATTCCTCTGTGGTGGTAATGTCCACTTCCAATTCTTCCACTTTCAGCAGAGTGACCCTTTACATCGCTCCCTGATTCAAGACCCTGTATGGCCTTCTCAGTGCCCGCAGAACTGAGTCCAGACTCCGTCACCTGCCTGCCTTTCTTTTATACACTCAGTTGTTTACTGGTTCAGCCAACAAACCTATTTAGTTACTGAGCACCTACCATGAGCAGATATTGTACTAGGAGCTAGAGAAGTAATACAGAATAAATACAAGAATATTTACACATGAAACAATGTCTGAGATTTGTTTCAAAATAACCCAAGGAGCAGGGGGAGGTATAGAGAACACGACTGACCGTGAGCTGATAATTACTGAAGCTGGGTGCTGGGTTTAGGGCTTCATTATGTCATTCTCTCTATCTACTTCAGTACATGTTTGAAATTTTTCTGTTAAAAATATAATGGGTGAAGAGAACTAAGTTCCCTTGCCTCCCAGCTCTCCGTGGCTCCACGCTCCAGCCATGGGAAGGTTCAGCCCCTCAGAGTCCAGTATTGAACCTCCAGGCATTCCCCTGCTCCTTCCACTCAGAACCCTCTTTTCTCCAGCATCCCCTCCTTGTCTTAGTTGACTCCCACTCAACCTCTGAGCCCAGCTTAAGCAAACAGCACTTTCTCTGGGAAGCCTTTCCTGACACCTCTAGACCAAGCAGGGCCCTGCCCGGGGTCCCCATGGCACCTTGTCATAACACTGTTACAATTTGTTATAATTGCTGCTTGTTAACCGTCTGCCTTTCCCTCTAGGCTACCAGGTCTGTGCACACGGAGTATTTCTGTCTCTCTCCCTGTTTTTTCCCCAAAGTCCAGCACACGTTAGACGCTCAGTAAATATTCACTGAATAAGTGAATAAAAAGAACTCTGTAGTCTCTAACAGAGTGGCTGCCACAAACCTGGCCTCACGTAGGGTTTGCTGGGGGATGGGAATGGGTGAGGAAGGGGAGGAGCTATGGTGGCACTGGCTGGGCGCCTGCGATGTCCTGCCCAACTCCCCTGCCAAAGTCGGGCATCTGTGCCCTGAGCAGGCAGCTCTGGTGCGGAGGCCACTTAGAGCCGTGTCCTAGAAATTTTCTGGACAGAATTTTGAAGCTCACTTTATAAAGTCCGAATTAATGACCTGGTAATATCTTTTACGGCTTTCTGAAGTTCAAAGTGATCTAACTGCAGATGACCAAAGAGTCAAGAATGACATTTATTGAAAATTTCCTCTCAGTAACACACCACCTGCATCGTGCCATGCTTTAACACAGAGCAAATAAATATAGATTGTATGAAGTGACATAGTTTATTATTTTATAGACGTGCCAAGTGTGGGATGCTTCCTCTTGGCAATGACATGTATGGCTGGTTACGTATCTGCTTCTCAGAGAGAGTGCTTTCCTGAACACTCTACCTAAGCAGCCTTCCCATCCAGTCTTGCTCTCTCTTGTTTATTTTTTTAATAGTGTTTATCACTACCTACAATCACATACAGTTACTTATTGGTGATCTGCCCTCCCCTCCCCTTAGAATGTAAGCAACGTAGGACCAAGAGCTCTGTTTGGTGTTAACCAATGCTGGGCACATGGTAGGTATTTGATGAATGAATGAAAGTGAATTTAATACTGAGCAGGGCCCCTCTCCCCTCTGCAATAATACAAGCAAACTTTTTTTTTATTTATTTGGTTACACCGGGTCTTAGTTGTGGCAGGCGGGCTCCTTAGTTGTGGCTCAGGCCTGCTCCTTGGTTGCAGCATGTCTGCTTCTTAGTTGCAGCCAGCAGGCTCCTTAGGTGCAGCACGCATGCTCCTTAGTTGCAGCTCACGGGGCTCCTTAGTTGTGGCATACAAACTCTTAGTTGCGGCATGTGTATGGGATCTAGTTCCCTGAGCAAGGATGGAACCCAGGACCCTTGCATTGGGAGCTCAGAGTCTTAACCACTGTGCCACCAGGGACGTCCCAAAAGCAAATTTTTTAATACAGTCTTTTGCCTCTGCATTATGCAAAACTTTATAAAAGTGTTCTTTCTGTAAAATATATAAAAGTAGTAAAATACTTTAATATTGTTAGATGAAATGAGTGAAAGAAGGACCCCTCTTATCCCATGAGCTTACTCTGCAACCAAAAGTTCTCAGTAACATAGATAGCTTCAGATATAAAATGTTGGCAGTCTAATCTCCTTTGATTTGTTCAGTAGAGTACTTGCATATCTAAGCAAGGAATAGTTATAGTATACATAGAAAAGGGAGCATTTTTATTTACATGCCTTTGTGAATTCTTCCACAGCATATTTAATGACTACAGTTATGTTGCTGGATGGATATCCTTATTGTTAAGCATTTAAATTAATCATACTTTTTTAGTATTTTAAGCACTGTTGTTATAAAACGTTTGCATTAACAGTTACATCTTTATACTAAAGAATTACTTCTGTGAAATAAACTCCTTATCAATAAGTTTTTAATATTGAAGGATATAATTATTATCAAGGCTTTTGATAGCTTTCCCACACACTCTAATTCTGTGTTCTTGATCTGTGAAACTGAGTAAATCCTTAACTCTATCCTGGAATTAGAGTCCTGCTCTGTGCTTCTCCCAATGGGTGGGACTTTGCCCCTTATATGTAAGCCTTCCAGGTGTCTACTTCTTGTCTGCCTTTACCTGTCATAGCTGGAGGTAATGTGACACAGGTGGACCTGTCGGCCTGTCTGTCTGTCTGTCTTGGCTCCCTTTCCAGATTACTCGCCTGCTGTTCTGACCCCTGGGGCAGACCATTTTTCTGAACCATACTAGACATTGCCCAGGGTAACCATCGAGCTACCTTTCCCTACTGCCCTCTTTGTGTGTGAACGCACACAATAGCCCCAAGTTGTGACAATTATTGTAGTGTGCTGGCTTTTAGGGCATATTTCTGGTCATCTCTGCAATGTACATAACACTGCTTCCTTAGTCACGTGTACCGTGAAATATAATTTTCAATTATAAAAGCATTCCTTTAATAAAACATGGTCTTCTTTATTAAGATCAGCTGTGGTATGAGTTCTAAGATGCCTTGTGGAAAAACTGCATGACAACTACTAACAATCCATTAAAAGACTAGACTAGAAACTAATTATCCTAATCACAAAAAGAATGGTATTTAACCTGCCATATATATATATATATATTTATGTATTTATTTATTTATTGGCTGTGTTGGGTATTCTTTGCTGTGCGCAGGCTTTTTCTAGTTGCAGTGAGCAGGGGCTACTCTTTGTTGTGGTGCGAGGGCTTCTCACTGTGGTGGCTTCTCCTGTTGCAAAGCATGGGATCTAGGCCCACGGGCTTCAGTAGTTGTGGCACGTTGGCTCAGTAGCTGTGGCGCACAGGCTGTAGAGTGCAGGGTCTGTAGTTGTGGTGCATGGGCTTAGTTGCTCCCCGGCATGTGGGATCTTCCCGGACCAGGGACGGAACCTGTGTCCCCTGCATTGGCAGGCGGATTCTTAACCACTGCACCACCAGGGAAGTCCCTAACCTGCCTTTTTAAAAAGTTTTTATTGTGGTAAAATAGATATAACATGAGGTTCACAATTTTAATCACTCTTAAATGTACAATTCGGTGGCATTAAGTATATTCACAATGTTGTGTAATCATGACCACTATCTATTTCCAAAACTCTTCATCACTCCAAACAGAAACCCTACAAACATTAAGCAATAACTCTCTATTCCCCTCTTCCAGCCCTGGTAACTTCTATTCTACTTTCTGTTTCTATGAATTTGTCTATTCTAGATACTTCATATAAGTGGAATCATACAATATATGTCTTTTTGTGTCTGGCTTCTTTCACTTAGCATGTTTTCAAGGTTCATCCATGTTGTAGCATGTATCAGAATTTCATTTTCATGGGCAAATAATATTCCATGATATATATATGCCACAGTTTGTTCATCCACTCATGTGTTCACGTGCACCTAGGTTGTTTCCATCTTTTCGCAATTGTGAATAGTGCTGCTACTACTAAATGCCTAGTTACTCTAATTACAAAAGAATGGTATTTAATCTGTTCTTATGATTCACCTCAGTTACAAACATTTCCAATTTCTTATAAATATATACATGGAAATTACTAACAACATTCTCTTTGAATAATCAATGCTTTTAAACAGTATACCAAACTAGCCTAATTTTATTTTAACCTTAGTTCATAATTTATTTGAGGAAATTTACAAAATACAGAAGGATCAAAATAGGTTTTTTTTTCTTTTTTAAAAGAGGAGATTTAGAGAAAACCAAGGATGGCGTTGTAAAATGAAGCTGGGGTAACATACACAAAAATATAATATACCTGAAATTATTGCAAAGTAAGTAGGTCACAATTCCTAAGCTTCCTAGTGACCAAAGAAAGAATCAGTCATTAGAGTCACAGGGTCTATAAGATAAGCAAACGAATATTCATTAACGAGGTGCATTTAGGGGGAAGTAAAC
This sequence comes from Hippopotamus amphibius kiboko, assembly GCF_030028045.1. NCBI lineage: Eukaryota > Metazoa > Chordata > Mammalia > Artiodactyla > Hippopotamidae > Hippopotamus > Hippopotamus amphibius. Next base: position 138,698,644 of record NC_080190.1, on the reverse strand, counting down.
TGATGTCTACAACTTAATTTAAAAGTTATTAAAAAATAAGGATGGACAGAGGGTTAGGTATATGCATGATATGTGACAAAGCAAGTAAAGTAAAATGTGAATGATAGAAGCTCCGTGGGGGTATACAGTGATGTACTGTAAAGTCTTTCAGCTTTCCTTGATGCCTGAAAGTTTTTACATTTTAAAAAAATCCGGGCTTCCTAGGTGGCGCAGTGGTTAAGAATCCGCCTGCCAATGCAGGGGACACAAGTTCGATCCCTGCTCCAGGAAGATCCCACATGCCACGGAGCAACTAAGCCCGTGTGCCAAAAAACAAACAAACAAACAAACAAAAAAAGAAATCAGAGACCTTAACCAAGACTCTTGCCCAAAGTTATGACCATCCTATTTCTGCTTAGAAATGGGCCTAAGTAAAAAAATAATCTAATAATAAAAATTATTTTTAAAAGAGTCTTAAAACGGACCTAGGTATCCTTGGGATTTTTATTACTAACCTATGACAGGCTTTAAAAGCGTTTATTAAGAGTGTCTGTCAATCATTTGGAAAAATTCAGATGAGATAAATCAGAAAACAAACATCCGCTGACATGCTCATACCCAACACAACTACTGCAGTTTTAAGTAAAATCCACCAGGGGGCAGAGAAATGGAATCACGGAAGGCACATTTCTAATTTAAGCGAATAATGGAAACTACCTTATTATTTCTGTTAATAGAAAAGATTTGCAGACTTTTAACACGAAATTCACTATACAGGACACAGAACTAAATGCACAATCTAAATCTGAACCCAACCTATGCCTGAGGATATCTGTTTTTTTTAAAAATGGTGATTATTCTAATCTGCCATGCCAACTTGCACAATTTCACTCTCTCAGAGGTTATCTTTTATTTACATGTGAGAGAGTGACTGTGCAGTTATCCTTTCTCACTGCTTACATGATGCACCAAGCACATCATCACCCTCTTTCGTCTCATAATGCTTTCAGCCTCCCATCTTCCACCAGAACTCAGAGGCCACGGAGCTTCTAAATTCTTTACCACTATTGACGGTACCCCTCCTCTGAAACGCTTAACCTGCTGTGGTGATGATTTCAAAGTAGCAGTAGAAGCAAATGATGTAAAGAGAAAAAGAAAAAAATACTCCCAACATGTAATTGCAAAGAGGCTAATGTGTAGACTAGACACTTTGAGTTATTCATAGAAATCAACATCCATTTTACACATAAGATCAAGCTCACGATTATTCCACTTGAGCAGACCTTGATTTGTCTCCTGTAATTTTCCAGAGGGATTCCTAATTGGTCTGCACCCTGAGTTAAGACCATCCCTCTACATTTCCCTCCTCTGACACATGCTTTAAGATGGCAATGAAGCAATGATGCATTAAGAAAATGTCAACAGTTGCCTAAGTTAGTTTTTGTCTGGAAGGAAGAAGAGGATGAATAAGAAAATAAAAATTCAATTTGTGGAGCCAAAATTCTGTTTAGCAAATAGGCTGATCATCTTTTTTGGGTGATGGAAAATAACTCTCTGTTAGTAATTCTGCAGATACATCGTGCTACTGGGTTGCTCAAGAGGTGTTTGGCATAAAGAAGTCAGTGATATGGCCTGTGGAGTATCCAGCTATAAGATGTAAAACATTAACCACCTGCTTTCAAAAACGAACTGCATTAACACCAAAACTCCACTTTAACATTAAAATCCTAAAGTCTGTTTTATGTTTTGTGGAAACTACATTGCATGGCAATTTTTTTTTTTTAACCTGACAAATGCCATCCTATGGGAACAGAACATGAGAACATTCTCACAATTTCAGGGCTTTGAGTTAGTCTCCGTTTGACTCGTCTAGCAAGTCGACTCATCCCTTTCCTAACTAGGCAGGAACCAGATATATTGGTGTTATTTAGAATCACACCCTGCTTCAAACGCTTATTCAGCTGCATTTCCAATATTTTGGACCTGCTACTGTCAGTCACATTTCAATACATGTTTATGATCTGCAGTTTTAACTCTGCCACTTCTTGGTCACATTTATGTTCTGAAACAAGAAATGCTGCGCCAGCAGAAAAATACACTCTAATTACAATAATAATATAACAGCAAAAGACAGTTTGTCTCACAATGAAAGAACTCAGAATCATCATTTATAGCACATTTTATTGAACAGCAAGAAAAGTCAGGGATTTAGAATATGTAGATGTCCTCAAAAATTTTGATCCTAAAATATGAAAATTATCATCCCATTTCTCTCAATTTTTTTCTTTCTTTTCCTCATATTTTTTTCCCCCCAAACTTAAAACATTCTTCTTTTTGAAAAAAGCCAGTTTTCAGGGTCTTCCCTGGTGGCACAGTGGTTAAGCATCTGCCTCCCAATGCAGGGGACACAAGTTCCATCCCTGGTCCAGGAAGATCCCACATGCTGGGGAGCAATTAAGCCCATGTGCCACAACTACTGAGCCTGCATGCTGCAACTACTGAAGCCAGAGTGCCTAGAGCCTGAGCTCTGCAATAAGAGAAGCCACCACACTAAGTCCGCACTGCAACAAAAAGTAGACCCCACTCGCCACAACTAAAGAAAGCTTGCATGCAGCAGCGAAGACTCAACACAGCCAAAAATAAGTTTAGAAAAACAATAATGATAATTAAATAAATAAGAAAAGAGGACAACTCATCTCACATTTCCAACTGTTATTGTCCCATTATAAATACCTTCCATTTCCAGCACTATTAATAAAAATCCAAAAATTTAAAAAGAAATAAATGAAAATAAAAAAGCCAATTTTCAACTTAGTTATAATTAGGTTTTAGTCCATAAAACCATTTTTAACATTGTACACTGTCTTTCCCTCCAATTAATTGGGTTATTTTGTAAGCCAGTCAACTAATTGCAGTGAACATACACTCTCAGGCAAAATATTGGCTTCCATTAAGTATCACAGAATATTATTCCTGTGAAAAAATGTAGTAACTAAGGCATAATGAGGTAGCATGACTTGCCCAGCTGATGCAAAAAATTCACATCTCCTGAACAGGGTGATAGGTAAGGATAGTTGACTAGATTCTAAGGCTAATAGGACAAGGCCTTGCATCTAGTCCCTTGGAGGGCCAGATAATCATGCACTATTGTACTCACAGTTTCTAGTGAGCCAAACATCTGACACAAATAAGCCATAAACCGAAAGATGGATCAGGGAAGAGAAGGATCTGTGTATATCACTGGCAGGAAGACAGCTGAAAGCACAAGCCCTACTGAGGCCAATCACAGTGGTGTAAATAAGGTTGACAAGAATACACATGTACCTTGGATATTTTAACTATGCCAAGTATGATGAAGTTTTCTGATGACTATGTTGGATGAACCCACACATCATATTGCATTTGTCCCAAATGACACATCATCTGTTTATTAAAGACATCCTTCTCTTATTTGTACTTTAAATTCCGAGCCACTAAAGATAGCTCTTTTTAATGTTAACCAATTCATGTTCCTTGTTGACTTTCTGAAATTACAAGAAAGAAAAAAAGTTAAAATGTCAGCTAAATAAAACTAACACTTGGGTATTTGGGTACTACAAATCTACTTTGGGAATAAGAAGTGTATAAAAATATAAATTTTCTCATACATCACGTTTAAAGTTACAATCATATTTTAAAAATCCAAATTGTTATCATAAAAGACACCTACTCCAAGTCGCTCATTTTTTTTCAGAAACAAGAGCCAGAGATGATAAGCGATTTCCCTTGTGCAACCCAGATGAATCGCGGGGCATGGTCATGACAATAGAAAGAATGGTGGTGCCCATGTGAGACTTTGTAAGTCTGATGCCTGGCATCAGCAGTTCTCAGCCAAATGGAAGAGGAGTTCTCCACATTGGCATTCATTCCTGAGGCAGTGTGGTGTGGGGGAAGGAAGGCCAGGTTTGGGATCAGATAGATTTGGATTTCAATCCTATCTCTTTTACTTACTAGCTCTCCTTCTGTGTGATGATGAGAAAATCAGTTTCTTCATCAATAAATTAGGACCATGAGATGTACTCTGAAGGTCTGATGTGAGGATTAGAGCAGCACAGCGTGAGTCCTAATTAGCTGTTATTATTATCATTAAGAGGCTTTGAGCAACAATGAATTCAATTTTATATGGGAAGATATTACTGGGGACCCAGCTTCAGTAGGGCATGTTCTATGGCTAATTGTTCCAGAAGAAACAAGTCGTAGCTGCAGTGATTATCTGTCACTCTCCTCCCTATCCCCACATGCTGTTGTCACCCTATACTTTGAAATAAGGCATTTGAGAATTTGGCCTAGTTTAGGGAGTTGATGTGCGATTAAGAAGCAAAGCTACATGGCCTGCCTGGGGACTGATTTAGAAGTCTGAGTGATCCTTTGTAAGCTGTCTTAAGCAAGTGAACCAACCAACCGGCTCTATAAGGAGTATGTATAATAGGGAAGAACATCTTGTATTCTATTTCAAGTTAATTACTAAAAGCGTATTGCCTATAAGCTTAAATTATACATAATGGCCCATCTCTGGGAACCCTGCTTCCCAGGTAATGAGCCTTAAGCTAAAATACCTTTGTTTAGCTCACAGGAAACATCCTCACCAGACCCACCTGTGAATGACTGCAGGGAGGAAGAAATGAACACAACCCCTGCAGAGCCTTCTCTGATGGGATTCTCCAGTGGGAACCAGGAAGTGTTTGACTTTACTCCCTCCCCTCTTAGTAAAAATGAAGCCTGAATTCGAACTCAGGTGAGATGGTTCTTTAGGGCATGAGCCCACCATCTTCTCCGTTTGCTGGCTTTCCAAATAAAGTCGTTATTCCTTGTCCCAACAACTCATCTCTTGATTACTGGCCTGTCGTATGGTGAGCAGCTCGAGCTTAGACTCCGTAACTTGTGGAGGACAGGGAATCCCCCCTCCCAGTTCAGACGGACAACATAACTGAACATACGTCACTGTCTCATTTATACCTGTAGGATTTTTTTTTTAATTTTTTATTTTTTTTTAGAATTTATATGTGAGGTTTATTTGAATCGCATAGCATTAAGTTCCTTTGGATTTGTTGTGTTTTTTGATGTATTCATTTCAGCCTCTGACCTAAGCGAATTCTATATTTACATACACTTTTGACCAACTTAGAACAACTAGACTTTAATTTTTTGAACAAAAATACAAGAAAATCTCAGCCATTGTGAACCTACAGGGAATGTCACGCTGGATATATACTTTTATTAGTAATCAAGAGTTAGTATTTTAAACACTAGAGTTTTTTCATTGTAATGTACCTATGGAATTTTCAATAGTGTTGACTGAATGAGGATACAGAGAGGTCAATGCCATTGAAAGAATTGATTACTTATAGCTCTAGAGAGGAGAGGGCATGCCACACCACACAGGGCCATTTGGGGACCACTTGATTTTGGTCAGGAGGCAGAGCAGGAGCAAGGGGTGTGGAGGAGTCTAGGCCAGAGCCTTTATTGGAGTTTGTGTGGAAAAGGGCACAGTGACCATTTTAGGATTAGTCAGTATGAATGATCCTGGGAGACTCTGGGTGATAGGGGTGGTCTCTAGTTGCCTGGTACCTGGCTCTGGGATGACTTAGGTCTCGGGAAACATTGGTTTGGTGTGTAATTTAGATAAGAGAGTGGTTGGGGGTATAGACACGAGATTGGTTGGTTTGCATACAGAAGGCATATTCCTAGGCAAGTTGTTATTATCTTTAGAAATTAGCTAGCCCTGGAATATGCAGTCTCCCCCTGGGGCTAGAAGGCCTGCCAGATATTAAAGCTTCATAATATACAGAAAATAAAACATGATTAATATAGTCATGGATGTTTCAAACAAGCATTTTCCCTTTCATGCTATTTTTTACCCATCCCTCAATCATTTAGTGGTCTCCTATGGTATATAAAAATTACATTTTCATTTTACATGTAAATAGCAAGCAGCCTTGCTTTCAAATTTTCATCTGGATGGAGTTTGTGGTAATTGTTATACTGTCTTTCATAAATAGAGTTCTTTTAAAAGACCCTGAAGTTCATGTGGAGTCATTAAGTCATAGAAGTTCAAAAGCTAGAGGGGTCTTGGAAGTCACTCAGACCAATTCTTTCATTTTATATCTGGGGAATCAGTCATTAAAAATTCTTCTGAGTCCTAATGGCTTTACTGCTATTAAAATCAAGCATAGAATATAATTAAGCATGTAATTAAAAGCATTAGTAACCATACTCAGCCAAGAAGTGGTTAAATTTCAGAGTGTAAGTAAACTTTTTTCTTTTCTTGTCTTCTCTCCTCAAAGAAATAGTTCAAAGTGGAGGCATTACAAAAAAGTCTCTGCAGGTCATCAGAAGTTAGGAAAGACCACAAGAGTCATTCTTAGGACAGATTTCTCTATATGGGATCATCCCACCATCACCAGCATACTCAGCAGACTTCAGACAATATCAAGGCCATTGATTAGACCAAGATGACTTTACAGTTAAAAATCAAGGCAAAGGCCCTCACTCAATAGACAATGAATTCCTGTCTGGAGAAGAATGAATCACTCCATTTTTGATTTCCTTGTTTTGTTTTGGTTTTCCCCCTGCTTAAGAGTAATAATGGAAAGACAGCAGGACAAGCACATTAAATTTGGATACTCTCTTCTCCTTTGCCCAGTCAGCTGCCTGAGAGTCTAATGATAAAAATGGTATGCAGAGAACTAGAAAAATGAAATGGTGCAACCTGAGACATGTCCTCATGGGGAGAGAAAAGTAGAGACTCTAATTGTGGGAGATGTCAAGGGTGCTTGAGATAGCTGGCCGCATTCATTTATCTTTCTGAAGCACTGTGAGGACATGCATACTGCCTAAAAACAAACATGGATAGAAAAGTATTTGAGGACTTCCCTGGTGGCGCAGTGGTTAAGAATCCACCTGTCAGTGCAGGGTACACGGGTTTGATCCCTGGTCCGCGAAGATCCCACATGTGGCGGAGCAACTAAGCCTGTATGCCACAACTGCTGAGTCCAAGTGCTGCAGCTACTGAAGTCCAAGTGCCTAGAGCCTGTGCTCTGCAACAAGAGAAACCACTGCAATGGGAAACCTGCATATGGCAGTGAAGAGTAGCCCCCGTTCGCCACAACTAGAGAAAGCCCATGCACAGCAACGAAGACCCAATGCAGCCCCCACAAAAAAAATTATTCGAAATAAAAATCATTTCATTAATCGAGTTTTTGTTTTATCACAGTAATATATGCACACAGTTTAAAAATTCCACTAGTCCTACAAGACTAGTTATGAAAAACAGAACTTTCCCATCTGCCAAATTCTCTTTTCAACCACAGCTACTTATAATTCTTTAAGTTAATTCTTTTGGTATTTATCTCTCTATCTCCAAAGAGCATTCTTATACTACTGTTTCTTCAAAGTTTTTTCCCCCGGTTTTGGGCATTATCTAGGGACTTTCCTCTGCGGTAGGGGAGAACTTATTTCTCTTTCAGCCCATCCCTCTATGTGGCCTCACCACACACAGAGTTTTCTATTCCCCCATCCTCCTAGGAAAAGTATATTTGTAGTTATAATTATGGTTAGACCCATATTTACATTATTATCATTATATAAATGCTATTCACAGTACTCTCTGTGATACTTAAGAGGGCTCCTAACTGAGTTTGGAGGGATCATCCAGGTATATATTCATTCAACAAGTGTTTATTGGATGCTTACAGCATGCCAGACACAATGCTCCATGCTGGCTACACACAAGGGGTGAAAAGAAGTCATATAGAACCTGCCCTTATGGTGTAGGACCGTGGCCCAGCCTCTAGAACCAGAGTGCCAGGAGTCACATTTTAGCTTTTCTACTTCCTAGCCATGTGATCTTGGGTCATTTACTTAACCATTTTGTACCTTAATTACCTAAGAGTTGTTGGGAGGATTAAATGAATCAAAACATATAAAACACATGTAACAGTACCTGACCGATAGTAGGAACTATGTAAGTGTTACATATTTTTATTATTTTAGGAGTCCAATGGAAAGGAGACAATTTATGTATATTATACAGATATATATATACATATACACATATACCTGTATAGATGTATATGTGATGTATACACATGTATACACACTGTATTTACAATAAATTACATAGTCTAAGTCCTAAGGATGAAAAGTAAGGGTGTAATGAGAGCACTAAACCAGAGGAATCCTCATTTAGATGGAGGCTCAAGGAAGGAAGCCTTCTCTGAGAATGTAACATTTCTGTTGGAAATCAAAGAGTGACTAGAAAGTACACAGAGTGGGTAGAAGCATATTACAAATACTCAAGAGAGGGTACAGTATATATCAAGTCCCCAAGGTCGGAAAGAACTTGGCTGGCTTGAGGAGCTGAAGGACCACTGAGGCTGGAGCAGACCAAGAAAGAAGAGTGTCAAGAGCCCAGACAAGGCTTTGTGAGCCAGGATGAGTACTGGGTTTTATTCTGTGTGCCATGGATGGCCAGTGAAGGGTTTTAAGCAGAGAGGAGAGCAGATCAGAAAGGTCATTCTGATTGCTAGAAGTGACTGTATTAAAGAGGAGCTGGGGGGAATTCCCTGGTGATCCGGTGGTTCGGACTCTGCAATTTCATTCGGTGTGGGCCCGAGTTCAATCCCCGGTCAGGGAACTAAGACCCTGCAAACTGCCTGGTGCAGCCAATTTAAAATAAGGAGTGGGGGTGGAGTTGGAGAAGTTCACTTCCTGGTAGGTTCATGGCCCAGACAAATCAGATGAAAGCTGGTGATTTGGATTAGAATAGTGGCAGTGGAGGCAGTGAATAGTGGACAGAGTCAATGTATATTTTGGAGTAGAATCAACATGACTTGGCGATAGATTGGAAGTGCGGGCTCAGGGACTGAAGGGTACCAGGACTAACAATGAGGATTTTGAAATGATGATCCCAGTGGGTGGCAGTGCCTTTACTGAGGTAGGATAGATAGATGAGAAGGAGATGTGGTCATGGCAATGGAGAGAATATTGGACATTCTGTTCTTTATTATTCTAAAGCAAGTGGTGTTTTCAATATATAACAGATTTACTGAGATATCATTCACATACAAAGCACTCAACTCAATGATTTTCAGTATGTTCACAAAGTTGTGCAATCATCACCACAATCAATTTTAAAGCATTTTCATCCCCAAAAGATAATCCACACCTATTACCCACCACATCCACTTTCCCTCAATTCTCCCAGCCCTAGGTAACCACTAATCTACTTTGCTTCAACAGACTTACCTAGTCTGGGCATTTCATATAAATCCGATCACACAGTACCTAATCTAATCTTTTGTGACTGGCTTCTTTCACTTAGCATAATGTTTTCAAGATCCACCCATTTGATAGCAGGTATTAGAACTCCATTCCTTTTTGTGGCTGAATAATACTCTATTTTGTGGATACACCCCATTTGATTCACCAATACATCAGTATATAAACATTTGAGTTATTTCTATTTGGGGACTATTATGAATAGCCAAAATGCTGCTTTGAACATTCATGTACAAGTGTCAGTGCAGATGTGTGTTTTCATTTCTCTTAGATATAGACCTAGGATTGGAATTTCTATATCATATGGTCACTCTATGTTTGACTTTTTGAGGCACTGCCAGAATGTTTTCCAAAGAGGCTCGCTATTTTACACTGCCACCAGCAGTGTGTGAGGGTTCTGATTTCTCCATACTCTGTTCACCACTTACTATCTGCTTTTTTATCATAGCCATTTTATTTTAATTATTTATTTATTTATTTATGTTTTTTTGGCCATATTTCATGGCTTGTGGGATCTTAGTTCCCGATCAGGGATCGAACCCAGGCCTGTGACAGTGAACGTGCCAAGTCCTAACTGAGGCAGGAGATAGACGGGCCCCAAGGTGAGCAGCTGGAGTCTGCCCTCTGTGGACAGATACTCCAAGATAGAGAGAATGGCAGGAGCAAAGAGATGAGCTTGCCCAGATAAAAGATAAAGAGACCACATATTTCTCATTCTCAAGGAGACCTTCCTGACGACACAGGTGTAGGAAGGCTCCTTGGGGACCTAAAAGGGAGGGGGCACTACTCCATAGTAAACGATGTCAACCTACCCATAGGACCTCTTCGCCAGAATCCATCTTGGCTAAGAGACGCAAGCATACGCAAGGGAGGACCCCGAGATGAACCAAATGCAGACTCAGAGCCAAGCAAAGCAAGATGATTGGCCAGAGGAAACCTGGAAGAAATGCCCCATATAAGTGATTCAAACTACCATGAGGGTACAGCTCTCTCTCTGGGTACACCCTTGTGTGTCTGTTCACATGTACTCTTTCACCTCCTAATAAACACTTCACTTGTTTCACTACTTTCCATCTCTTTGTGGAAATTCATTTCTACAAAGCTGATGAGCCAGGGGCCTTGTCACTGGCCACTGGCCTCATGGTCTAGTGGCTAGGATTCAGCCGTCTCACTGTTGCAGCCTGACTTCAACCCCTGGTGAGGGAACTGAGATCCTATTTCAAGCCACTGCAGGCTGAGGCAACCACCAGGGAATTCCCAATCATAGCCAATCATAGGTGTGAAGTATTAGCGCAATGCTTTGATTTGCATTTTCCCAATGGCAAGTGACGGAGAGCATCTTTTCTTGTACATACTGGCCATTTGTATATCTTCTTTACAGAAATACCTAATCAGAGTTGTTGCCCATTTTTTAACTGGTTTATGTCTTGTCATCAGTGCTTTAAATGTCATATCTAAGAAGGTTTTGCTTAACCCAAGATCATGCAGATTTACTCCTGTATTTTCTTCTAAGAATTTTATGGTTTTAGCATATACAGTTAGGTTTGTACTCCCTTTTTTTAAATTAATGTTTGTATATGGTACAAGGTAGAGGTCCAATTTCATTATTTGCATTTGGATATCCAGTTGTCCCAGCACCATTTATTGAAAGGGCTATTCCTTTCTCCATTGAATTTTCTTGGCCCCCGTTTTGAAATCAATGTGAAGATTTATTTCTGGATTTTCAATTCTATCCCATTGATCTATGTCTATTCTTCTGTGTGTGCCACAGTCTTGATTACTGTAGCTTTCTAGCAAGTTTTGAAATTGGGAAGTTTAAGTCCTCCAACTTTGTTCCTCTTTTAAACATTGCTTTGGCTATACTGATGTGAGGAAGAACACTCCTCCTCTGTGTGTCTCCTCTATTCTCAATACTTACTTCACTATAACAATACTTCACTGCTGATACCAGATATGCAGGTTTTCCAAATATCAAGAAATTTTGCAGCACCAGGTAGGTGTCCCACAATGTAATTCAACTCTGACACTATCAACCTGGAGATAGCATCAGATCCCACTGGTTAAGGATTTAGTCTTACAAGACTGCCCCCTCCTCCACTTCAGATGCCAATTTCGGTCCAGGTTGTTACCTGTGCTTCTGACTGACGGGCTATAACTCAGAGGTTCCTACAACCCCCTCTGTAGGTTTGATTTAATTTGCTAGAGCAGCTCACAGAATTCAAAGAAACATTTACTCATGTTTAAACTGTTATTATAAAATATAATATATAGGACAGAGAGTGAGGTCCAGAAGGGCTCTAGATGCAGGAACTTCTGTCCCCAGGGAAGTGAGGTGTGCTACCTTCCCAGCATGTGAGTGCCCCATTCACTAACCAGGAAGCTCATCAACTCTTGTTCAAGAGATTTCATAGAGCTTAATCTCCAGCCCTCTCCTCAGTTGCCTTCCCTGAGGTCAGTGGGTGGGGCTGGTGGTTCAATCATTTAATAACTGGATTTTTCTGGTGACCAGCCCCAACCTGAGGCCATCTACGGGTCCCACCCTAAGTCACCTCATTAGCATAAATTCAGGTACGCTCAAAAGGAGCTCCTTATAAATGACAAGAAAACCACTCCTAACATTCAAAACAGTCTGAGGATTTTACGAACTTTTTAGGAACGGGACAAAGACCAAATACACTTCTTATTACACCACATCTGGGTTCCTCAGAACTTCCAAATGAACTTCAGCATAAACTTGTTGATTTAAACAAAGACATCAGCTGAGATTTTGATAGGGAAGTGCATTGAATCTGCAGAGCAATTTGGGAACTGTTGCCATCTTTATAATATTAAGTTTTTTTGATCCGTGAACATGGAATGCTTTTCCATTTATTTATGTCTTCTTCAATTTCTTTCAACGATGTTTTTTAGTGTTTAGCATGTAAGTTTTGCACTTCTTTTGGTAACTTTACTTCTAAGTATTTTATTCTTCTTGATGCTATTCTAATACATCACATTATTTTTAAACCTGTTTTAACAGCTCTGAAATTGAGATGTGTCTTACAATCAAGAGTATAAATTTTAGTATCGTGCCTTCAACTGTCAGCAATTTTTTTTATCTTAGTGGACATAAATGTGACTTACAATCAATAGCTTCTTAGATTCAGCACCATATAGCCCTAAATATGAAATGCCTGAAACATTGAAGTGGAAAGGAAAAATAGGCATTTGGGGATATTAATTCAGAATCAGAAGAGAAGCCTGAACTGGAGATAGAAATGTGGGGTCATATGAAGTTCATTACTTAAAGCCACAACTTTTCCCTTTAGGCTAAGAGGGTAGAGAAGACAACAGAATCCAGGTTGCAGCCCTGAGAAATCTCAACAAGTAGAAGCTGAGTAGAGGAAGAAGAGCCAGCGAAGGAAACATTTTTGTTTTGAGTCTATTTTATCATTATTGCTGTTCTTATTGTCAGTAGATGGAAGGACCTACAGGGCCAGGAACTTGCCTCCTTTGCCTCTTTTGTTCTCTAATGAACCCTTGAGCTAAGCACTCCACTACCCCCCTCACCAGCCCCCCCACCCCACCCCCTGCTACACTGTGTGGCTTGTGGGATCTTAGTCCCCCAACCAAGGACTGAACCCAGGCTGGGCCCTTGGCAGTGAAAGCACCTAAACACTGGACCTCCAGGGAATTCCCAGCACTTCACTACATACAGATATTAACCTACATGCCACAGATAAATTGTGGAAAATGATTCAGAATAACCTATGTTTATCCAAGAAATAATATATTGACTAACCACCCGCTCTTTCACCCCTGAAAACCTGACATGAATACAAATAAATAATTAAGACTTTCAGGTCTTCAGATAAGCACTTTAATCTGATTGTGATTGAGATATAAAATAGACACAGGCTTATTTCAGTTTAACCTAGAGTAATTGTCTAAAGGCAGAAGAGGAAAGTCAGTAGAAGTACTGTAGCATTCATGATAAAAACCAGAACTATGTATAAAAATTCTTCTAAGGAGTTCATATCCCATTCGCTGTCACATTTCTATAACATAAGTAGGACACCAGCTGGTAGTTATGCCAATTCATCTGGCTTTCATTTACTGTTTGTCACTTCACAGATGTTGAATTTTATCCAATCCTTTTTTCATTTTTTCCCCTTTGTATTTCTTTATATATATATATTTATCTTATTTTTGGCTGCATTGGGTCTTTGTTGCTGCTGCGCATGGACTTTAGTTGCAATGAACGGGGCTACTCTTTTGTTGCAGTGCGTGGGCTTCTGCGTGGTGGCTTCTCTTGCTGCAGAGTATGGGCTCTAGGCATGCGGGCTTAGTTTCTCTGCAGCATGTAAGTTCTTCTTGGACCAGGGATCGAACCTGTGTCCCCTGCATTGGCAGGCAGATTCTTAACCACTGCACCACCAGGGAAGTCCCTTTCCTTTGCATTTCAAATGCCCTAACCATCATATGAAGTTACCATAATACCATATCCTTCTCCACCATGGGAGATTTTGACCCGAGAGGACATTTAGCAATGTCTGGAGACATTTTCAGTTGTCACAACTGGAGATGAGGTGCTACTGACATCAAGAGGGTAGAGGACAGGGATGTTGTTAAACATCTTACGGTCCCTAGGACAGCCCCCATAACAAAGAATTATCCAACCCCAAGTGTCATTAGGACCAATGTTGAGAAATTCCACTGACGGGGATAAGTTCATATGTACAAGAAACTTCTAGGGGCAAAGTGCATAGCTTTTACCAATTTCTCAAAGGTGGTATAACTCAAAAACTTAAACACTGGTGTTAATGGATATTTCATCTGGGCCTTGGTAACAAGTGACATTAACCTTTTTTCACAACAGAAATCACCTCTCTAGTTAAAAAGACACCTCTGCCAATCAGATTTCCCTGTCCCTTTCCATTGTCCAATCTCATTCATGGCTAGACAAACACAGCTCTTTGGATTTCCTGTCTTTAAGTTTACCTCATCCACCTCCTATTAGCCAGGTTCATACAGTTATTATGGTTATAGTGACTACTAATAATTAAACTATAGCTTCATGATATGGCAATAAAAGTCTTGCTTTCTTTTCAATTCCTACCACGTTTCATATGTTGCTAAGTAACCACTGGGTATATAGTGGTGAAAATGAGTTTACAATTGAATACTGGAGAGATATCAATAAAATGTGAACATGTAACTTAAAACTGTAGCATGGAAGGGAGGGGTGAAAAGTGAAGGCAAGAGGAACTGAAATTTGGATGAAAAGGAAGGACTGAACCAGCAGATCGTTGTTGTTGTCATCGTCTTCGTATGCCACCCAAATGCAATAAGCAGTTAACTCTTTCCTGGCTATTTTCAACAATTTTGTGATACATATATCCCAGCCCAGGTAACTTGCTATGTATTTACGTTCAACTAACATTTCCTGGGCACTGACAGCCAAATTTGGGAGAGTGGAGGCCGTGATCAAGCTGGGAATGTCAAATGCAAGAGCTTCCTTTGTTGTTGTATCTGTAGTTCTAATTACAAACCAATGTGCGTTGGGGGGCAGAAGGGGTTGGGGGTGGGGGTGGAAGGGGAAGAAAAAGGCAATGTCTAACATGCCCTTTCCAGATAAGACATTTAATAATCGTTACAACCGCCATCACGCTTGATTCAGATATTGGAAATTAGCTGTCGTAGCCTATAAATTAAGACCCCCCCCCCAAAAAAAAGGTCAACTTAACCATTTCCTTAAGTATTCACAACTCAGTATATCGTTAAGTAGTCAGCCTGAAACGGTCAGGGAGATCTAGCCTGCAATTTTCAGTGAGACCGTCAGGCGTGACTCTTGAACTCACTAAAACCCCCAGATTGGTCAAGTAACCGAGGTTTCCGTGGGAACGAGGTAAAGGGCAGCCGGTGCGACGAACAATGGCTGCGCGTCCCAGTTAAGGGCCTCCCGGCCAGCCTGCCCCGCTGGGGGCGGGGGCGGAGGCGGCGGTGCGCCCGGGTGGCGGGCTCCCGGGTCGGTGACCCACGCCGCCGCGGCGCCGGCGCTCCTCTCCGGGACCCTCCCCAGGCCGGGGCACTAAGGAGGGCGCTGCCGAGACTGGAGGCTCGTGAGAAGGGACGCGGGGGCCGAGGCCTGGCCGCCGCCCGAGTGAGCAAGCGACTTGTGAATCACACTGCGGACCGTCACCCGCCAGGACCGGGATCACGCGGCTCCCAAGGCCGGCTGAAGCCGCCCAGACGGAGCACGCGGGAGGGGAGGGGCGCCGGGAACACAGCGCGACGTCCCCTGCTGTTCCCGTCTCTGAGGGGCCGTCGTCCCCTCCAGGAGCCGCCCCCTCCCGCTTATGTAATAGAGGCGCGCTGCCATTGGCCCGCGCGACCGGAAGAGGCGCAGGCGCGCATGCGGGTGGGGGGGGCGGGGAAGGCCGCGACAGGAAGGCCAGTGGGCGGGGGCTGCGCGGAGCAGGCGACGCTGGGGCAACTGGGAGAGCTGCGCGGCGTGCGCGAGCACGAGGTGTAGTGGCCTCCGCCGAAGCTGAGGCGGCGGCGGGCGCGCGCGGCGGCGGCGGCGGCGGCGGCGGGTGCGAGGCGCGGGCCGTTGTGCTCCCGGCTCTCCCCTTTCCCCTTCTTGGCGGGTGGAGGAAGCCGAAGCGGTGCTGGGCGCGCTCCCCTTCCTCTCCCTCCGGCCACCTCCCCCGGCCCTCTTGCGCCGCGCGGTCTCTCCGACGCAAGACTGTCCCGGCCCGGGTGAGCGGCTGTGGGGGCGGCGCTGACGCCGCGGGACGCCCGGGAGCCGGGTGGGGGCCTGCCGGCGGGGTCGGCGGGGACCGTGGGGGGTCGTCGCGGGTCGCGAGGGGCCGCCGGCCTGCCCCGCCTCCCTGGGGGCGGCTGAGCCCGTCCTGTCCCGGCGCGGGCCGCGCGGAAGGAGGGGAAGCTCGGGCGCCTGCCAGGCCCTGCAGGTGGCCGGGTCGCAGGCTGGCCGCGGCGGCGGCGGCGGAGCGGTAACCTTACCCGCTGGCGACAGCAGCTGGTCGGTTTCTCGAGGCTGGGGCTCCCCGTGGCCGAAGGGGCCGGGTTTCGGGCAGCCGAGGCCTCCAGGAGGCGCGTCTCGGGCCGGGGTCCGTGAGGAGTGGCGGGTAGGTAGGGGCTGTGTGACTCGGGGTGGCAGGAAAGAGGAGGGAGCTCTCCCAGGCGGGAGCGGCCGGTCTGGGAAAGAAGGTGCGCCGGGCTGCAGCTGGGCTCAGCGAAGTGCTGGGTGAAATAGACCTTACTTGCCGGTGCTTTCACCCTCTCCTCTCCAAAAGGGATGTAGTTTAAAAGCTAGGGTCGGGGTGTTGGTCACTGCCTGGGCCTTTTCGTTTCAGATGCTTATGAAGAATGATCCTACTTCCTGGATCCAAAATCTTTTTTTCTCTTACTCGTTTGTTTTGGTTTTAAGAGGACTTTGGGACAGTGCTTACTTGTTGCCTCCTGTAAGAGCTCCTTACAGAACTCGTTTTTGGAAGAACTCGTTATTCGCTCTACTACTTTCCTCTTTGCAGCCCCCTCGGAAGACCATGCAAAATAAGAGTTATATTAGAAGCCAGCTTTTAGATACTTGTGAAAGACTTCGTGCCCCTCAGTTTGTTGCGTTTAGTCAAGAAGTTATGCTTATATTTTGTAGAAAACTCGATTGGCTTGAGAGCAAGTCCTAAGTTGAGCTGTCCAAAAGCAGGTGGTGTGTTCATTTGCATTTCTGCTTTCGGAAAGGAAATCGATGCAGCGTGTTGCTAGAACTTAGGTGCCTGTCTTACATTTAGACTGAGTCGGTTTCCTTTACCTGGTGTTTTCTGTTTTAAAAATAAGAACAAGCAACCATAGTCTTTTATTTATTAAAGCTTTTATGGTTTTTTGTTGCTTTTGTTAGATGACGATGAAAATGGGTTAAATGTATTGTTCGTGTTATATTTTAGTAGAAATGGTAACTGCAAAAGTTAAAAATGTGTATGTAATGACATTGCTTTGTACAGATAACTACCTGAAAATGTGGTCAAAACAGCTAATAACTTCTAGATATCAAAGAAACCTCTAAAATTAGTAGTTTGCTATTTTATATGTTTTTTTCAGTGTAAAACAAGAGGTTGCTCATACAATTAGTGTATTAACATTGTGTGGAAGAGGGCAGATGCATGAGAGCACTGAAGTATTCTAACCTAAGTTACTGATATTAAGGCATTGAGACATTAAGAATGTTATAAACATTGGGTTGCATAAGGATTGAATACCTATCCAAATAATACAAAAGTAACCAAATCTGTTTCCATGGGAATAGGTTTGTAACCTTGCCATAAATATACTAAAAAAATCAGTTCATTTGGCTTGGAATTAATAAGGATTTTGTTTTTTAAAAATAACAAAAATGGAAGTTTAGTCTTCAAGGGCTAACATCTGGTAATATTTACCATTATTTGGTGGGAATGGGGTTCTTATATTAGGCTAGCATACTAAAACATTTTTGTAATTTGTTAAAATATTCAGCTGGCTTCCTAGAAAAGGATTGATCCTCCTTTATGTTTTGACTTTTAGTTCATTGTTTAATGCTAGTGGGAACTTGTCCTATCAGAGTGTTTATTTTTTCAGGTCTCCTTTTTCTTTTTGGGAGAAGCTCAGATGTTTCAGTGAAATGCTTTGACCTCATATCTGTTAACTAGTTAAGGTTCCAGTTAGAAAAAGCTAGCACTCTTTTCTGGTGAGGTTATAGATCCATTGTGTGTTCATGCCATGCAGCGACTTTAAAGTTTAAAATTTAATTGCAGTGCTAGTCAAGACTATCCATAGGAATCCTACTTAGATCCTATTTTAAAGTATTTAAAAAGCAGCTGAGACTCATTTTTATGAACAGGTTTAACTTGTGTTGTCTTAAAGAAGTCTTTAATTTTAATGAAAAAGTGAAAGTTTTTTTTCCTTAATTCTTTAACCCATGTTCATTTCAGATCATCAGCAGTAAAAAGTGGTATCTTTCATTTTTGTAAAGGTACCTTTAATCTTATTTAATTTGTCCAGCAATCCTGTGAAGACTTTTTTGTTGTTGTTGTTTAGAATAGCAGTGATTTTATGAAACCTAAGTATTTAAAACAATGGTTCCTATTGCTTGTATCAGCTCCTTTAAAGACATTAGATGACAGCTTTTATTTCTCTTACAGTTGTAAGAATCTCAGGCCACAACAGTGAATACTGGAAGGGAAAGTTACCTTTGCAAACGATCAGACAAGTGATTGAGGAAGGCGCTAAACTGTTTTTAGTAAACTTTTGAAGATTACATATAGGAAAGTGTACAATTCTTAGGTGTATAGCTCAGTGACTTTTTACAAGTGAACGCACCTGTATAACCATTACCTAGATCAAGACACAGAGCAGTATCAGCACCCCAAAAATCGCCCTCCTGTCCTTTCTTCCCTAGGGTTACTTCCCGGATTAGTTTTGCCTGTTTGAACCTTATACAATTTATGTTCTTTGTATCTGGCTTCTTTCCTTTAACGCTGAGATAAACAATCATGTGGTTACTTGTAACAATAGTTCCTTCTGTTTGAGTGCTGCATAGTATTCCACTGTAGAAATCTGCTACAAGTTATTTATCGATCTTACTATTAATAGGCATTTGGATTGTTTCCAGTTTTGGAAACGGGTGCAATGAACATTCTTGAGCTGCATCTTCTGCTGTACATACATTTGCGTTTTTGTTGAATATATACCAAGAGTGGAATTGTGAGATTACAACAAAGTAGACGGCTAGTTTTCTACAGTGGTTATATCGATTTAAACTCTAGTAGCATTGTATGAGAATTTGTAAATCCATGCATTTTGATTTACAAGTGTTCCTATAAAACAACTGTCCAACTCTTGATGTTCTCATACTTAGATTTCACTCTAATGCCTCCACTTCTGTTTTTAGATATGGCTCGTGGACAGCAGAAGATTCAGTCTCAGCAGAAAAATGCCAAAAAGCAAGCTGGACAAAAGAAGAAACAAGGACATGACCAAAAGGCTGCTGCTAAAGCTGCCTTAATATATACCTGCACTGTCTGTAGGGTAAGGGGAATTGAAAGACATAGCTTTCTCGTGGCCAGTTCTTTCATTAGAGATTGGTTTGTATAGTTTAAAATTTTGCAAACATGTCAAGATAAATGCTTTACTTGAAATAGGAGATTTGAGAGCTGGTTGTGTTAAGAACCCATCTTCATTCATCTATCTTTTTTTTTTTTTTTGGCCGCGCTGCATGGCCTGTGGAATCTTAGTTCCCTGACCAGAGATTGAACCTGTGCCTGCCCCCTGCAGTGGAAGCTCAGAGTCCTAACCACTGGACCGCCAGGGAAGTCCCAACAGTTATATTTTTTGCGTATCTCCTCTGGCCAGGCACAATTCTCTTCGTGTTAGTGAAAAGAAATGAACAAAGCAAAATCCTTTTCCTCACGGAGAATAAAGATGTCTTCTTAAGGGCAAATAATACACTTTGAACTTTGTAAGAAAGTCAGACTTACATTCTTAATTTAGAGCTATGTAAGATACCTCTGGTTATATAATTGGCTTATTTTCTCCCTTTGCTAAATTCGTAGCTATGGTGTCAGCAAAACTAAATGAAATGTATTCACATTGAGTGCTTTTACTAGAATTAATGTGTTTTATTAGATTTGAAGAATAGTTGTTAACGACTGCTGTTGAGTGCTTACCAGGTGTGAGACACTGATCCATGTGTTTTACATGTATGAGCCCATAATTCACACAACAACCCTATGGCATAAAGTACTTTTATTCTCGTTTTAAAGAAGAGTAAGTTTTGAGTCATGGGGACTAAATAGCATGTGCAGGTTCACCCAGCTAGTAGGTAAAAGAGCTGGGTCTGAACCCAGGCTGTCCAGCTCCAGAGCCCACCTTCTAGACCACTATACAACACTGCCTAAAAGAAGTTTCCCTTAAAAACCT
This sequence comes from Hippopotamus amphibius kiboko, assembly GCF_030028045.1. Lineage (NCBI taxonomy): Eukaryota > Metazoa > Chordata > Mammalia > Artiodactyla > Hippopotamidae > Hippopotamus > Hippopotamus amphibius. Next base: position 138,678,394 of record NC_080190.1, on the reverse strand, counting down.
CTCCAAGCCAGGGTCTCTTTTTTGACTGTTTGTTTAAGCTCACCACCCTTGAAGTTAGTGAATAAAAGTGCCAAAGGAGAAGTGCATAGTGAGGTTGCTCCAGTTACAACAAACTTTTTAAGCCTCATGCCTGGGTAGAATTGGTAGTATGGATGGGAAGTGATCTTGATAAGACTTAATTCTGGGACTAAAGTTTGTCATTTATTGAAGTCATTACTGATGAAATAGAAGTCCTTAAATACAGAGAAGTTCTTGTTAATCTAAGAGAGGAAATCTATTACGTTAAGTAAATTGTTCGTGTTGAGCTTCCATACGTGTAGTGACATTGAGTAGCTTCTGATTCTGTTCAGAAAGAGGCAAGGTAAATGTAAATTTCACTAAATTACTAATGAAGAAATACTTTGACCTAGAAGTACTAAAGTAGCTCATATATTTAAAAACTCAAAACAAAAAAAATGTTTCTTTCATGTTTTATCGAGTGTAATGTGCTAAAGAATAAGTAATTGAAGGTCCCTGCCGGGGTAAGTCAGTATAGTGTAGTATTTGAGATTTGAAGTACCTAGTACTAGGTTAAACATAGGTATTGGACAAATTAAACTCTAGGTTTTAGTTTCCTTAGCACATAAAATGAGGATAGTAGGACCTGATTTAAGATTACTGGAAGGTTCTGTGAGAATTTTGGTTAACATGCTTAACATAATGTGTTTGGTAAATGTTACCTATTGTTTACTGTTAATCAGATAAGAAGAATACTTCATTCTATGTGACCCTTTATATGTGAAATGTGGGAATATGCTAGGAATTTCTTTGTTACAAGGTCCTTTTTCATATGCCAGCCATTAAGTTATAGGAATTTAAAAGTGTTTTGCAATAGTTGTCGATTGTAAGCAGGCTCAGGACTTGAAAAGTTAGCACATTTTTATTTCATGAGTCAGGTCTAACTCTTCTTGCACAATTTTTTAAATTAGACACAAATGCCAGACCCTAAGACCTTCAAGCAGCACTTTGAGAGCAAGCATCCTAAGACTCCACTTCCTCCAGAATTAGCTGATGTTCAGGCGTAAAGTTGTTTACAGGTAATTGACATTTTCTTCTTTTCATTCGTTAATGTCAAGGTTGTATACAAGAGCAGAATTATCTTCTGTAATTGTAAAATTGATTTCTGTCTTCTAGCTGAGACTTCATTACTGCCCCCTTTTAAGTTAATGTTTAACTTTACACTTGTTAAAAGTCCATTTCCGCAGACCATATCCTTTCAGTGCTTTTGAAACATCCAAGTTTTTACCACTGTAGCCAAAAATGGAATGAGGTGATGCTGGCCAGCTCTGGTCCAAGGATGGAAGTTTTCCAACTTAAAGAAAATAGCTATTATAAAGGTATTTGAGGGTCTTGCCCCCAGAAATGATGCAGACCAAAGTTTATGAGTGCTTTTTTGCAGGTATTTGACTTAGAGTGCTTAGCAGAGCTTGTAAATACATTAAAATAAAAGGCAAAGTGTAGGCATTCGCTGTATAAACTTGGTAGTAGCTTGAAAATAATCAGTTTATACTGTCTGTGGCGTTGGATTTTTTTTCTAAATGGTGGTGATGGTATATGTATGAGAATTACTTTTTAAAGTAAATTCATCAAAGGTCTGTTTATAAAATTTGGTTGACAGATCTGTCAGACTAACTTCATAGCTTAGGCATGTTGTGCTTTTTTAGACATTTGAAATGCATATCAATCACATTTGTGTAATGCATACGTTCACTGAAAATTTTATCTTTTGTAGGTGAATTCGTGACACCTTTGACTCTTCTACTGTCTCAGACCTTAGGTAACAAACCTGCAGCTGCTTTTCTAACAAACTGTTGATCAGCAAAAATAAAGGGGCTACAGAAACACTCATTTTTATGCTGTTCCCTTTTGGGCTTCATGCAAAGACAATTCTGTGTAAATGTACAGTTGACTCTGATTTGGAAATCTGAAAATCAGTCCATCCTTGTTATAAAAAATTTTTTTACAATTGTAATTATATTGATGTTCATATTGTGTAAAATAACTCATTTAATAAAGTAGTACTTTGATTTTACAACATGACAGGATAAATGGTTCTAGAAATTCTGTTCTAACTTTCTACATTATTTGCCTTATAAAAATCAAATGAATTCATCAGCTAGAATTGCAAGCGCAATTCTTATCTCCCTTTCTCAGTTCAGAGTTAAACTAGAGCAGACTCATTCATTAAATTTGTGCACACAATTTTATTGGCAGCTGCTGACCTAGGTGAAGAATGACTTACCTGCTGCCTTAGTATATTGCAATCATGTGTCCTTTTCCCCTTTGATTGTTTCCTGTGATTGAGGTTGGAATATTTCAACTTGCTGTGTGACCTGGCTATACCTGCCAGCCAGGTATAGCCTGTAGATAACTGATAAATTCCTTAAAGTGGTTGGATTGTCAGTGAGCCCTTCTGAAAAATGAGGTTCTGGAGTATATGCCACAATGAAGTAATCAGCCTATTGTTTAATACAAAATATGATGGAACATATGTGAACTGGTAAAGATCTTTTATAAATTATACTTGATTCTTTAAAAATTGTTCAAGTTCTTTAATTTGAAATTGAAATTCATAATTTTCAAAGGAGTTTTTGGAAGTTAGTAACGATTTGGCCAATTTATGAAAGGCTTTTGCATTAACAGAAAGATTGGAGTGACTTGTGACTGGGTTAATTGCCAGAACCTTTTCCTTCCTTTCCTTTTTAAGTGAGCAGTTGATTTTAGGAGTTTACTTTGTGCTGGTTCCTAAAATCAAAGACTGTGTACAGTGTGATTTCCATCTGAACTAGAAAAGTATTAAAATAGGCCAATGTCCACATTTTTTTGGCTCTAAGGATGGGGAAGTGGGTTGTTTCTGATGAATGAGGTAAATCCTACCCAGTTAAAAAAGACTAATTTTAGATTTCTTCTAATTTGATTTTGCCAACTATTAATACAAGTGAAACCGCTGTAACTTAGTTTAAATTTTAAAGTTGATATAATAGAAAGAACACTCGAATATTTACTGGTAATTGCTTAGAGCCGCAAATCTGATCCTGTGGTTTATACAATGCATTCCCTCTTTCTGCTGTAACTCATCACTGCGTGTGTTTTGTAGCTGTGCATATTCTGCCCACCTTGTTTGTCTTCACTGTAAGTTTAAAATATTTCCGAGGAGACGCTTCAGTAGTGATAGTTTCTTAGCAACTCCTACTCTTATACTCTTACTTTAAACTAGTCATTTTTTTCATGTATTTGATTTCCTCAGTTTCAGATTTATTATCTGTGAATTCCCAGTATGTTGGCTACCAGAACATTAGAGTGTGCCTGATTGCTTACATTGGGTACTACAGAAGTTCAGGTTAAACTACAACTTAAAAGTTTTTAAAAGTGCTTTGAGCATATGTGTGTTTATGTTAGTAACAAATCATTTAAAAACCTTTCACAAGTTTTGGTTTAATTTTTTTTTTCATTTGTTTTACTGACTGTAATTCAGAATAAAAGCTTTATGTTCTTGTATTTAACCCTTTTTTTATAAGCAGCTGAAGACACCATATTTGACTTTAGATCTCAGTGATAGGGAAATGGCTGCATTGATATTGCATAAGACATTAATTCTTATACTTCATGTGAGGATTATTAGTGCAGTCCCCTTTTTTTGTGTTTGGCTTAAATCTCCTGTAAGGGGAGGATTACAGTTTTTAAACATCCTTATTACTTAATTTGAAGATTCTTTAACAGATCACAGCAAAGTTTGTTATAAAACTGTTATGGTGTCTTCAAAGACTTGATAAAATACACAGAATTGCTCCTTTTGTATTTTGTATTTCCATTAGTTGCCAAAAGGAATGGGGTTTAAGATTAAACTTGTTTCCATTCTCATTCATATGGCTCTACATCCCCATGTTTAACTGACACACTGGGGGCTCAGTTGTGTGCTGTAATGTCTTATTAAAGAAGATATTAAAGAAAACTAAACTAGTCTAATTTCTTCTACATTTTAGGAGGTTTTATATTGCCTTCCCCCCCCCCTTTTTTTTTAATTTAGAATTGTCTTTTGAGTGTAGAACTTGGTGGCAAGAGATTTCTTTCATTTCTAAAGGTTTTCCCTTTATCTATTTGGGGTCTGTAGAATACTTCTTAAGAATAAAAGGAAAAACCTTGCTATATTGAATAAGTATTGGAAGGGGGAAATAATTGGCTATTAATATAAAAATAATACTAAAAAAATGCTTAGATCAGTTAATTGCATTGAATGGATAAGTCCTTAAAGACATTGATTCAGATTTGAGATAACACTTTTGGTTTTATATTAAGATACTGTATAGCTAATTAATCACATCATAATTAAAACCTGAGATGTATGTAGCATGAATAAGATAGACTTTACCAACATTACTATTTTATCCCCCCTTTGTTTTTCATTTTTTAACTATGTGGAATGTACTGTATGTTTTAAAATGTGGTTAATGTAGAGGCCTTTTTCTGTAATACAGTGATTAACCACAGCCCAAACTATAACTGACATATCATATTTAAACCTCTGAGTCTGCATTAATTCATTTGAGCTAGAATTTTCATTTTGGGGGTAGTTTTTGGTCTGGTTTAGTGTTGGTTAGAGTTGATACACTTTTTAGACTGTACCACAATGAAGATCAACACTAGGGGGTTGTGTTTACTGTGACTTTACATTCTGAGATCTTCCAGGCTACGTTAATTTTATCTGTTAAAGTTTCAGAAAAATCTTAGGTGCCCCCAGTGTGAAGATTTAATAAAACATCTGTCTACTTGGCTGAGAAAATAGATGTTTTATTAATGAAAGTACAACCTGCTTTTATTAATTGTGGATTACCATATTAAACTGAAAATTAAATGTCTTCTATTTTAAATATTCTTTGACTAAACTGTTTACTAAGTTTCCATCTTTTGGGAGTTTTTTTGTTTTTGAACAGCCATTCTTCAGCTTCAATTTTTTTTTTGTATGTAATATGGCTCCAGATTTAAAATCTGCACATACACAGACTTAAGTCATTTATTTATAGCCATATGGGCATATCTATATTGTGAAGTAATTATGTTAAAATCATATTCCTTTCTAATTATTTTTTAATTTATGCATTGTTTCTTTACGTGATATTAATAATAATGGCTTAGGGTTTTGTAGACATAAGTACCTCACTTTATCACTATCTTCTGCCTTGTAAAATTCAGATTGGGACTTGCATTTTGGATTCTATTTTATTAAAATTTTAATTAGGAAATAGGCCATCATAATATTTCCTCTGTAACAATATAACAACGTTTCTCAGAATGAGGTCTATAGCTAAGGTGACCACACATCCTGGTTTGTCAAAGACTATGTTGGCTTAAATATTGATTTAATATTAATTGATATTTAATATCAAAGTAATATTATAAGTAAATTATCTCTTATATCTTAATAATGCCTCCTTTTACTCACATGCATCATCAGTTTATAAGATCAGCTGTGTAAAACAACTGAAGCCCTTTTTTTGGCCATGCCACACAGCTTGTGGGATCTTAGTTCCCTGACCAGGGATTGAACCCAGGCCCACTGCAGTGAAAGCACTGAGTCCTAACCATTGTACTGCCAGGGAATCCCCTGAAGTGCTTTTTTTAAATGTAGGTTTTTAAAGAAAACTATGATACCCAGAAGTTCTTACTCATTAAATGGGAACATGGGGTACTGGCAAGGTTTGTCTGCTAAAGGCCTTGAGTCTATTTTATTTAATTTTTAAAAAATATATCCTACTAAGACTTAAAATATCTGGTAAAATTAACTAGATTTTATTTTGTTTTTTTTTTTTAAGATTTTTGATGTGGACCATTTTTAAAGTCTTCTATTGAACTTGTTACAATACTGCTTCTGTTTTACTGTTTTGGTTTTTTGGCCCTGAAGCATATGGAATCTTAGCTCCCCGACCAGGGATCGAACCTGAACCCCCTGCATTGGAAGGCCAAGTCTTAACCATTGGACCACTAGGGAAGTCCCTAACTAGATTTTAAAACTCTGAAATGCCTTTATTCACAGGCATTCATATAAACTTTACGTTGTTTGTACCATGTTGTTCAGACTTTTGTCTCCTGATCATCCTTTCATCCAAAGGACTTAGGGGAGATAGCCATTTGGAATTAGAGGTATACTGCCTGTTAGTATACAACACTTTTACTGAGGAAGGAATGGAAGTCTGAAGCATTGGCTGCAAGCTAGACATCCTCTGGGCTATAGTATTGAAAACTTAGGGCAAATCTTTTGATTTTGATACAGGATGCTTCTACATATTATTTGATCTGGATCTCTGAAATTTTCTCTTTTATAAACTCTTAATTTGGGAATACTTATAAACATACAGAGAAGTTGTAAAGATAGTTCTTGAATCGCCTCACCCAATTTCAGTTTACCCTTATATTGTTTGCCAAAACTAAGAAACCATCATTGATATGTTACAGTCAACTCCAGTTAATCTATAATATCCTTTGTGTTCCAGTCCAGAACGTCATATTGCATTTAGTTATCATTTCTTCTTGTGGTCTTGTGGTCTCTTGTGGTCTGTGTTTCTCCATCTTTATCTTATTCTTTTTGACCTTCACAGTTTTGAGGTACGTGGAAGTATGTTGTTAGAATGTCTTTCAGTTTGGTTTTGTCTGATGTTTTTCTCATGGTTACGTTGGGGTAACGGGTTTTTGGAAAGAAGACCACAAAGGTGAAGTGCCCTTCTTATCTTGGGGATGGATGACTCCCACACTACATCATTAGTGATGTTAGCCTCTGTCACTTGGTTCAGTTTTCTCCACTGCAAAGTTACTATTTTTTTTTTCCTTCCATATCCTCTCTTTTCAAAGTAAGTCCAGCCCTTACTCAAGGGGAATAGGGATTTAGCTCCACCTGCTGGAGGGGAAAATATGTATATTATTTGGAATTCTTCTGTAAGGAAGATTTGTTTCTTCACATTTATTTATTCAATCATTTATATACACATGGACTCATAATCCAGTACTCTTACTTATTTTGTTATTCATTTTATTCTGGCTTTGGCCATTGGGAGCTCTTTGGAATTGGCTTTCATGTCCCTTTGACATGCCCCATCCCTTTTTGAGCATTTCCTTATTACTGCGAGAAGCTCCCGGCTAATCTTGTATGTTCCCTGCCCCAGCCCTAGAGTGAACTATTTCTCCAGCGAGACCTGATTCCTTTTATTGGAGAATGGTATTTAGAAACCAAGATCTAGGCACTGAGTTGGGCGGTGGGAGTGGGTTGTTCCTTTTGTTTTTAATTATGAAACGTTGAACCTTTTTCCACCATTAGCTTATGTTATCTTTGGGTTGTGGGGAAGAAAAGTATCGTTCTCCCAGATGGTTAGGTGGTGGACTCTGAATGAGTAGTTTTCTGTACATCATTATTGAAGCATTCTCTTTTTAAAAGATTTTTTGTCATTAAAAATTTTGTTTTTGTTTTCTTAAAGCATTCTAAGTTACCAACATATTTGTTGAGAATAATACGTGAAGTTGCTTTTTAAACTAAAGCATTATATAAAAGCAATTTATTATTTAAAAAATATAACAAAGGCCCCTAATCTTTAGAAATTAAAATGCATTTTAGGAGATAACATATATATTTACATAATTTTTGCCTATATGGTTAAGTGCTTTGCATGTTTTATAGGCAATCACTTCTACAGGAATATATAGGAAGGAAATGGTGTGTGGGTTGGAGAGGTTGGTCTGTGCCTGGAAGGATGGGGAGTCGCTGGGGAGGAAGAGGCGTGAATAGGGGAAGAAAGGTGAGGGTGGCTGAGTGAGCAAAAGCTCAGGCAAGTACATAAAGTTTCTTTGAGAGAAAGTGAGTAGGCCAACTAGAGCATAAAGCTTGTGAATGAGAGCCTTTGAGCCCATGGGTGAGAGCAGGGAGCAGGCATTAGAATGGGACCGGATTGTGCAATGCGTGTACCCTGCAGTGAGTAGTTCATATTACTCCCAACACTGTGGGGAGCTTTTCAGGGCTTGGGGGCAGAGCAGTGACATGTTACTAGGAGGATTAGTACTTAACAGTGAGGTATGCTGTTGGTACTATTTTGATGAGATCTTTTTACAATCTCTTGCACTTTCTTTGTCCATAGTTTAACTTTGGATTATTCAAGGTCATTAAGAATGCAGGTTTACAGGCAGAATTTTGCTTTGCTGTAATGCAGTGGTACTCCGAGGACCCAAAGAGCTATATTTAGGGATGTTTGCCCCTGCTCTAAGTGGTCCCAGACTACAGTATGTTTCTTCATGATATTTGTTGTCTACTTCATTATCAAAGTAATACATTTTCATTATATATTGAATTCTGGAGAATATAGTAAGGTTGAATTTTAAAAATTCACCATGACAAAGTTTTTGGTGAATATCCTCTCTCACATACACACACATGTGCATATGCATACATGCAAATCTATTTTTTAAGTTAATGCATACTTTCATGTCATTTTTTGCATATTATGTTTTCATACTTTGCCATTTCACTGACATAACAAGTGGAGTTTTTTTCATGTTATAAACTTTGTGTAAGTGAATTTTTGCGGCCATATAATGATCCATTGGGTAGATTTGCTGTAGGTTTTTTTGTTGTTTAACAAATCTGTTGCTGATCATTTAGATTTTCTCAGATTTATGTAGAAGGCTTTATTTCCACATGTAGAGTTAAGCATCATAAACTTTAAAGTTCTTGCAAGGAGATAGGTGATGAGATTCTGAAGAATGTGTAGTATTTTATTAAAATAGAAGATGAAAGAGAACCTGAGTTGAAGGCTGGGTAGCATAGGAGAGCAGGTTACGCTTGACCTTGAATATTATTGCATCATGTTCATTTGAATACTAGCACTTTTCCATGAATTTGGTAACTTAAGCATGGCATATTTACTTAATTTCTAGCGGAGCTTGAACATCTTAATTATATTTATTAACCATTTATATTTTCTACTTTTGTGAATTGTCCACTACCCATTTATTTGTTGAGGTCCTCTAACTCTATTCAGTCTGCTATCCACCATAGTAAACTAAGAACAGGAACTTGCCGGGGACAGTAGATAGCCAGGGTTGTGAAATCCATAACTTATTTTAAACAAAGTACCAAAATTATAGGATCTGTTTACACTATGTGCTGGACAGATAAAGTATAAAACCACAGTTTGCACTTAAGGCTTTTTTTTTTTAAGAACTTTTATTGAGATACAGTTAACAGACAATAAACTGCGTATATTTAGTTTGTACAATTTGGTATCCCAATCTCCCATTTCATTCCCCTCCAACCCTCTCCTCTTTCCCCACGTGGTGTCCATATGTTTGTTCTCTACATCTGTGTCTCTATTTCTGCCTTGCAAATGGGTTGATTTGTACCATTTTTCTGTAGTCCGCATATATGTGTTAATATACGGTATTTGTTTTTATTCAAGGCTGATGAAGTTTGCTCTTGATTTATTGATACCTGCCTGTTAGTAAAGAAATAGGATGGTAATTTTTATTATGTTAAATTGGTTCAAGTTACAGTAACAAAATAGCCTTTCATGTTTCTAGATCTTTCTAGAATTCTCATCTGTATTTTAAGTTCTGTTACTTCATAATTCCATACATGGATTTTTGTAGCAACAAAATAGACTGTATTTAAGCCTTGCTTTGACTAGCCAGGAGTATTTCTAGTAGGAACAGAGTTCCTTACTGAATAGGATAGGAGATTATTTAAAGCTGTAGTTGAATGACCCAGTGAGAAAAAGGGCAACATCTAGGTTAACATTTGGTTCTGCTTTTCCCTAGTTGAATGAACTTGGACAGGTTACTTCACTTTTCTGAGCTATGGTTCCTTCTGTCCCCTTATAAAATGCGGAAACTAATACCTACCTCAAAGGATTGTTGGGACTTGAAGAGTAAATGACATCCTGAGTATAAGTACCTGCCCAGTCACTGGTGCTTGATAACTGTTAGCTTTCCTCCCACTCTCTTCCTTTCCCCTCCCTCCTTACTGAAACGTAGTCTTGATTATATGTCTCACACGTGCCTTTCTTATTTTTTGCCTGTTTCTGCTTGTGCTTTTTCTAACTGAAATGCTTTGTCTTCTCTCCATCTAAGCCCAGTCTCTTCATGTAGATGTAATTCCATCCATTCTTTAAGATTCAATTCAAATTCTGATTTTTTTTTGAAAGTCAGCATTTTAAAAAATGTATTAAATGTGGGAAAGAGGAATACACAATAAACATGAAACATGACTGCAAACTATTAAAAATAGTGTCAGGAGACTAAATTTTAGAAGGGCAAAGTTCCTGAAAAGCAGTAAATAAAAATTATTTTCTTGTTTCACTTAAGCGGCAGTAACAAGGAATGGGTGTTGGGTAGTGCTGCCTAAAGAAGTCCTATTTATATGCCATGTATTTTGTAAGAGTCTCACTGTAAAAATGAAACAAACCCAAGATGATGAAATACCAAGGCGACACGTGGTCTCATTGAGTTTTCACTTGGCCTTGATTAATTACAGCTCAGAATGCTATAAGAACTTGCAGAACTTGACATTGTTAAGTCTGAACTACTGTCATTCTAGGAAAATAATACAGATGAGAAGCTACCCAGAAGGGTAGAGATAGGTGATTTGTGTCTTGATTTTCAAAAAGCACAAAAGAGAATATTAAAGGAAGTGCAGGATTGTAAACGTACTCTTTAATCTCTAGGTAAGTACATACGCTATCTTTTCACTGTGAACCTCTCTTTTTTCTCTCTTGGGCTAATTTCATGTATAATTCCAGTCACATCCCCTTCCTCTGAAGCTGTTAGGTACCTCTGTTGCCCACCAGGTGCACACACACACCTGGGCTGTGACTGAGTCCTCCACATCTGGCCCCACTGCGTACTTGCAGCCAGCCCCTTCCACTGCCCTATTTGATTCCATGCTCCTGCTACTGTGAATTACTTGCTATTCCTGAGTTAACTCTCACTGCCCCTTTTCCTCCACACAAGTTTTCTGCCCTTAATTAGGTGCCACCTTTCTTCTCTTCTGTTCCTTTGAGGCCTATCTCTAACCTTTCCTCACGCTCTCCAGTTCTCATTCTCATAGCCACTGTGAGAGCTTTTTATCTTTTCAGCACTATTTGCACCATTCTTTTAGGATCCTTAAGAAAAGCAGTCGGCTTTTTTTTGTGGCTACTTGAATGTTTGTGGCAGAGCTTGCTCCTGCTTCAAATGGAGCTTTCCCTACATTGCAGGAAACCATTCTCATTGATCTTGTGAATTTTTTTTTTTAAACTTCTTTGGATTTACTTTTAGATAACTTAAGCCATATACAGAGTATTTGTTACAGGCAATGCCATACATGTAGAATACTTCATAGTTTACAAAATATTTGTCCTTTTCATGAGCTGCGTATAAAAGTACACCTGAAGAAGTCAAGGGACAGCTTAATAATATGTCTTTAATTTCAGCAAGGCAGAGTAATTTATTGTAATCATGATAGCAAGATTTCATATAGGCAATAGTACATCTGAGTGGACTTAAACTAATTTTGAACTTCTGTATTGATGTGTTTAATAGATATGTGTCAACCTGTCAAGTTCCATAAAGCTCTGTCCTGTTCAGTTTAAATTGTGTGTGTGTGTGTGCACATGTGATCAGTTTACAGAGGACACAAAGTATGGAGGGAAGCTAAAAGAGAATTACAATTCAGAGTTTAGGCTGAAACACAGGTGAAACCAACAAGAAGCAGTTTAAGTGGGAGAAATGTAAATCTAGTTAGGATTTATAGAAATTGCATTTGCAAATCCAAATTACGGGCAGGAATCCATCTTGGTATTTTTTCATGTAAGAGCCAATGTGTTAGTTTATTGTAGGCTTTTTATGAGTCAAGCGTGATTTCTCTGCTTTAAAAGGTAGGAATGTAACCTTGATTTAGAACACATGAATCACACAAAGCCATCTTCATTCATTGATAGCCAGTTCTCATTTGAAACTGGTGTTTGATTTTGAGTGTCTTTGTCGTTTTTAAGTGAAACATTGCTTAGCTAGATTCCATTCAGTGGAGGAAGAGGTCAAGGATGCTAAGTAGACAGTAAACTGTTGGCAACTTTCCAGGTGTCTCCCTTGCAATTATGCTGTTCTAGGGGCGATGACCTCACTGTAAGAAGAATCATTACAATAGCTGAATCTGTCCAGTAGCAGAATGGCTTACTTTGTGGAATGAGCATCTCTTCCCCAAAGTTCTTAGCAAAGAGATTGCTGATGATGTCTGGGATAGTGCAGTAGGATTTTCCTGAACTTGGCAGGAGGTAAAGTAGATAGACTCCAAGATCTCTTCTTACTCAGCAATTCTGTGATATCAGGTAATTCACAGTGCTGGAGGTGCTTGGATTGTTCTGTATTTTGATCAAGTTTTATTGAAAGGAAAATAGAAAAAGTAGTGGGAAGAACTGCTCTTATTATTTTAACATGTAAACTATTTGATCTTTATTTGTCCTCATCTTTCTCAGATGCTTATAAATTGTAAATGGGGGGAATATTGAGTCAGGATAGGGAACAGGATGCCTTTATCACATTTGGATTTGAGATATGCATCTGACAGCAGGGTGTATTTATGGTCAGTATTCTAACAGGCTCCTAGATGTCACACCTAGTTTAGAAGTGCTTCTTTTTATCACCTGGCAGGTGGTATTGTAATAATATATAGTTTGTGAAGACCATTCTTGATGTCAGTGGACTCCATACTTAAATAACAAGTTCTGTCAGTAAAAAAATTCTATACACTGTAAATTATATGCATGTACTTTTGTTGTAATCATAAAGGCTTCACAAAAAAAGAGACATTAAAATAGGATAATATGAAATAAAATTCTAATATTTTCTTTCAGCATCCTAGTAGATCGTCTTTAGTACCCGAAACATACGTACCTCACTTTGGAAACCATTGCTCTTTGGCATAGAACTTGGGATCTTGGTTTCCCATTTGTTTTTAAGCTGAAGAGTTTCTAGCAACTTGTAGGTGCATAGATCTATGTAAATTAATAAAAGAATATGAAATGTAAGAAGGGGCCATGCTGTGTATAAAATGTTTTTGCAAAGCATGTGAAGAATGTAAGATACATGCTCTTGAAAAGTAGACTGCTAAAGGGCGGGTGGCAACTTTTTTTGAGGATTTAGCACATGTAGTTTGGAACATGATGCTGGGATTTAAGAGAAGTCAGGACTGAAGAGAGAGATTTGCATTAATATGCGTAAGGTGATCATTGAAACTTAGAAATAGAGGATATCTGTAAGGCAGTATGTAGTCAAAAGAACAAGCAGTTGAGTATAAAACTTTGGAAAGCCCTCACTTTAGAGGATGGGTAGAGAAGGAGCTAGGAACAGTAACTGAAAGAGCAGTCGAAAGGGTAGGAGGGGTACCAGGATATACAGGCCTGCAGAAGAGTGAGCAATGCTGGGTAGTCAGGACTGTGAACTATCATTCATTCAGTGAGCACCAGTGTGGGTTAAGCACATTGTTAACAGCAGGGTTCATCCTCCCGGTGCTTCCCTGAGGTCAAGGGAGTGTGGTTTCAGGAAACTAGCAGGAATGGAAGCTGAGTGGCAAGGAAGGAGCAGCTGTAGACCACTGCCTGGAAAAGCAAGGCAGTGTCTGTTGCATGGCAGATGTCCATCTATGCCATCAAGGCCTTTTCCTGGGAGGCCTAAAGCACTGATGGCCAGGAAAACCTGTTTGTAGTTGGCAGACAAAAGTGCTCACAGTTTAAAAGGAACCATGAGGGCATTCATTTTTTAGGCTTAATAAGCTTAATTTATAATTAAATTGATGTAAAATATTTAGAGATGACTAAATATGCCATATTTAAATATAGCCTCTGAACCCATGCTCTTGGATGTTACTGCCCTCGGGGACGTATAAAATGCCCTAGCCTTCATTGGTAGCGTGAAAATAGAGCGTACCTTGAGTTACTCATTCACTGTTGATTGAACAAGGAGACACAGACCTTGTGATATCCTCTCTGGCCACAGTTTAACCCCTGAGATCCATTTTACTCTTTTAAATCAAAAAATGTAACAGTGGTTATTTTCTTGAAAAAATTCCTAGAAGTGGAATTTCTGAGTTAAAGATAAACACACTGGCTGTCCTTTGACATTGGTTACAAGGCTGCATGTCCAGCACGTTTGCCTGGGGAAGTGGTAGAGGAGCCATTTGGAAGCTCTTGGCAGCACTGTGAGGGGTTTTTAAAGTACGTTGATGTGCTCTTGTTCAGGTGTAAAGCCCTTTGAGGGGTGGATGGTGTGCAGTGTACTAGTGTGTGGTTTCCAGCTGTGAAAAGCTCGTTGTTAACTAGTGATCATTTTAAGTACCAAAGTTAGACTGTTATGAATTAGGATGGATTCGAGACTATCCCCAAGAATACCACTTAGTTGCATTTCAGGGTGCTCTCTCCAAGGGGAAAGAAAAAACTCAAAGCCACCAAGTCAGGAATCATATGTATGGGCCTAGATACACCTATCTGTGTGTCAGACATGTGGATGTCAGCAGGTATGTGTCTTGTAGCAGGAAGAAAACATTTTAGAGTCACTGATGCAGAGGAAATAGCATAGGCTCCTTTCTCAGCCTACAAGTAAACCTAATCCATCACTGCTGTTTAGAATCTAAGTGATTTTGAGTAGTAAACTCAAGTCACATCTGAATCTCATAGTCCTCTCTAAAATGAGGATAACCACCTGCTTTATTGGGTAGTGAGCATTTAGCTCTGTTCCTGCACCTGTTAGGAATTAAAACACAAAAATATGTTTCTTATTAGCTGTCCACAAGGTAGCACTCCCTGGAACAGGCAGTTGTGCAAATACACTGCTGGACCAGGGCAGCTACTCTGGATAGGTGTGAATGTTCCAAATATTTGAAGATTGTAATATTTTGAATGAAAAGCACTGGGAAATGCCTTAGCTCTTAAATACTTTGGAACTTCAAAGTTATCTTGTTTTTTATTAGTCTTGTTGGGGGTAATTTTTAGTTCTTCATGATAAACAATTCAGCCAATACATACAGATATAAAATAAGTAAAATCCCTTATTTTTTCATTTATACCATGTAAGTGGTTTTCCTTTCGTTTTGGTTTTGTTGACTGGTGGGTTGATTAGTTTGTGTTTTGATTTTTCAAATTCAAAATGCCACTATTTTTTAATGATCGTTTGCATTGTCTATAGCTAGAAATTCCTATGACCAGTGGTCAACCTATTGACACAGATTGCTCCTAAACTAAACTGGGTCACTGTTGATTTAGAACACCTTGCAAGTTCTAACTACAAAGCTCACCAACTCTATATAAAACTAGATTTTAATTGTTTTGTGTTACAAAAGGCTCTAATAAGAGAGCCTGCCACTTTAACAAAATGCCACAGAGTGCTGGTATATGCAGAAGCTCCCAGTGTGAGGGAGGCCTGCAGCTTGATGTCACAGCTTAACTTTCAATGCCATTTCCATAAAGAATGTCAACATGACCATAGAAAATGAAGTTTACTAGTATTTTTTGGTTTAGTTCTTGGAAATCTAATTACAGGCCTAAGAGGATAAATCTACTTGTTGTGGGCTGTTGTGACTACCGTCAGATTCCTGGGAGAAGACAGATTACAAGGGAAAGTGCATTTCAGAGAAAATACTTTTAATGCATCAAGACAATGAAGTGACCTTTAAGTCCAAATATAAAGATTTGGCTCTCATATCCTAAGCTGGTTCTTTATTAAAATAAAGTAAAATAAGGAAAAAGTTCAATGTTAAACATTTCTACTTAAAGGGTTGTAACTCGTTGGTGCCCAATTAACCTGTGTCCAGAGCTGATTTTTAGCTGTACCAACCTGAATGGCCCTGCCAGTTACCGTATTAAAAATTTCTGTCCATTTAGGAATGACCACTGGCCTGACTACTCCAAGTGATGCCACTGCTTCAGCCATCCTATCCCTCAGCCCCCCACCAGCCTCATGATGCAGCAGTGAGAGGGGTGACGCCTGGCAGAGAAGGGGCTTGTTGGGCCACATGCCAGCAATGGTCCAAGATCTGGTCTGATTAGCCCGTGCCCTCATCATTTTTAAATACCATATTTTGACTGTTCTTCCCTGTCTGTGTCAGGGATGGCTGAATGGCGCAGCTGTGGATAATCCAAAACCTACATTTGGCAGATTTTTTCTTAGTACTGAATATAGGAATGTGATGTATGATTAAAATGGTCAAATGCAAAACTTCTGGGAACACCACACCTCTGGCAAAAACATCACATGGTTGCTTAACTCTCTTAACTCTTCTGTCCTACCTTCTCTCTCTCTCTCATACACACAATCTTTTTTCCCACTGCAACCTGAAAGGATACTGCCGGTTTTGTTTTGTCCTTTTATCATTAGATCTTGACGGGTACCTTAAGTCATGTAGTGTCTGTGTCAACAGAATACTGTCAGTGACAAGATTGCTGTCAGTCTTGATCTCTCCAAGCTACTGTTTTAACACTGAGATCCACTTACTTTTCTTTTAAGAAAAGGTAAAGGGTAATTCTGCCCTGTGGTTTACTGCTTCTACCAGACTGCTTGTTAGTCTCCCAAAGACGTAGCTATCTTTTCTTTTAAAGTCTGATCATTTGAGGGGCAGTGATGGTTTCTTGTCATTTGGAATGAAGCAGTGTGGTGTGAGAATTTACAACATGAGCTCTGAACTCAACCTGTGTTTGAGTTTCAGCCCAGTGCCTTACCTATGTGACCTTAGGTAAGTCACTCAACCTAGCCATAAAATAAGGATGATGATAAGAGTTAATTATGTGTTAAGTATGATAAAAGTATTAAGTGCTTGGAGCAGAGTATTCAATAAATGTAAGCCAAATACAATAAGAAACCTAATTATCTGACCCCATATAAGCTGTTTGAATATTTGGTGTCTGAATTATTGGTGACTTTGGGAAAGTCACTGGATCCTTCTGAGTTTTAGTAAAATGAAGATAATACCTGTCTCCCAGCATTGTTTTGAGGCTTAAATGAGATAATGTGAAAGAACCTATAGGCCAGTTTACTCAACAAACAATTACTGAATGCCTTTATGGGATACAGCAGTGGAGCAAATAGATGATTTTGGTGTTTGTGGTGTTTTTTACACAGAGTAGGACAAAATAAATATTGACTTTTAATCAGAGAAGGCAAAGAAATGCCACATATACACTTGCATATACATACAAGTTATAAAATCACGTACGATTCTCCTTTGTGAAGAGAGCAGATTTTATTCTCCATAAAATTACTGAAACTTTCTGTTCACCAGCTGCTACAAACATGTTACTCATACCAAAACAAAGGGCAGAAGTTGGATGACTGGGTGATTTATAGATGTCTGAGCATGAATTGAAGGCTGCCTTGCTGGATCATGGACCTGAGTTGTGCCAGAATTGATCATGTCTGTAAGTGGTTACCGGTCCTAACTCCTGTGGGAATAAATGTCAACAACTGTGGAATGAAATCTGGACTGTATCTGTAGTGATCTGGAGTCCTGGGGGGCAAACCAAGGCTCCAGGGCACAGGTGGTATTTTTTAATCTCTTCTGGTTGAAGGTCATGCCTGGAAGGGGTATGGGAAGTGAACAGACTGTTTTATACACAGTGTCAAATAAGAGAGTTTGTTTTTCTAGACCATGGTTTATAGTATCAATATTTCAAGGTTCTGAAGGGGCCCCTGGGAAACTGATGCCAAAACAGGGTTGGAATTTTTAACAGGTTGGGGGAGAGCCTGTGAAGGATAAAGGGGGGAGAGCGGTAATAGCCTATCAAAGCTCTCAGACCACAGTGCAGTTCTCATACCTGTGGAGGGAGAGAGGCGCGAAGGGAAGAGGCAGAAAAACTCAGATTGCAGTGCAGTTCTGAGGAGGTTTCTACCAGACCCATGGGGTGCCCCCCAAAATTTGCCCAGAAGAGGACTCCTGTGCGGGGCGGGGATGGGCCGGCACTCTCCCCTCACTGAGCTGTCAGTGGCTGGGGGCAGCCGGGGGTGGGGTGGGGAGGGAGAGCAGGGCCTCAGCATGAAGGCAACAGCTGGGGCTGTCAGTCAGTCAGACTTCCCACGGCTGGTTGGTTGTCTCGAAGGAGATTTTAGCAGCACACTTTCAGGGGGGCTGACTACCCTAAGTTGCATGCCTTTTTGGGAGAACTGTGGCATATGAAGATAGGCCCTTAAGGATCCTACAGGCAAAAGGACCCACATCTAGATCATTGTTTTGACCACCTATGTATCAGGCACCGGGGGTACACCCGGGGGCATGATAGAAGGGCCCCTGCCTTCATGCAGTTTGCAGTCTGGTGGGCAGACAAGTAGCTGGGTACTGTGAGAGTATCGCAGGTGTGTGCTGCTTCACATAGGGTGGTCATCAGGTTCCTCTCTGGAGGCCAGGTATCCTGGGCTTTGCAGGCTGAGGAAACAGCCAGTACAGAGGCCCTGAGGCAGGAGAGAATTTAGCCTACTCTAGGAATGGAAAGAGGGCTTGTATGCTGGAGTGAAGCAAACACTCCAGGGGTCGGGTGGCACGGGCTGAGGTTCAGAGGTGAGCAGGAGACAAGGCTTTGTTGGCTGTGGTGAGGCTTTGGGACTTGATTTTAAATGCAATGGGAAGAACTGAAGATGTTCAGGGCAGGAGACTGATGTGTTATAACTTAAATTTTGTCAAGAGCACTCTTCCTGCCCTGTGGACAATCATTTGGAAGGTGGCAAGTGTGGTAGTGGAGACAGATTAGGAGAGTGTAACTGTAATCCAAGTGCAAGATGTTGGGAACCTGGACCTGAGTGGGGGCAGTAGAGAAGTGGATTGATGTAAAAGGTATTTCAGAGGTAGAACCACCTGGGTCTGCTGATGGCTTCTCTATGGACGAAAGGAAAAGGGGAATCAAAGATGACTCTCATCCCAGGTTCCTGCTTAATCTGCTGGCTGGGTGGTGATGCCGTATTCTGAGACAGTAGAGAATATGAGAGAGGGAACAGATTTGGGAGGAGTTTGCCAGGAGATTAAGAACTCACCTTTGGAGATGTTTGCAATGTGTTAGCCAAGCGGTAATGTCAGGTACATTGTGCTTGAAGCATATATGTCTAGGTGGACACATGCTTCTGGGGGAGAAGTTGGGCTGGAGATATAAATTCCAGAGTTTTCATCTTGTGGAGGGTATTGAAAGTTATAGTATTGGATGAAATCACTTAGAAAAGAGAAAAGGTCATAGGCCTACGCCCTGAGGAACCCCAACATTCAGATTGGGATACCAAATTGTACACTCTAAATATATGCAGTTTATTGTAAAAAATAAAAAATTGAAAAAAATTAAAAAAAAAGTTAAGTGGAGGACTAGGAGGCAGGAGCAGAGAGAAGAACGGGGGGGGGGGGTGGTGGCAGGGGTCAAGCGGCTTAGAGAGTTAGAGAGGCGGGCCCTTCAGGGAGGGAACACTCGCGCCTCAGAGACCAGGGCCAGCAACGAACCGAGAAACGTCCTGCAACACCAGGGCACGTTGGTGATCTTAACACGATCATTTTCACGTGTGTGATGAGGACAGCAGCCAGATTAAAGGGTTAAACAAGGATTGGGAGATGGGAAAGTGGAAACATCTTGTTCAGACCTCCGGATTCAAGAGTTCTGTTGTGAGAGGGGACTGAGAGGTGAGGGTGTGGGGTCCCAGGAGTCTTAAATTCTCAGACGTTGTAAAAGAACATTGCGACTGATAGTCTTCACCCCACTTTGCTGGGATTAGATTTTCAAATAAAAAGGGAGGATGAAAGGTTCCCCCAGCCACGGGGTGGACAGTGCCCGGGTCAGCGGGGGCTGCCGCTGCTTAGGACGGTCAGGGTGGCCAGGCTCTGAGGGACTGCGAGGCAGGTGTCCCGGCAGCAGGAAACCAGTGTCCAGGAGTCCTAGGACGTTGGGTCTGAGTGGTGCCCTTCAGCTGTCTCTGATCAGCTCTGAGGTGGTGAGTCCGAGGCTCCTCTAAGAATGCTGACTGATGAGTAAGGCTGGCCTCTGAGGACTCAACGAAAGGAACCGTAACAGGAGGAGCAGGAGGCCTTCTCCCGCTTCAGCAAATGCAAGCAGCAGCTACAGGAAGGACAAGGTCAGCACTGGGGCCTCAGGAACGTTAAGGCTGAAACAAGTATCGAGGTCTGGCTCTGAGATCCAGCTGCGCTGAGAAGCGCCAACAAGGACTTTCCTGGCTGAGGGGCAGAAAGCAGCACTGCATGCCAGCAGCACGGTAAGTCCCAAGCCCGAACCATCTTTTGTCATTTCTTTTGTAAGGGTTTCCCAAACTCTTGGTTGCGCTGGGCAGGCAGATGACCTGGGGAACAACTGTCATGCCAGAAAGACAGTCTCCTGGCAAGGGCCAGAACTCACCCTGTGAAGGTCAGGGAAGATGTGCTTGTCAGAGATCCGGTAACTTCACCGGGAGGACTTGAGCTGGAATTTGAGAGGGTGGGAGACTCACTCGGGTGAAACTATAGCCCTTGGCTATATATTCATCAGAAAACGTGTGAGCTAGCAAGGAATCGGAGAATTCCTTAATATGCATGGGGAAATATGACTTCAAGTTAAGGAGACTGTATTTTAAGCAGAGGGAACTTGAGATGTTAACACCTGGAAGAAATCAGTATTTCTCAAATATCTCTGAAACAGAGGGCTCAGACTGGAATATGGAAGCCCTGAAATAAAGGGTGGCAGAGGGGTAGTAAATGTTCCAAAATGATAAAAGTACACAGAAAGCCAGAACCCTGCGTGAAGAAGTGTGATGGAGAGTATTTGGATGGAGATGAAAGGAGAGAGGGTCAGAAGTGATCTCACCGTGGGGGCTCTATAAAACTCATGGACCGCAGGCCATGACCAGCATCTGTGAGCCGTGGTTTCCTAACCCCAATTCCAATGAAGGGCAAGATGTGGTAAAAATAAGAATGTATGTCAGCTTGTTGAGCCTTTACTAGAATGTTCACTCTGCTAAAAGAGGGCATTTCCTAGATTTTTGATGTGTCAGTTTTGTCTTTGAGAAGATTAATGAAAAATGGGGGTTAACTAGATATACTTCTCACCAAGAAGGAAAAGTGCATCATTGCCAAGTTCACAGTGGTGTTTAGAAAGGTATTGAGACCAAAGTGGAAAAATGTGAAAACTCAAACAAAATAGAGCACAAGCTTCTAGCCAGAGAGAGCCTGGGTAAGCAGAAAGCTCACTCTGAGACAGAGAAGAGTTCAGCTCTGTGGTCTAGAAAGCTTCCCTTTCGTGAGGTGTAGATTACAAAGAGTTTAGAAAACTATAGGTAGGGTTTCATGGCTAGAAACAAAAAGTGACTATGGTGCAGGAGAGATGGAGCCCTGAAGGAGGCAGTTCTGCTGCACATGCACGTGACTGACGTGAAGAGGAAGTGGCTCAGGTACTTCGAAGGCCCTGAGAGGGTTGGAGCTCTCCCTCTCAGGTGAGAATCAACAGGAAGGCCTAAGCCAGTGAGGCTTTCCAACGAGGGCTGCTAAATACTTAGAAATCGCGTGTGGAGAGCAAAGGTTTAAGGGAGGAGGAGAGTGAGAAGACATAGCAGAACCCTGTGTTGGGGAGGGATTAGTAAAGACAGATCCCAGAAACGATGGGGACCACCCAGAAACCATGGCTTTGTCAGCATGTTTCTCTGGTCCAGGATCAGGCTTTTCCTGTTGAGTCTGGTGGTCAAGGCGCAGACCTCAATTCTAAGCCAGCACCGATCGATCAGGTTCATACCTGACACGAAAAGCTCTACTTTGAACACACTAAACTATGCTCAAGATGTAGTCCATGTGTGTTACAAGCCACATGCCGCTGTCTAAGGCTGTGGGATAACAACATCAGAGCTGGTTGGCCCTCGTGTCACAAATGCAGATTCCTGGTCACCCTTACCTTCCTTCTCTCCTCAACCAATTCAGAACACCTAAGGGTAGAGGGAGCTCCCGGAATCTGCATCTCAAACATGGTCCTCAGGCCATTCTATCCAGAGAGTTTCAGAACCACTGAGCTAAGTCAAGTCTGCCAGCACCTTGTTGCCCAGGGCCCTCATGAGTGTGTGGGCTTACAGCCTGAAAATGCCTTTTCATCTGCCAAAGCATGGCTGCAACCTAACCTAGGGGACAACAGGTAAGATTACCTATAGAATAAAGCCTTTTAAAAAAAGTTATACTTTGTAATGGTTAGATTTGCAGTGATTCTTGCAGTCCTGCGCATTAGAAAAATACAGATACCGAGGTCACACCCCAGACCAGTTAAGTCAGGAGTGGGGCCCGGGCATGGTATTTTTGTGTTTGGTGGGGTTTTGTTTTTTGTTTTTTTGTTTTTTATTTATTTTGTTTTAAGCTTTCTGAGTTCTGATGTGCAACCAGGGTGGAGAATCACTGCTGTTTAAACATTAGAAAAGTATAACACTTTTTAAAGGCTCTGTTCTGCATGATACCTATTTCTTTTCAAATCAACAAATAACTCCTTGCTATATCTTCTCCATTAAAAATAGTGCTCTCAGAATTAGAAAGGATGAAACAAACATGTTTTAAAGAGAACACTCTGTATAAGTGGCTGTACAAAATATATTTGTCTCTAGGCCCTAAAAACTCGCTTTCAGGGCGCTGAAAATATTTGCAGCCATAACTGAGTAGCCATAAACTCTCACACCTCATGAGATATGAGAGTGACCCAAAGATAGGAATCAAGAACACAGCAACCCAGTTGTCCAAAAGGTGACTCGTGGTCAATACAAACCAATAAGTGTGAATCTGTTCCCTGGAAAAATTGTAGAATGCTTGATTAAAAGACAATTTATGAAACTTTAGAAAGGAATCAGTAAGGAAGGGTAGACCATTCCTATTTGGATAAATTAAGGGGGTGCTGGTGATGGAGGTTATCGTACATCTGACAAGATTACTCAGATATCCTCACTCTGTGGTGGTGAAATGTAGAGGAGTTCTTATGCAGTTTGTGTGAATTCACAGCTGCTTGAACAACCGTATCCAAAGGGGTCTTCTTTCTACTTCTAAGATTCTTTGAAAGTTATAGTTGTTAAACTCTTTATTATGGAAATGAATTTTAATGTAAAGAATGTTGTCCAAGGTGATGTTATACTCTAACCCTGGAATACATATATATATGTAGGTATGTGTATACACATACACAAATATACACACACATACATATATACATACACATACATGGTGGGGGCTTAGCCCAGCGCGGATTCTTCCACATTGCTCCTTTCCAGAACCTCTCCATCTCCCTGTGACACATAAAATAATATATGACAGACTTGGCTTTGGCTTATTGGTCTCTCAGTCCAACCTCAGCTGTTGTTTTTCAGCTTTAACTTTGGTGACTCACTTGTGCTTAGTTCTTATCCAGATACTGTGGAAAACCATTTTAGCAGAGCCGAGCTGATTTCTATTCCCCTGTAGGTGTGCAGGGCCCAGCCTGCTGTGGTGTTTGTGAATCCGCAGTCTCTGTATCTACACAGGTTTACCAGCTTGCAATTCAGTGGAAGGGCTCTCAGTGCATTCGGCACACATAGCTGAGGGCTGTATTTTGGAGGTGTTTGCTTCCCAAACAATCTCCTGTTAAAAACCCCATTTTTATCCCTACTTAGTAGCCTAATTTTCCAATCACATGAACTTGCTGGATTATTTTTGGAGGAAACCAGATTTATTGAAGAGCTGCTGGGTCCTTTAAAAATGTCTTTACCCCAGATGTAGACAAAGTTAAATGAATTCTCTGAATATAAATCATCAGAGTAAGAAGGTGAAACTGAGTCAAGGAGGTACATTTGCTAGACTATTGGTTCAGCTGCCTCTAACAGAGACCTACAGTATCCATGGCTTAAACAATATCGAGGTTTATTGCTCTCTTACCAACAGTCTGAAGGTTGGCCACCTAGGACTCCCTATGGTGGCTCTGTGATGTCAGAGACCCAGGGTCCCCTTGTCTTACTGCTCCATCTTTCCTTGGGGATAGCCCTCATCTGCATGGTCTGGATGGCCACGTCCTTGGCCCAGGCAGGAAAGAGAGGCAGGGCGTGCCCCCTCCCCAGAATGTGCGCCCAGCACTTACACACCAACCACAAGGAAAGCTGGGAAATGTTGTCTTTATTTTGGGCAACCAATAAACACAGATTCTATAAAGAGGGAGGAAGAAAACAGACATTGGGGAACAACAAGTCGTCTCTCCAGCATATTCCTGGAAAATAGAACATTTCAGAAGGGGGAGTGGGTGAGCCAGGGAGGGAGGAATCATTACCTCATCCAAAGAATGACATCTGGCTTAAAGTATCTAAGTCACCATCAAAAAGGCTGTGCTCCCCCTGCGTTTCCTTTAGAGGGGGAACACTCTCTGTCACAGGAGCTCCTCCTCTTGGGGACTCTGAGTCCAGTGTGGGAGGTGGCCTTGCAGTTACTGACCTACCCCCAATCAGAGCCAGCCCACAGCCCCTTTAGGACATCATGAGGACTGCAAACAAGACTCTGAGCGGGGAGAATGCTCAGGAACTAGAAGGAGGAGATTTTCCCAGCAGCAAAGCTAACGAAAAGGAGAAGCCTGTTTTGCACAGGCACCTCTTCAATGTGCGTGCATTCTGCCTTCTCGTCACTACTTGCCTCACTCGTCACCAAAGCATTTGCCGTCCATTCCTGGCTGCTTCCACCTTTAGACTTTGCACATCCTTTCCTCAGTGCTCCTTCCTTTATTCCTCCAGCTGCTTAAACCATTTTCTCAAGCATTTGAACAAACCTATACACACTCCCCTTCTCCCCACATTTTTAAACAAAGAGAATTCTGCTTTCCATTACCAAAAAAAAAAAAAAAGCCAGAGACAGTTCCACCCTTTCGGTCCACATGGCGAATCTTTTCCTACCTGTGTGGAACTTTAATTAATTTAAGTGGGAGGTCTATGCCAAGAAGCAGCACCATATCGCAGTCGCAACAGGCAGAGCAGACTTTCCCCCCTTAATAATGGTATTTCAAACTGAATGCCGATTGCAGCTTTGAAACCAACAATGTTTGTTACTAGACAACAGCTCCCAGTCCTTTCAAGGCTGTTATCATGACCGTGAGCGACAGATTCCACCCACACCAGGACAACCCTGTATGTGAAGTGCTATATGGTCTACAAAGCATTTCACATGCATGGTCTCATGTCAGCCTCACGCTCACCCTGGCAGTAAGTAAATAACATCACTCCCGTTTTGGTGATGAAAAAAACCAAGGCTGAGAACAGTTAAGGGACCGGGAATGAACTAAAACTGGGTCCAATCTCTCTATGTTGCTAATATAAGATGTTGCAGAACTGTCTATGGTTAAAAGAGAAGGAATATCTATTTTTAACAATGTTCTTTTCTTCTTGCCACAGTTCAAGATTGTCCTAAACTTTGATTTGATAGAAGTATTTTCCACAGTCCTCTAAGTCAGGCTTTGAAATTCTTTTCTGCCTCTGGGTCTTGTTTTGCTTTGAGGTGAGGATGGCAAGCACGTATCTTTCTTACGTAATCTCTAGGTCTTATATTTCAGTTCTCTACCTGAAAGTTTGTAACGCTGCTTTGATTTTACCACAGTAAAAGAAAGCAGTCTCTTATTTGTGCTATTTAAAAATTAGATATCTAAGATTGAAGGAACTATATATAAATACTGCTTATCCAGAAGCCTTCTGAATATTTCCTTTCTAATGGAAATACTGGAGTTTTTAAGCAACGTTATCTCTTACAAAACAATTAGAAAAGGAAAAAAAAATCACACAAGGATAATGAAGACTACTTTTTATAAGAAGCTAGTTTTCATAAAAAGTATTGTCAGTATATAAGGCTGCTAAAAAATGGATTTTGTATTGAAAATAGCTAAGAGCATAGTCATTGTTTTAAAGATGCTGTAGGACGGGAGTAAATGTTCAGTATTTTTTTAACATGTATCAGCATGTATCTGGATGAGCTTTTTTAAAGAAAAATCACAAGTTTTATAAAATCTAAGAAACTTTAAAACTGTGTCATTTCTAATGTAAAGTTACTGCAGTTGGAATTCAGTGGTTGACTCCTAGCTCCCACATTCATCTTCAGTTCTCTTTAGCTCATATGGTTTGCTTTAAAAGTTAGTGATATCAGCTAAATGGGACTATTTCCCACTCCTCCCCATGGAGAAAAGTGCTTTTGTGAACATGTCCGCTCTTTTCCATCATTGTGTGCTATCGTGGAGTCCAACAGAAGCAGGCTGGCTGTTCATACTCATCACCAGTGTGAGTGCAGGTTCAGGAGCAAAATCCAAATCAGATAACCTTAACATTTCCATTTTTTTTTTTTATGCACATAAGCCACATTTTTGGTACCAAGGAACTTTATATCTAGACTGGATCTTTCAAGTCTTCCAGTGTAGCCTCTTTATTTTGGAACTGGGGAAACTAAGGGACACAGCTCTCAGCCCAGGTCTGTGTGACTGCAAAGCCTTTGCTCCTGCTACAGTGCTTCACGGAGAGATCAGGTTTCCACAGCCTGCACCGCTGCCAGGCAGCAGCACCCTCCACTGGTGTGATAATTAGGAGGCAGTTTCACAAGTGTCCTGTAAAAGCCCTCCAGATATGTGAAGATGTGAAGCCTGCTACCATATCTCTCTGGGAATCTTCTCAACTCTGCTTCTTGCAATCAATTTAGGTTTCTCCAGACTAAGCCGTTCTATCACGCCTTCCTGTGGTTTGCTGTCTAGTTACCATCTTCTGGACACACTCCTTTGACGTATTCCAGTTTTATCAAGATGGGACCCACCCAAAATGGGACTCCTCCAACTTGTTCCTCATCCTTGTGTTTCCAATGTCCGTGAATCCCACTGCTGTCCTTCATGTGTCCCAGCCCTAAAAATGCAGTCATTTTGCCTCTCCTCCTTCCCTCCCAACCTCTAGCATCCAAGCAATTTCTCCCACAGCTCACCCTCTTCCTGCTTCTACTACTCAAATGCTTTTTCCTTGATTGTGGAAATCGTCCCTTAATTTATTTCCTTGCCTCAAGCCTCTCCAGAAATGCTTTCTTAAACTTCGATTGCTAGGCCAGGTCTAATTGCTGTTGGTTTGTCTCACTCAGGACAAAGAAGCCCCAGTCCTGGATTCTGGTTCTGCTGTGCCTCTGCAGCTCTGTGGCTTTAGGTCCATGACATATCTTCGGCCTCCATTTCTCCACTTATAAAATGAAGATGTTGAACAACAAGACAGTCTCTAAAGAGATGCCTCCATTCCTAATCTGCTGTGTTTCTCCCCACTCCAATCTGCTGCACAGACTGCTTCCAAAGAAATCTTCCTAAAATACTGATCTTTTTTTTTTTTTCCTGCAAAATGCTTCAGTTGCCCCCTCCTTTCACATAAATCCCAATCTCCTTAGCCTGGCAATGATGAAACACTGCAGATTGGTACCCAGCTCTCCTCCCTTAGTGCTCTGTGCTCTTCACGAGCCCACACTCTAGCTAAACTCAGCTACTCCCTTTTCGTCGTCCTTGTGCCAAGCTCCCACCTCTTTGCTCTTGCAGCACCAAATGCTTTCTACCTGGTGCTGTGGGTGGGACACGTGCCATGTCTCTGTAAGTTCCTCACAAACAGGTGCCACCCCTTCCTCATCCTCATCTCCCACACAACACTTTGCACTTACTAGACACTCAATAAGTGCTCACTACGTTGTTGAGTAAATTTATTCAGCCCAGAATTGCACTAAAAATTTTTTGGCCATCACATCGTATTCTTGACTCATACTGGGCTTCCAGTCGAATAAAATCCTTAAGCCGTTTTAAAATATAATCTTTAATTAAGCTAGTTTTCTTTCATTCTTCCCCTTTACCCACTTTCGAACTGATTTTCAGAACTTCACCTATTAGAGTCTAATTTTCATCCATTGTTTTTGTCTGTACGGATCTTTCTGATTCTTGATTCTCTAGTTTATTGGCTTTCCATTGTGTTATTCAAAGATGTGATGGGTATGCTGATTGTTTCACTGCAGTTGTTGATACAGATGTTGAGCAGGAGAAAGACCAGTTATTTAACCACATATGACTATGTTTTGTTGTAATTAATCGTGGACATAGACATTGACGAGTAATCTATGCATTCATTTGATTCGTTTATTGACCAGTCAGGTATAAGGCAGTGTGCTAGGCTTTGTGTGATATAAAGAGATGATTAGGATTTGGCCCTTTGTCCTGTTTGAACTTCAGGCAGCAAATAAGACTCATTCAGAGACCAGTGCGGTACAGGATAAAGTGTGAGGCCCGACACAAGAGATAGGTCAAAAGGCTTTGGAGTCGAAGGATGGAGATGCACATTTCTGGTTGAGTGAAACCTTACAGAGTAGGACTGTCTTAAGAGGAGATGAGGAGATTAAGGTACAGGCTAAGCTGCTGTAACAAAGAGAGCCCAGAATACAGAGGCTTTGCCACAGTGACAGTTCATTTCTCTCTCAGTGCATCTCTCAACCATTGAGTTGGCAGATGGTCCAACCCGAGTTGCACTGTCCTCAGTACAAGGCTTCCACTTACGAGTTCAAGGTGACCGCTCCAGTCCTCACCATTTCCAGCCAGAAAGAAGGGAGCTAGAGACCAAGATATACCACTCGGTCACTTTGAGGACGTAACAGGAAGTTGCATAGTGGCTTCTATTCATATCACACTGGCCTGCATTTACTTGCGTGACCACACCCAGCCTAAAGGGAGTCAAAATGTAGTCTTTCACTGGTAGTCTCATGCCCAGCTAAAACTATTACTTTTGAAGGGAAAATAGATTTGGGAAGACAATTAATAATCAGCTACAGGAGAAAAAGAATTCCATGTGAGAAGAAAAACTCTAAAAGAGGAAGTCAATTGATTACTTCTAACTCAGCTGAGTGGAAGTTATCAGAAACATAGATTTGGATTTAGAAGAAAAAACTAGGACTTCCCTGGTGGCGCAGTGGTTAGGAATCCGCTTGCCAATGCAGGGGACATGGGGTTTGAGTCCTGGTCCGGGAAGATCCCACATGCCATGGAGCAACGAAGCCCGTGTGCCACAACTACTGAGCCCACACGCCACAACTACTGAAGCCCGTGTGCCTAGAGCCTGTGCTCCGCAACAAGGGAAGCCACCACAATGAGAAGCCCATGAGGAAGAGTAGCCTCTGCTCAGCACAACTGGAGAAAGCCTGCACCCAGCAATGAAGACCCAACACAGCCAATAAATAAATAAAGAAATAAAATAATAAATAAATCTTTAACCAAAAAAAAAAGAAGAAAAAACTAGAACTTTTGAAGAAGGAATGGGCTATTTTGAGAGAGTTCTCCATCTCTGAAAATGGTCAAGAAAAATGGTCAGAGGAATTTACAGTCAGAGGGAGGATGGATAAAAGGTCAGCCTTTAAGATTCTAGCTGTGTGATTATAGCCAGGATGGAGAGGAAAGGTTCCTATAAACTGTCAGGAAATTACAACAGTAGCCCCAAAATGAGAAAATAAGGGTGGGAGCAATGAGAAAGGGCTGAAAGGAACAGATGTAAGAGAATAAACAGCTTGGCTGAAGGCTGCTGGGGCAGGGAAGGGCAGATCTGGGGAGCACATTAGCTTGGCCATCTTAGGGATTCAGAAAAATGGGCTCCGGGAAGCCTGTGCTTTGCTGTGCCAGGCATGGGTGTTGCTGCCTCTTCCCAAGCCCAGGAAATATTGATAGAACTGAGCTCTTCCTTCATAAGACAATGAGCATCACCATAGGCTCTGCTCCTGAGAAGGCATTTTGTTCATGAACAAGTGTTTTTTTCTCACTCTGTCCTCGTTTTCATTTCTGTTTAAATTCAGTAAAAGCATTACCAAATTTTTAAATAATGTGCTTCGTTTTCCTCTGTCCGCCACCCCTTACCCCACTCGGTTCATCAAAGGTATCTCATCTGTTTGTTATGAAAATGCAACTCTTCTCTGGATTTATATGTGCTCTGATAGGAAATGTTTTGTGTAACAATAAAAATCATTCCCTTTGGTGGATACCGTTGTTGCTTTGTGTTCTGTCCAAGAACGGTATTTCTTCACATCTGTTAAATACTAGCATTTTCCCCACTAAGCAGATTCCACTGGTGACCAGTTTGTATTGCAAATCAAAGAAGTCAAAACTTGTAGCTCCTAATGGTCGTTCAGGGCCACAGACAAACGTTCGCAAGCAGCCCCTGCAGATCCCTGAGAGAAGAGCAGGAGGCATAAATGTAAAGGCCTCCAGTGAGGGTCCCCCCTCCCCTCATACTGGTCCTATGAGGCAGGTTCCCTCATATCTCCCATTTTACAGAAGTGGGAACTGAGCTCAGAGAGGTCGTGACTTATGCAAGGTCACACAGGATTCAGACTTCACTCTGTCAGACTCCAGAGCCCAAGCTCTTAGTCACTACATGCAGTAGGTACTCTGATGCTGCATAGACTGTGTCTCCCTCTTGGGCATTGCGAGCCAGGACAGGGATGCCACAGGGGAGGATTTACAGGAGGACAGGAGCAGGCAGGGCCTGAACCTGGCCCCTGAGGGGCAGTGGCGGGGACAGAGGAGAGCTTAGCTGAGGGGTTACACGAGTCAGGTGGGGCAGAGTCATTCCCACAGAAGTTGGATAGCTTGGAAGTGAAGAGCACAGCTTCCGGATGCATGTTGCCTGAATTCATCCTAGCTGTGTGACCTTGGCCATGGTAGTTATCCTTTGTATGCCTCAGTTTCCCTGTCTATCTCATAGGATTGTCCCGAGGATTGAATGAGTGAATATATCTGAAAAAGAGGCTGCTAGTCACCCCACAATACCTTGTTCCCTCTTTTTCCATAGTAATAACTCCCAATTTTTAGCTGGACATATAGCCTCCCAGAATAAAGACTATACTTTCCAGCCTCCCTTACAGCTGTGTCTGGCTATATAACTATGGCCAGTGAGATATAAGTAGATGCTATGTGGCTTCTACCTGGAAAGGCCAGCTGGCATGTATTCTTTGCTCCCTTTTTCTTCTTTGTCCCTTCATCCAGCCGGCTGCCTGGAATGTGGGTGCGATGTCTGGCATCCTAGCTGCCATTTGGGACCTGAGGATAAGGGTGACACCCTAAGGATGGTGGAGCTGTGAGCTGGAAGAAGCCTGTGTCCCTGAAGATTTCATGAGCAAATTCACTATAACAGCCCCTGGCTACCTTCTGTGTTTTTACACAAGAGAGGGACTTCCCTGGTGGTGCAGTGGTTGAGAATCCACCTGCCAATGCAGGGGACACAGGTTTGATCCCTGGTCCAGGAAGATCTCACATGCCACAGAGCAACTTAACCCATGTGCCACAACTGCTGAGCCTACACTCTAGAGCCCGCGCACCAAAGCCCACCTGTGCTCTGCAACAAGAGAAGCCACCACACTGAGAAGCCCATGCACCACAACAAAGAGTAGCCCCCACTTGCTGCAACTAGAGAAAGCCTGCATGCAGCAGCAAAGACCCAACGCAGCACCCCCACCAAAAAAAATAAATGAGAGAAATAAATGACTATCTTACATAAGCCTCTGTGATTTGGGGCCCTTATCACATGGTTGAACTTAATCTTAACTTATACAACATGAAAAGCAAAGTGATGTTTGGCACATCGTAAGCAATTCAATGTGCTGGATAAGTATTATTATTAATGTTATTATTTTGTGCTAAATAATGCATGAAGTGAGGCCAAATTATAGCAGGCCTTGAAAAATCAAGGAGAGGAGTTTGACCTTAATGTGAAGAGAAGTTATTTGTTATTTCTTAAAAAATGACTTGAGAAAAATTAAACTAAAATGACCCATGATCCCTAGGACCATCCCATAAAGATAAAAGATAAGAGCAGGGAAAGCAAGGGAAAGAATTGTACCAGAATCCTAGGCTGAGCCTCGTTATTAAAACTGCACAAAGTTTAGTTCTGAGTTGCTGGGCTGCTTTGGCTCTGAAAAAACAGACACCTTTGCAGGAAGCCAAGGATGAAGAGATGAAGGGTGAGGACAGTGGAGTGGAAATCCAGGAACAGATCTGGAAGGTGATTCAAAAGCGTTTACAAGAGCTGACGAGGAATAGCTAAGACGATAAAGGAAATGCAAATGTCAGAGGTGACTAATGTTGCACATCTGTGTCATTATAGTAGTCAGGTGTCTGCTACTAAAATGCTGTGTAACAAACAGTCCCATAATCTCAGTGCATTACAACAATAAGCATTTCTTTATTGCTTATGGATATGCAGATTGGCTATGACTCTCCTGGATGGCTGGGACCAGATAAGATCAGCTCCAAGCTGTCAGTTGTATCCAGGTCTATTCCAAGTGTCTCCTCATTCTGGGATCAGAGGCTAGGTAGGCAAATTCATCTTGGGGCAGATGGCAGAAGTGCAGGAGACCAAGCCAAGCCATGAAAGGATATTTAAAGCCCATGCTCACATCACCCCCACGAATGTTTCTATTAGCCCAATCAAGTCACATGGCCAAGTCCAAAGACAATAGGGTAAGGAAGTAGGCTAACTCTACAGGAGACACCTCAGGGTCACATGATGGGAGGAGGAAAGACTAGGGAACAAGAATCCAACCTGCCACAGCAACTGAAATACAAGTGATACCCCAGACATGGAAATCGGTAGTGGGACGTCAGATTTCTTAAAGCAAGGCACACCTGGAACATGAGAGCCATCTATCTGCTGCAGAGTTCCAACACTACAGTCAAGGGACCTGGGTTCCAGATCTATCTCTGGGGCATATTCAGCCTTTCTCTTGTTGCTATTTTCTGCCATAGAAGTTAACACTAGACCATTTTCCCTCTGAATCGATCATCCTTTTCCTTTCCCTCCACACATTGTGGGTAGGAACCTGCTCTGGAAACAGCCTTGCAACTGACATTAGTGGATTGACCATGAAAACAGCTCTCAGAAATTGGCCCTGTTCCTAAATACAAAGACTGGAAAGAAGTATTCCAGGATGGTCCTCCTGGGGGTAGGACTTCAGGCTATTTTAGGTCTTTCTGTATTTTCCAAACTTTCCCCAATGAGCATATACAAGTTTTATAATATCAAGGAATTTTAAAATGATTTTTTAAAACTCTTGTCATTGGCTCAGTTCTATTTCATCCATCTGAAGGAAAAGTCTCTCTGTAGCATCAGCACAGTGGACCCGCCAAGCCATGCCTCCCTTGAAGGAACACACTCCCAACCAACACAGGGCAGTTATGGCCCTAATACAAATTCATTTCCCAGGCATGGTTTGAGATTTAGTTTTGTTTTTTCCCTCCCTGAATTGGCGGGGGGGGGGGGGGAACGGGGATTATAAATTTGAATATAAAAGAGCAAATCCAGTTTTCCCTCTTTTTCTTCACTTAGTTGTTGTTTTGGTTTTGGGCCTGTCTAGAACTAAGTTGGGCAGGAAGTAGGCATGAGAAATCCACTAGCTTTTGTCCTTTGGTCAACTTTCCAAATGTTCCTCAGTCCCTCCCACAATCAGATGTAAAGCCCCAAAGAGGCATCTGACAGCAGGCAAAACCACTAACCTGAAAAGAATACTCTTTGTGCCAGGGCTCCTTTCACCAGTCAAACCCCTATCCTCTCCAGGCACAGAAAAGCAGATTTTAAATGGAAGAAGCACAGGCTTGGAGTCAGCGAATCCTGATTGGAGCTACTAAATTCACTCCTCCCTTGACCCTGCCCCCTCCCCATCACTATCTAGTTTCACCCATCTAGTCTCATTTACAATTCACAGAACACTGCCTCTTCCCTCTCACGTCCCTTGTGCTTCACATCCTCCACAGCCTGGCTTCTGTCTTACTCCTCCCTCCAGGGATACTACCCCCTGGATCATCAACAATCTATTGATACTTGTCAAGTCAAAGTACAGCCCCTTATTTACTTCAGCCCCTTGTCTATATGTGAAGTCTTCAATTATTCATTCTTTAAACTCTTACTCCTCTGGTCTCTATGAAATCACGCTCTCCTGGTTCTCCTGGGATCTCTCTGAACATTTAAATTCCTGTTTCTTCATCTCCCAGCCTTTACTTCTTGTTGTCCTGGATGCTGCCCTCTGCCCACGAGTATTCTCGCCCCCATGCTTTCTCAACGGTCTGATTCATTCTTAATTTTCAATTCATATGCCGATAACACCAGCCCAGACCTTTCCCCTCTGATTCATATTTCCTGGAGGTGCTGGTCTTCATGTGACTGTCACATGAGCGTGAAACCCACCATGTCCAGAAGCGAATTCATCTCTCATGAGTTCTCTTCGGTTGTAAGCAACAGAGACCGATCCTGACTAGCCTATGCATAGAAGAGATTAATTGGAAGGATTGCAAGGCAGTTCCTAGAGTCAAAGGAATCACTGAACAACCCAGGGTCTGGAGGCGAGAGCCAGGTCACTGCATACACTCAAGTTTCCAGGAGTGAACTTGACACGGTCAGCTTAGATCATGGCTCCACTTCTTGAGTCTGTTATCACAATAACATGGAAAAAAGATGCAAAGGGTCCAGACAGACAATAGCCATCATGCCTCTACTTCCCAAATCTGTTTTTTCTTCTACTTCTCCATTTCAATTGGTGGCCCTGCCATCCATCCATCTACCATCTAAAGAGGGAAGAGGTCTCTGTCTCTGTCTCGCTCTCTTTCTCTCTCTCTCATCACAAAGTCAATCAATCATTACATTCTGACACCTTACCTCTTAACATAGTTCTCCAAACAGTTGCCTCCTCTCCATCACTTGGACCTCTGACCTCCTTTGCGGTCTTACTATCTCTTACCTTGATGACAATTAAGCTTCTCGAAAAGTCTCTTTCTCTGCTCCCATTCTTGTCCACCTCAAATTTGTCCTCCTAGGACAAATAGCTAATTTGTCTAGCTAATAGCTAAAGTGATCTAAAACCCAAATCTGAACATGTTACTCCCCTGTTTGAACTCTTAACCTGGGAAGTAAGCTATAGGACTTGCAGTCCACGTTTCTTGATACAAGATAAAATTCCACCGGAGCCTTGCCCCTGCCTGCCACTCCCCGTCCACGCGTCCTGCTCTGCAGCCTTTTTTCCTTTGCTTGTGGCACCGCTTCTGCCTGAGAGGCCCCTGCTCTCTCTTGCCTCCAACCTGGCTATTACCAACTCAAGTGTAGAACTCAGTTGCGACCTTCCCTTCCCTAAGTCTTTCCTGACATCTCATATGAGGTTGAGGATACCCACCCCGCCCCCCAGCCCGTAATGTCCCACTATGCCCGAAACACAGTACTATCACCATACATAACCCACTGTGTGATAAATACCGATTTGCCTACATATCTTTCCTACTATCTGTAAATTCTTGGAAAGCAGAGACAGAGCAAGGCATACAGTAGGTGTTCTTTACAAGTTTTTTTCAATGGTCAATGACCTTGGTAAAGCAGATAAACTTTCTGGGTTTCAGCTTCCTCATTGCAGAAAGAGGATAACGCTGCCCTATGTTGTGGAATTAAAGGAGATAATGCAAATGAAATGCTGTACCCAGCACCTGGCCCGCGGTAAGTACTGAACTGACAGTCACTTCCCTCACCACTGTTCCTCCTTCTGCCACAATGGTAATTAACAGGGAGAAGATTTCTGGGTATCCTTTGCTTAGTTGAATGTCTCCCCTACTGGAGCCCAAGGTCTGTGAGAAAGTGGGGCCAGGTCTGCATTAGTCATTGCTACGTTTTTTGCGTATGGCAGGTGCTTCATAAATATTTTTAGGATAAATGAATAACTGCTGTAGGTGCTTATTTGATTTTTCATTTTCACCCTCAATGACCTTAATTTTCTCGTTTCCTCTTTCTCGTCATATAAATCACTGACTTCTGTTTACTTAGTGTGCACTGTTTCCCACTGCAAAGGAGCCAACGCTTGGGAAGAATGGAGGCTGGGCTCCTGGACAAGCCAGGCTACCAGGCAGTCAGGGTGGCTGCTGGCCACACTCTGCCCTGGAGGGGACGATGCCCGCGGATGCACTGGGGAAGCGCTCATCCCACTTTCACCTGCTGACCCCCCACAGAGCACACAGCTCACTCCTTTACACGCACTGGCTCGTTTCATTCCCATAAAGTCCTAGGAGGGAGGAACTGTTCTACTGTGTCAGGCAGGGGCCCAGAAGGGGAAAGATCAGCTTGCTCAGGCTAGGCAGCTGAGGAATGTTTAATAAAGGGATTGTATAAGAGTGCGAGCAGGGTTTAAGGACCCCTGCAAGGAATAGTGTAGTCCCTGGGGCTGGTGACAGCTGGGAGTCCTTATCCTTCCTGAAGGGATGAGAGGAGCAGCCAGCCCACAGCCACCCAGGAGGGAGGGAGCCAGAAGAACAAACACCCTGGCCTCACTCTTCTCCTGCCAGGGCTCCCCAGTGGCCAAGCGCAACCATGCGGTCCAAAGGGGTAAGATTTCGGGCCATGAGCAGTGTGAGAAAAGTCAAGAATGACTGTGGAAGAGCAAACATGGTAAGGATAGACAGACAGTACTAGGTGAGGGAACCCAGACTGTCCAGGTTTAGCTGCTGGAGGAGCCAAGAGATGGTCATGTCTGCATGGGACGAATGGGTACCCACAGATGAAGAAGAAAGGCAGCTTCCTCTTTATCAACACACACACACACACACACACACACACGCTGTTCTGTGAACTGATAGGAAAGTACCTGCTAACTTAACTCCAACAGCATGGAGAGTGTTTCAATGAATTTACCCCAGCAGGAGGCCCCAGCAGTAGTTAAGACCCTAGACTTGGGAATCAGACTGGCCAGGATGTGAATCTCAACTCTGTCACTAGCTATGTGAATTTGGGCCTCATCTGTAAAATGGAAACTGTCATACCAACAGGGCTGTTGTTAGGGTTACATGCAGTGTGCAGTTTGCTTTGCATTCATTAAACATTAGCTAAAAACCCTATCTTGCTAACATCTACAACTTTGCACTATCATTTTTGACCTAATTACTTACTCATTCCAACTCTCAGAATCCTTTAAGAATGGATATTTCTACAACTGAGAAGGATAATGATACCACATAGAGATTTATAGTTTTAAATTACCTTCCCTTAGATTATCAAATGTGATCGTTACAAAAACCCAGTGAGAAAGGTTACAGGAATGTTACTCTGCCTCTTTTAAAGAAGGAGAAACTGACACTCAAAGAGTCTAAGTGACTTGTTCAAGGTCATCGAGGCAGTAAGTGTGATGGCATCCCACTGAAAAGCAGCACCCACTAGCGGGCCCCCTGAAGGCAGATGGAATTTGCAGCTCAGAGGGAGCACCAGGTGTGCTCCCATCACTCTGCAGCCATCTTTTGGCTGCTGGATGCTGCATCAATTAACAATGTGTGTTTCCCCAAATTATAATTATGTCCTTCCTTTGCAACAAAGAATTCAGAGCCGCTTCCTCCCAGTAAGCCTGCCAGCAGGGGAGTGGCGAGTGCCTGAAGTCAGGTTGACTGTACCTGGCTCACTGCTGTTTAGGCTTCCACAGCACAGACCATCCCTCTGGCCTCTCCTGGCAGAGAGGAGTGTGTTCACTCCCTGGCTTCACTAATGCCCTTTTCTGTGGCCAGGGGAGCAAGTGAAGCTTGCCCCCAGGCTTCACTTAGTGGAGGTGCACGCTCTACAAAAAGAAGCCCATCTCTGAGAGCACAGCATGCATTAGCAGTCTCTCCTTCCGAGAGAGCTATTTTTGTCTTTCGTCTTCAGAGACTGTTCCAAAGTAGGGGATGCAAGTAGCAGGAGGAGAACCAAAAAAAGCCGATGTCTCCAGCTCAGAAGAGAGCAAATCACTGTCATTTCCTCAATAACAGCACAACAACAACAACAATTGCCACAGCAGTGATGGAGAACAAACTGAGTTGGAGTCGAGCTGCCCTTGGGTACAGGACAACATCCTGCACAGACCTCTTTCTGTGGGATTTCTCTCTGTACACTTCTCGGAACAAGGTTCATTGCCATGGTAACTAGCAAATCACATGACAGCCTTGCTCCCTGAAAGTGTAGGAGAACAGCCGGCTCAGACTGTGATGGGGAGAGAAGATGCCTTCCTCCCCAGCTTGGTTGCTTTTCCTGAGCAAACCTGGGCAGTGGTTTCCCGTTCTGACCTGCCCACTTAGGGGGTAAGGGCCAACTATTCTTTGGGGCACCAATTCACTGCTTTCATAATGAGATCAGCACAAGTTTCCCTCAAGCACTTTTCCTTCTGGTTTCAAGAGCCCCTCTCCCCCTCTCCAGCCCCTTCCTTCTCTGGCCCCTCTGCCCCCGCCCCCCCCCCCGCCCCCCCACACACACACCACGGGAGCTGTACTGAATTGCTGAGTTGAGTGGGGGGTGGAACATACAGCCTACACCACTTGAATAAGCTCTCTTTTAAAATCCAAGGATGGCATGAGTCAGGGAATTTTGAAGCTGTGATACCATCAGGACACTGATGCCTGAAGGGGGTGGCGGGAGGGAGTATGGGCTTGCCCAGATCCTAAAGAGACCGGGCAGGGTCAGCTTTCCCAAGCTCAAACTCTGTGAGGGTCTGTGACCAAGCCTGATGCGGTGGGGTGGGTGTGGCCCCACGGCTGTTGCCTTCCAGGGAAGAGAAAGCCGTGGCATCGGAGAAAGCTCTAGAATGACAAAGCTCTTTGCCTTTTCCCTTCCCCCCTCTCCTTCCCTATAGAACCAGGCCAGTTCGCTCAAGTTCTGTGCTGCAGCAGCAAGGCTAGAAGGGCAGGTCTTTTTCTCTGACAATTACAGAATGCCTACTGCTTTGGATTCAGATTGTATCTCATCTTGTTGATTCCATCAGATTTTCTGCTCTGCTTTCCCCATTGCAAAAGCAAGATCTGGATGACAGAAACAGACACAGAAGAGTCAGCAGGCAGCAAAGGCAGGGCGGGGGAGGAACGCTGCCACAGCTGGGCTAGGTGGTGCAGAGGACGCACCTCAGGACCCCTGCCTCAAAGAGCAAAGTATATTCAGGGAGAGGAGGCAAACAGCCTCACAAATGTAACTAATCCCATGGGGCACCAACAGGGCCAGGGCTAAGGAGACTAGAGGGCTCTAAAATGAAGCGGGGGAAGGGATGCCCCCAAGGGGTATGTGAGACTCCATCAAGTGGCGTACAAGAAATATTAGAACTTCCATTCAGAGTTATTTTATCTCTTCTTTGTTATATGTATTTTGGTACATGTATTATAATGTATAGAATTTTGTCACATAGGATCAGATTTGGCTGAGATTAAGAAAGAAGAGAATATCTAAAACAATAATGGCTTAAAAAAGAAGTTTATTTCTCTCTCATGTAAATGGAGTCTGGTGGTAAGCCACCCAGAACAGGAAAGGTGTCTTTTCTGGTTGCTCCACACCCTCAACAAGTGGCTTCCAGTCCATTGTCCAAGGCTGTTACTCATGGTCAAGCCATCCTGTTCACATTCTAGGCAGCAGGAAGGAGAAAGAAGAGAAGAA
Source organism: Hippopotamus amphibius kiboko (assembly GCF_030028045.1). Lineage (NCBI taxonomy): Eukaryota > Metazoa > Chordata > Mammalia > Artiodactyla > Hippopotamidae > Hippopotamus > Hippopotamus amphibius. The sequence continues at coordinate 138,638,950 of NC_080190.1, read as the reverse complement.
CTGTATGTTCCTCCCATTGAGGACACTTCCTGGAAATTGCACCTTACAATTCTGACAATTCATTGGCTAGAATTTAATCATGTGATCACATCTAGTTGCAAAGAGTCCTGGGAAATGTAGTCTATTGTAGGATGCCACGTGCCTATTAGGAAATGCTACACTAAGGAAAGTGGGGAAGGATGGACATGAGGGGCCACCAGCAGTCTTTACCATAGTAACATGTTAGTAGTAGAATAGCACATATGTATACTTACAAAGAAATAAATGTATTAGTTGGGCACATAATCAAGATTGGAGTTTTGGGGGTGCAGTTTAAAGGCCACTGCTATGGATTATAGTACTCTAGAAGTACAAATCATTAACTGCGGGAAGGAATAGAGGTTTTCTTCTTTTTTCAGCTAAGTAAATTTGAAGATCAATTGCCTTCGTTCAACGATTCATGAATCAGGCAGCATCCTATCTAGCAACTAGAAAGGCATCTTGAGGGATTTTTTTTAACCTCCTGGCATCCATTCATGATTCTCCTGGTAAAACAGTGTGGAGAATTTTATGTAGAGACTCATCCCTCCCCCGCCCAGTGACGCCGTTGTGAGGGGGCCTTAATTAGTCTTAGCTAATCAACTCCTTCCATCCACTTGACCACTGGAATTAGTGCAGGTTACTGATTTGACTCTTAGAAGGGAGACACTGGACAGAAAGCTAAGAGCACATGCAGTCAGGAGCTGCCCCAATCCCCCCGCAAACATGACAGGAAATCTTCTGTGGGAATGCAGCCAACACCTAGAGGAGAAGGGAGCCTCGCTGAGAGAGGATCGGGGCCTGGTGATACCATTTAATCTCCTGTATCAAACTGCACCTGAACACAGCATGCGTTATGATAAGGAGCCTTTTTGGACCAGATAGATGAGGTCAGCCCCCTGGGCCTGGAAGAGTATCTAGGTAGAAAGAGCCTAAGACGGGATGACTTCCTGGAACAGAGCCTGGCTGAATGTGTATGTGAAAGAGAAATCAATTTCCATCTTGGATAAGTGACTGTCTATTTAAGTCTTTGTTTTAGCAGCCAGCCTATAACCTAACTAGTACATGTGTATTATTTCATTTATTTTTAACAATCTCATTTAATTGCCCAAGGTGCACAGCAAGCGGGCACAGAGCAAGGATTTGAATCCAAGACAGCCTGACTCAGGAGCCCACGCTGTCAGCCACCACTTCAGCACTCTGCTCATGAGTTGCCTGGGCTAAGTCTCTTTCCTACATGCTGAATGGAGTCACAGCACTTTACACTGTGCCCTTGTTGCCTATTTGCACTTAAGTGCTTTGGGGCTAGGACTAGAGGCTGTGCTCTTCCCCCTTGCATTGCCCAGGCCTGACTGGGTCTTGGCCCTCAGTAAATGTTGGCCAAATAAATGAATAATAAATGGTCTTGCTCAGCATCAGAAAATCTAGCAGCCTATTGGAGGATCAAATGAGATAATGTTAGAGAAGATGTTTTGAAAACTACAAGCCAGTATATACACTTGGGTTATAGTCAGCTCACTCGTTAGGAAATTCTCTATATTTAGGGCAGGAATATGGCCATTTCCATGCAGTACTTGGTTTTATTTTATTTTGTTTTTTAAATTTTTTTTAGATATTTTTGATGTAGACAATTTTTAAAGTCTTTATTGAATTTGTTACAACACTGCTTCTGTTTTATGCCTTGGCCTTTTGGCCCCAAGACGGGGGATCCCAGCTCCCTGACTAGGGATTGAACCCACACCCCCCACATTGGAAGGCGAAGTCTCAACCACTGGACCACCAGGGAAGTCCCTGGTTCTGTCTTTTGGTACTTTCCTCTGAGAAACAGAGGAAACTTTCCTCCTAGTCATGTCACTCTTAGGGTTGAAGGACACCTAGAGAACACTCAGATCCACCTCCTGGTGCCTTTCCATACCAACCCCCAGCAAGATTCACCTCTGTGACATTTCCACTGAAAGGTCAGTTGGTCAGTAGCCCATCTAACAACTGGGCACTGTGATCAAAATGTGACTTAACAGTGCAAGACAGGGGACAGTCTCCATGCTGTCCCTAGATGTACCATGGGTTCTCCTCCACAGTTCAGAGTCCTCTTTCAAGGTCAGGTTCAAAGTCACCTGCTCTGCAGAAGTCTTCTGAATTTATCAGGGGCACCGAGGTCCCTTCCTTTCCTGCTGTGTCATTTTGTCCTTTATTCTAAGACATATCACGTTATACTTTTATTTGTGCTTTTTTTTTCTTTTTTGTTTTATTTTTTATTTTATTTTTTTTATTTGTGCTTTTTGTAAACCCCACTTAATCACTCCTCCCAGCTACCATCTCCACCCCTCATAGGTGAGATTTTTTCAAGGGCGGAGACTGTGTCTTACTCTTTTGATTCTCCATCATCTACCTCAGTATCTGGCACTTGATAAACTAAATAAATGCTTGTTGAATGGATGAGTGAGTAAATGCAGGAGCAGAAGGGCTAAAAGTTTGTCTCTCTCATTAGACAAACTCATATCTAAATCCCACTGGTTGACTACACTCATTCATCTATACACACACTCATTGATTCACCCCAAGTTTTGTTGGATACTGTTATATTCCAGGTCCGCTGCTAGACACTAGCATTGGACACTCGGGAGGACAGGGTCCCTGCCCTCCCAAGCTTATATCTGAATAGTAGAGCCTGAAAATAAACAAGCACATCGGTAAGTAAACAAGCTATTTACAGATTCTAATATGTCCTGTGAATGAAATGAACAGGGGAAGTGTGAAGAGGACCTGAGGTTAGCAGTGGGCAACTTTAGATGATGGAGAGGGGGCAGGGAAAGACTCGCTGGGAACATCTGAGCTGAGTCCTGAAGAATGAGTCTTTTAGAGAACAGGAGGAAAAACAGGGAATAGCTACAACCAGAAAAAATTGCTTCTTTCTCTAGGGCTTAGTTTCCTCATCTGTGAACTGAAAAATCATAGCACCCACTTCATGACTTTTTGTGAAGCTTAAATCATGGGAACACTTAGCATAGTGCAGGGCACCTAGAAAGCACTCAATACATCTTAACTCATGTTATCAATTATGGGCTAATGCTATCAAAAGGAAATGAGGGTACAGTCCTGTGGTCCTCTGTCATTGCCACTTCCTTTCCAAGTTCTCCCAAGCCATCTGTTAAACAACAAAGGCCTCCATTTTTTCTCCTTTTTTCTTTTCTTTTCTTTTTTTTAATCAAAGTATAGTTGATTTACAATAGTGTGTTAGTTTCAGGTGTACTTTTTAAGGAGTTGCAAGGTACCTAACAAGACTAGTCTTATCTACTGGGCAGATGGGAAGATCTTGCATTTGTAACAAGAGCAAAGAGAAAGATTGTAACCACATCAGAGACAAAAGGCTTTCTGCAGTTCAAAGTCCTCTGAACTCGCAGTTTTCTCTGATAAATGTGTGTGTGTTTGTACACATACATGTGCATGCAGGAGAGGAGACACAGCACTGGCTCCATACCCTAAGCCGCAGACTCTTGCAGGTAGGATTATTTTATGCGTTCATATTTTTAAGTCTGGCCTTAAATGGCAACATAAGCAGAAAGATGCCAAGGCGAGTGGTGGAACAAGGGCTTAATTACAGGGACCTTTATACAACTAACTCGCCAATAATTTGCCTAGCTGAGTGATTCAGCAGTAATCCTGCCAGGTTCCCAAAGAAAGCCCATATCTGGGATGACGTAATGTCTCTCCACCCCGATACAGCCGTCTCTCTACACCCACCGTCACACGTTTACCATCTCCTCTGGAGAGCCACAATTCCATCTGTGGAATTTTCAGTTGCCATCTGCATGGTGACAAATAAGTGTTTTATTATTTAAATGGTATTACAATGTACAATGCTGCTAGTCTAGCCCTTCATGTTTAAAAATTCAATAGAAAAATTAACACAGAAAAAATCCTAGCCTCTGGTGAGTTATATATTGGCAAATCAAGTCTGCAGAATGCCTCCAGTATCTCATATTAGATACTTGATCTACGTAGCCCATGAATATTTATACTTCGAGGCAAAGTGATTGATTTAATTTATCACTGGAAATTGAGGTGACTGTCTAGACTCACTACGTGGTACACCTTGTAGAAACTATGGTGAGAAAGGGACCCTGGTCTTTCCCCCCATGCACCTTGTGTGGGGCTGGCAGATACTTTTGCTTGCCTACCTCAGATTCATCAGTCTTCCCCATATTTCTGACCCGACAAGTGCTCAGGGAAGGTGCTCCTATCCTGATCTAAACTAATTTTGGTTTTCCTTGCCACACTTGGCTAGGCATATCATTCATTTTATTTCAATTTATTTCAAAGAGAAATGGAAGGAGATCTACTAGGGGTTAGGGGGCAGTTCTGGGAAAAAAAATTTTCTGATAGAAAGAGATCCAAAGATTAAGTAGCTCATTTTTTCTGCCTTTGGATGATGTTGTCATGCAAAGAACTCCTGCAGCCATCTTGCAAACATGAGGGGAGGGAGCTGGAAGGATTACAGCAATGGCAAAAATCTGGGTCCTTGATGTTGATAAGTTACTGATAAACCAACCTAGAGTTGCCCCTACCTCCAGACTTCTCATTATATAAGATAATATATATTTTGTTATTTAAACTAGTTGGATGGAAGCTTTTTGTACGTAGAAGCTGAAAGCATTTCTAAGTGAGGCAGTAACTTTCAACCTTTTGACCATAAACCAAAGTGAGAAATATATTTACATGTAATGCACTCTAAAATCTTCTGTTTTATTCTATTTCACTTTCTAAAATTCAGGTCATGACTCACCAGAGTGATTTCAAAACTCACTGGAGGTTCCTGACCCATTTTTTGGAGAACATTAAAGTCATAGAAGACATAAGCGACTGTGATATAATGGAAAGCACAATGTGGTAAGTGTCATAAAAGACATACTAATAAAGTGCTGTCGTAGGAGAGAATGATCACTGAGTCTGGGGAAACAGGGAAGCTTTCATGGAAGGGCTGGGTCTTGAAAAAATTAGCTACATTTTCAGCAAGAGAAGGGGGTCTCTAAGGAATGATAAGAGGAAAGGCAAGACGGTGGGAAATCAGATGAATGCCAAAACCAGTGGGTTAACTTGGGCAGAGGTTGACATGCATAGTTTGGAGAGTAGTGAGAAGTGAGGTCTGACTCTGGTTAGGTCATGTGCTGCCTTGAGTGGCAGGCAGATAGGAGGCTGCATGAAGGCCTTTGGGAAGGGCTGGGTCTGAAGACGTCTAATTGGTGGCAGTTGCAGGTTGGGTTGTGTCTGAGTCATATCAGAAGCTCAAAGTGGTAGAGTTTAATCTTGAGGCAAACGAGAAGGGCCTCCGCTCTGGGAGCTCAGCTTCTGCTCTGTCACATCATTCTGCCTGCAGTCACTGCAAACCCATTTTACACACTGCGGTCCTCTATCTGTGAGCTGCTTTTTAGTGGTGAACAAAGAGTGAACTGGTCTTTCTACAATTTCTGCCTGGCAGCCCCCCCAGCTGAAACCAACGGTACTGGTGTGGTGCTTCTGCTAAATAAAACCAACAGAGTGAGCAAGAACGGCAGATTTGCAATTTCAGAAAGGCCAACAACCCTCAACTTCTCATTGCTCCTCTTGCACCCACCTGCCTGCCTTCTGATGAGTTCACATGTTGTTAGATCCAGCCCTAAAAAGGTGGGCTGAGCCTTGCTACTTGGCACCTCTAATGAAAAAAAAAAAAAAATCAGTGGAGGAGGATTTGAAATTGCTAGTTAAATTGGGTGTTTGTGCTATCTGTGGATTTTCATCACCCATATCTTTCCTCCCCCACTCTATCCCTGAAAACCAAGACTTGACACTCATGATGAAAATTAATCAGAACTAATCTGTGATTTCTCTTTTATTATGTCTATAAAACTGAGGCATAGGCAAATCGGTGTGGACTTCTACTGGGAACCCAAATATTGGATAATAGAACCAGATTTTGATAAATCTTACATGGGGTCAAGTTTATTCTTACCCTCTCCCCTCAAGTTAGTGACAATTTCCCAATGTTTATGACTAAATGATCAAATATCTGGAACACTGTTTCTGTCCTGACAGTTGATACTCTTTGTGGTTTGGGCAGAGGCCCCTACATTTCTGCTCCCACTGGCGCCATATGGAAAATTACAACTAATAGTCTACCCTTTGGGAGCACAAAGAAAATTAATTACTTGGTTTGAGGTGGGGGCGTTGTCATGATGGAAAGCACCAGCTAGCTACATTTGATCCCAAAGTATATGAAATTGAGTGATAAGTCTGCATGATTACATCAATTATGCCTTGATATTTTCTTCAAGTAGTTTATTTGGACTTCTCTTTGTAGAATCTTTTAAACCTTCATGTGTTAGAACTTAAGAATGGAGTTAATACCATAAACAAAATAGGTGTGAAGGAAAGAGTAGACAGGTGGGTACCGTGTCTCTCGAGATAAGATGGTGGTCAAAAGGACACAGTGCCTGCCTTCCTCTGGGGTCCCCGCTATCCCCTTTCACCTCTGGCACCTTTAACATTCCACTGTTTGTAACTGTTAATGTATCTGCCCCTTGACAGGAATGCAGGATCCTTAAGGACAGGATAGTGACTTATCTCTGTATTCCTAGAATCTAGTACAAAAAAGTGTTTCTTGAATGAATAGTTAAGTGAATGAGCCTAACAGCAAATGTTCTTCTCCTAGGATTTCTTTGACAATAACAGCTCAGGATTAACCCCTCCAGAACCATCTGGTGTTGATTTCCTGACCACACCTCCTAAGGCCTCCTCAGGGTCCAAAGTCTACTGTTCTTGCAGGTGTTTTAATTACCTGGTATTTCCTTTTTACATTTTTATTTCCTTCATGGACATTTATTCAAAAACTATTTCTAATAACTTACTTTAATAACATTTTCCCTAATTGTAAAAGTAACACAAGCCTATTTGTATACAGAAAAGCATAAAGGAAAAAATATCACCCCTGTAAGAGATACTTGCTGAGGTCCATCCTGTCCACTTTGATGATTGTAATGACAGCCTCAAGCACTGGGAATGGTGGCTCTCGTCCTGTTGGAGCCAACACCCACTTTTTACAACAGGTATTTTTATAACTTCCCCTTTACTACACTGGAATGAATTTTATAGGTAATATAATATGTACATATCTTTTTGAAAAATTCAAAACCATATTACAAAGTGTTATTGACTGAATGTTTTGTGTCCCCCCCCCCCCAAAAATTCATATGTTGAAATTCTAACCCCCAAAGTGATGGTATTAGGTGGTGGAGGCCTTTGGGAGTTGCTTAGGTCCTAAGCATGGAGCCCTCATGGATGGGATTAGTGCCCTTATAACAGAGACCCCAGGGAGTTCTCTTTCCCTCTACACCAAGTGAAGATACAAAGAGAAAATGGCCACCCACCCTCATAAGAATCTGATCATGCCAGCACCCTGATCTTGGATTTCCAACCTCTAGAATTATGAGAAATAAATTTCTTGATAAGCCAACTGCCTGAATTGATGAAAGTACAAAGGAGAATTAAAAGGAAAATAATTTACAATAAAAGAGCAAGTCTTTCAACTGTGGAAATGCTCGGCAGGACTGAACTGGAAGAAGTGAGTAACAGCACTGTAGGTGCTCAATACCCAGAATCACTGTGAATGTGGCAGCTAGCAAGCAGCACAGGCCCATACAGGTTGTGGTGGAGATGCAAATTCCATGAGTGGTGCTGACATTGCTAATGTGATTTTCCAAAATGGGGAACAAACTCTTGGAAAAATTATAAACAAAACAAATCTCAGTGTTCCCTCAATGTATGCAATTGCTTTCCTAGAAAATATGCTGCATTTAGAAAATGCTTTGGGTTTATAGATAAAAAAAGAGTTAGGTTTTAGCTCCAATATTTTGAACAGTTTCTTCACCTGTGTGAACGTTCAAAACACACGAGGGTCAGAAGAATGGGTGTCCCATGTATTGTAGGTCGTTAACCATCTCCCGTCTTTACATCTCTAGCAACAATGGTCACAGCCCTCCTTGAATCATCAAAACAATAGAAAACGCCCCCCTCCACATTGCTTCAATGCCCCAGCTGAGAAGCACAGATCCAAGTGAACCCTGGTGCTCCCATCCCCCCGTCCTGTGATGAAACACCAGAGGAATGCTACTGATGGCCTTTGACACAAGGTGTTTCTACCTGATAATGAGAAACACAGGTGCATAAACAGTACCTTTCTCTGCCTGTGGTTGTTCTATGATGATATGATGCCTGGGGACGGCTATCATCTCGCTGTCATCCAGAGAGCCAGCCTGAGGAAGAGGCCAGGGTGCGGAGCAGGCAGAGCAGAAAGGTGGGAAGAAGCGAGGTACCTGGTGACTTAGAATGAGCCACTGAACCATCCAACCCCAGAACTGCCCCACTTCCTTTCCTCTTGATGTGTTAAATAATTGTGCAAGCCGATGGGGTTGGGGTTTTCTGTTATTACAGCCAAAAGCTTCTTCCTGATAAAATCACTTCTATTCTCACTGGAGACCCCCTTTCTGAGCTTCTTGCAGAGAACTGGTCTCCTTTCTTGGTTCTGCCTTGAGGTGAAGTGGTTAAGGAAGTTTCTAGGTTCACATTCCAGCTTTGCTTTTACAAACTGTGTAAATCCTGGCAAGTCCCTTCATCTTTGGATGTCTCATTTCCTCATCTGTAAAATGGGAACAATAATAGTTTTCTAACCCCTGGGATGTTGTAACAATTAAGCTAAATGAGTTACTATAAGGAAAGCACACGAAACAGTGCCTAGCCTATCACTCACACTAAATCCATGGTAGCTAGGATTACAGAGTCTTTTTAGCTTTTTGGTTAGATTTCTTTTGGCCACAAATAACAGAAATGCCATTCAAACTAAATTAAGCAAGACAAGGAAAGTCATTGCCAGCTGAGGGCACCAAGGTGGGTTACAGGATCAGGAAGAGCTTCGGGGATCAGTTGTGGTCCTTCTAGACAAACAGTTCGTATCCTTGGCCACCCCTAAGAATCATCCAGAGGGCTTTTAAAAGTCCCAAGGCCCAGGCTACATCCCCGACCAACCAAATAAAAATTCCTTGGGCTGGACCCAGACACAGCAGCTTTTAAAGCTCCTCAGTTGAATCCAATGTGCAGCACTGGCTGAGTGCTCCTGCCTAGATGTTAATTCATTGGCCTCTGGTCTTTGCTGCTCTCTGCTTGTTTGGTCCTACAGAAAGCTATTCCTGCCACGGCTTCCATATCTGTCCTTCCATAACAATCTCAACAGAAAAAAAAAATTTAAATAACAAAGCTCTTTCTCCCAGCATCCACATAGCAATGGATCTGTCCTGCTTGGGTCTCCTTATTCTTTTTATGGCTAAGGGCTGGGGTACAAACCCACCCCTGTGGTCAGGAATCTTGACTGACAACTCACCAGAAACACTTGGCCTAGAGATAGAGCAAGCGCCTCAAAGATCTAAAAGGACTGAGCAGGAAAAGTCTGTACACATCGTCTAATTAAATAAGACTAGTTACGCTTCCTCTTGATGTAATTTATCATCAGCGTGATTTGCTTCTGCCATTTTTTCATAACCAATAAGATTTAGGCTTGATGGGGTCTTGTCTTCAAGTCTGTTAACCACTGCAAGTGAGGAGGTTATTGCTTGACCTGGAAGATGCCTGGTCTGGTCCTTGGTCTGTCACTCGGCTACCTGGATGGATTTGCAGTTCTTCATTCCCTGGAGCTGCTTATTCACCGACTCCTTGTCACGCCCACAGATGACTGATCTTGTAGGTTACCCTCTTGATTTCACTCTGGGATCATTTTCTAACAATACTGTCACTCTTCGGTACTGACTACACAGTATTTCAATTCAAATTGAAATCCAAGTTTCCATTTCCTTGAACTTTTGACCTCTCATCTCCTTTACTTGCTTATCTTCAGGTTGGAGGCACTCTTGTAGGAATGCATTTGCTTTTTTTTTTAAACCAAAAGATGATTGGAATTACACGTGGAATCCTAGAGTATGCTCATCCACATGTTGTGAATAGCACTCACCAAATTCCCTTTTTTCAAACTGGACACTATCGAGGACAATAAAACACATTCCCAACCTTCTAGAAAGTAAAGAATTTTTAAATCAGCTGGAACACAGTGTACTTGAGGAGACAAACCGTAGTAAATACCTGTGTGTAATTAACAGGTTGAGCGCGTGATCAAAGCACCACTCCCCTTCGTGTCTGCATCCCCAAGGATCTCATTCTCTGGGGTTCATTTCTGGAGCTCTGTCATTGCATATTTTCTGAATCTAGCTTACTTTTTTATTTATTTAGTTTTTAATAAATTTATTTATTTATTTTATTGGCTGTGTTGGGTCTTTTTTGCTGTGCATGGGGTTTCTTTTTAGTTGTGGTGAGTGGGGGCTGCTCTTCGTTGTGGCGCGCGGGCTCCTCATTGCCATGGTTTCTCTTGTTGCGGAGCACGGGCTCTAGGTGCATGGGCTTCAGTAGTTGCAGCTCATGGGCTCAATAGTTGTGGCTTGGTTGAAGAATCAAGATGGCGGCATAGGAGGACATGCTCACTCCCTCTTGCAAGAGTACTGGAATTACAACTAACTGCTGAACAACCATCAACAGAAGGACACTGGAACTCACCAAAAAAAACCCACCCCACATCCAGAGACAAAAGAGAAGCCACAATGAGATGGTAGGAGGGGTGCAATTGCATTAAAATCAAATCCCATAAATGCTGGGTGGGTGACTCACAAGCTGGAGAACAGTTATACTGCAGAAGTCCTGGGGGTTCTGAGCCCCACGTCAGGCTTCCTAACCTGGGGGTCCAGCAACGGGAGGAGGAATCCCCAGAGAATCAGACTTTGAAAGCCAGCAGGATTTGATTGCAGGACCTCCACAGGACTGGGGGAAACAAAGACTCCACTCTTGGAGGGCACACAATTAAGTGTGCTCACCAGGACCCATGGGGAAGGAGCAGTGACCCCATAGGAGACTGAACCAGAGCTACCTGCTGGTGTTGGAGGGTTGCCTGCAGAGGTGGGGGCAGCTGTGGCTCACTGAGGAGACAGGGGCACTGGCAGCAGGGGTTCTGAGAAGTGCTCATTGGTGTGAGCCCTTCCAGAGTCCACCATTAGCTCCACCAAAGAGCCTGTAAGCTCCAGTGCTGGGTCGCCTCAGGCCAAACGACCATCAGGGTGGGAACACAGCCCCACCCATTGGCAGACAAGCAGATTAAAGTGTCACTGAGCTCCAGCCACCAAATCAGATTAAAGTTTTACTGAGTTCCACCCACCCAGCCCAACCCACCATCAGTCCCTCCCATCAAGAAGCACCCAGGAGCCTCCTAGACAGCTTCCTCCACAAGAGGGCAGACAGCAGAATCAAGCAGTATCAGCAGTATTTCATCTTGTGGAACTGAAAATCACAGCCACAGAAAGATAGAGAAAATGAAAAGGCGAAAGACTTTGTACCAGATGAAGGGACAATAAAACCCCAGAAAAACAACTAAATGAAGAGGAGATAGGCACTCTTTGGAAAAAGAATTCAGAATAATGATGGTGAAGATGATCCAGGACTTTGAAAAAAGATTGGATGCAAAGATTGAAAAGTTGCAAGAAAAGTTTACCAAAGACCTAGAAGAATTAAAGAGCAAACCAGCAGAGATATGCAACACAATAACTGAAATGAAAAATACACTAGAAGGAACCAATAGCAGAATAACTGAGGCAGAAGGGCGAATAAGTGACCTGGAAGACAGAATGGTGATCATCACTGATGTGGAAAAGAATAAAGAAAAAAGAATGAAAAGAACTGAAGACAGCCTAAGAGACCTCTGGGACAACATTAAATGCAACAACATTTGCATTATAGGGGTCCCAGAAGGAGAAGAGAGAGAGAAAGGACCTGAAAAAACACTGGAAGAGATTATAGTTGAAAACTTCCCTAACATGGGAAAGGAAATAGCTACCCAAGTGCAGGAAGCACAGAGAGTCCCAGGCAGGATAAACCCAAGGAGAAACATGCCAAGACATATAGTAGTCAAACTGACAAAAATTAAAGACAGAGAAAAGTTATTAAAAGCAACAAGGGAAAAATGACAAATAACATACAAGGAAACTCCCATCAGGTTAGCAGCCGATTTCTCAGCAGAAACTCTACAAGCCAGAAGGGAGTGGCACGATATATTTCAAGTGATGACAGGGAAGAACCTACAACCAAGAATACTCTACCCAGCAAGGATCTCATTCAGATTTGATGGAGAAATCAAAAGCTTTACAGGCAAGCAACAGCTAAGAGAATTCAGCAGCACCAAACCAGCCCTACAACAAATGCTAAAGGAACTTCTCTAAGCAGGAAACATGAGAAGAAAAGGACCTACAGAAACAAAAACAAAACAATTAAGAAAATGGTAATAGGAACATACATCTCGATAATGGCCTTGAATGTAAATGGACTAAATGCACCAACCAGAAGACACAGACTGGCTGAATGGATACAAAAACAAGACCCATATATATGCTGTCTCCAAGAGACTCACTTCAGACCTAGGGACACATATAGACGGAAAGTGAGGGGATGGAAAAAGATATTCCACACAAATGGAAATCAAAAGAAAGCTGGAGTAGTGATACTCATATCAGATAAAATAGACTTTAAAATAAAAATGTTACAAGAGACAAGAAAGGACACTACATAAAGATCAAGGGATCAATCCAAGAAGAAGAGATAACAATTATAAATATACATGCCCCCAATATATGAGCACCTCAATACATAAGGCAAATGCTAACAACTATGAAAGAGGAAATCGACAGTAACACAATCATAGTGGGGGACTTTAACACCCCACTTACACCAATGGACAGATCATCCACACAGAAAATTAATAAGGAAACACAAGCTTTAAATGACACAATAAATCAACTTGATTTAATAGGTATCTATAGGACATTACATCCAAAAACAGCAGATTACACATTTTTCTCAAGTGCACATGCAACATTCTCCAGGATAGATCACATTTGGGTCATAAATCAAGCCTTGGTAAATTCAAGAAAATTGAAATCATATCAAGCATCTTTTCTGACCACAACGCTCTGAGATTAGAAATCAGTTACAGGAATAGTTGTGGCTCACGGGCTCTAAAGCGCAGGCTCAATCGTTGTGGCACACAGGCTTAGCTGCTCCACCACATGTGGTATCTTCCTGGGGCAGGGATCGAACCCGTGTCCCCTGCGTTGGCAGCCAGATTCTCAACCGCTGTGCCGCCTAGGAAGCCCCTAGCTTACTTTAGATTTCACAAGGTTCTGGTGACACACTGAGCAGTTAATTTTGATCTCAGAGTTTCCCAACCCACTGAAGCCATTGAGGCAACATGACAGATGAACGATGGGGGGAAACGGCTGCAAGGTGGATTTTGGGGGAAGGATGGACAGAGGGCCCTTGTCATTGTGTGTGCTGCCTCTGGGGGCTTTTATTACAAAGGAAATCTCTATCTCTTTGTTATTAAGTAGATGCCTTACAGGCCTCTTCCTGTTTTGCTCACACTGTGCATAGTTTCAGTTGAAGTGAAGAGGGCCCCCAAAGGGGCTTTGCTCCACCACTAGATGGAGGAACACCTTCTCCCATGCAGCTCTGGAGACACAGGCTGGGAAAAGGATCTGCTGCCACCCCACCCCTGTCAACCCCCACCCTCTTCCCTCCCCTGGGCTGGGCAGGAAGCCACCTGCCACAGCAACGGTCACTGCTGAGGTCACCCTCATCGTGTGCTTTACATTCTGAGATCTGATTCCTGCGTGAAGCCGCAGCATCCTCTTTGGTGTTCTTTGAAAGTTCTGTGTTTTTCCAGCTGTTCCACAAACCTTTGTTGGCCAGGCTGGCCTTGCACATAGCTTTCCAAAATTACCGAGGCTGTCGGCATTCTTTCCACCCACGGGATCCGCACTGACCCTCCACCTTTGTGAATGCAAATCCTTCCCCCTTCTTACTGAGTTTGTCTCACTTCCTCCTCCCCCAAAAAAGCTGCCTGCGTCACTCTGGCCCGTGAGCAGCGCTGGAAACAGGTCACCAGGCACAGCCAGGATTAGTTTGCTCTGTTCTTGAATTTCATATAAATAGAGTCGCACAGTGTGTCTTTTTGTGTGTAGCTTCTTTTGGTCAGCACTTCATCTGTGAGATTCATCCATGTTAAGCCCTTCTTATTCCCTTGTGTGACCACAATTTGTCAGTTCCCTTATTGATGGACATCCAGGTTACTTCCAGTTCTGACTATAGTGGATCAGGTGGCTGTGAACATTCTTGTACAAGGCGTTTCCTGGATGTATGTACTCATTTCTCTGGTGTATATACTGTGGGGTCAAATCACTGGTCCTTGTAAGTGTATCCTTAGCTTTATTAGAAACAGCCAGTTTTCCAAAGCAGTTGTGTTAACATATGTTTAATCATCACGACAACCTTAAGCGTTCATCAGGCAGTTTGCAGTTGAGCACCTACTATGTGCTCAGTGCTGATGTAGGTGCTGGGATACAGCAGTGAATAGATAGACAAGGTCCCTGTCGTTGAGGCACATTCTCGTAGGGGTGACAGGCAATAAAACCTGAGTAAACAGAGAATATCATTTCAGATGCTGACACGGGCTGTGAAGAATAGAGTGCGTGACGGGATGGAGCTCTATGGAAGAGGGCTCCGCCTTGCCGGAGCTCCTGGGAGGTGTCTTTGAGAAGCTGAAAGTGAATCACCACCTGAAAGCTGAGGAGGGCGTGGCCATGCAGGGCATGGAGAAGAGTGTGAGAAGCAGAGGGACAGCAAGTGCACCTGCTCTGGGGCAGGAAAAAGTGTGGTGGGCTCGGGGAGAGACGAGCTCCGTGAGGCCGGCTCACATTCATTCATTCAACAGGGAAATATAGACCAAGCTTCTGCTACGTGTCAGACACAATTCTAGGCTCTGGGGACCCAGCAGGGGACAAATAGACAAGCAGCCTGCTGTCACAGAACAAGAAGGAAAGAGCACGTAGGAGGGTTTGGAGGAGGAAGCAGAGGCAGGTTAAGTAGAATCGTGTAGACCATACAAAGGAGCTTGGATTTTATCTTGGAGCAGTAGGAAAACACAGAAGGCTTTTAAGCAGAGATGTAAAACTGGTCTGATTTACGGGGATGGGGCAAGGATGCAGTAAGCGATACTCATTAGAAGGCCAGGTAGTGATCCGGGCCAGAGACTCTGGGTTGGGACTAGAGCTATGGCTGTAGCCCTTGTGCTCTGGACACTTCCAGACCTCACTGTTTATCTGTGTCCTTTATAATAAACTGGTAAGCATTAGTAAATGTTTCTCTGAGTTCTGTGAGCTGCTCTACCAAATTACTCAAATCCAAGGACAGGGTTGTGGGAACCTCTGACTTACAGCCATTTGGTCAGACGCTAAGGTGACAACCTGGATGTATAATTGGCATCTGAAGTAGGGGGAGGTCTTGTGGGACTGAGCCCTTAACCTGTGGGATCGGATGGGATCCTCAGGTAGATAGTGTCGGGATTGAGTTGAATTGTAGGACACCAGTCAGTGTCCACTGAGAACTGGTTGACAGTGTTGTAAAACACACATCAGACCATGACTCAGAATCCCTTCAGTTAGCTCCTGTGCTAGAAAAACTGAATCTGAAGGCAAGAAAAGAGAAAGATCTAGTAAATGGTGAAGGTCATATATGCACATGGGGCCCACAGGGTCCCTTGTCCCCTATTTTGGTAACGGCATCCCCTCCCTTCCTTGGAGTCACTGCCCATCCCCACCCCGTGCCATTCACATACCCCATGCCCATGTCCTCAGTGTTTGCCCAAAGAGTGGATGCATGATCTAAGCTGCACCAATCAGAAAATTCCCTTTGATTTTACAGATATTGGGAGAAGCCCCTTTCTTTCCACAGAGGTTGCCAAGCTGTGATGCCATAAGAAAGGAACTGTCTGCATCCGTACCTCCCTTCACGCATCAGCCATGGGGAGAATAAAGCCAACAGAGGGAGTGAATAAGGTAAATAAGAGAGCTCTGGTGGCTTTGTTCTGCCTGAGCCCACCCCTCCTGCCCCGCTCGGTGACAGGCGTCAATACATCCCCTCTGTTTGATCAAGCTAGTTGGGGTTGGGGTCCCTCACAGCCTTACAGGACTAACTGATTCATGGTAAGTTTGACTAGTGCTAATTTTCACAGCCTTAGCTGAGATTCTCCTGAAAGTAACTCAGTGTTATTCAGTTTTGTGAATGATGAACCTAGAAGGCTAAGAGTTCTAGCCCAAGAGCTCACAGCATTTTAATGAACTGACCACCACAGGTCTGTTTTTACTTCATCACCCTCCATATGGACTGGACAATCTGCCCATGTGGTCTCTGAAATCCTTGGGGCTCCCCCAAAAGAAAGGAGCCCCCAGCTCATGTGGTCAGAATGTTTGGAGACAAGGGGACACTAAATTGGGCTGTGCTTTGCTTGGGGACCTATGATGCCTCTAGACAGGAAGACGGGAGCAAAGGAGTCAAGTGACTCTGGATTGAAATCACACTGGACTGGATCAAAGTGATCTTTTGGTCTTGAGTTTCTCTAATTCTGGCTCCAGTAGAAGGGTCTGGTTGAATCAGAAGTTCCTGAAAGGTTTAGTGGATTTCTGGAATCTCATGGATTCCAGTCTTCATAGAGAGAGTAAATCACTAGGTGATAGTTGCTTCATTCGTGTGTGTGTGTGTGTGCACACACTCCTGGACTCGGCCTCCTTTCCTCCTGTGACATTTTTCATCTCAAAGCTCTAAATTCTTTTCAGAGCCGCTAAGTAGGTGAAAACCCTGCGAGAACAGTCTTGTATTGTCTTGCTTTCCTTTGGGAAGTGAGATGGGAAGGTGATTTGAGGAGCTGGGGAGGGGAGGACATTTTCCCTGTCCCTCGAATCGGGCAGACCCAGGTTCAAAAAGCTCCAGAAAATGCAGCACTAGAAAATGTAGCCAGGAGATTGGAGACCCAGGTGGCCCAGAACGAGAAGCAAATGTGGGTGTGCAGTGTTATTCCTGTCTCGCTAGGCCAGTCACTCCTCCCTGTGCTTGCTGCCTGGAGCAGATCTTTTTTAAAGGATAACTCTCTCCTTGCTGAACCAGAGCTTTTGCCGGCCTATGGAATTCCTGTGTACAAAGAAGGGAATTGCGAGAGAGGACCAAGTTCCGTCTGGTCACCTCGCTGCCAGAGTGCTCAGGTTGTGTGAGAGTGTGTGCTGTGTGGGTGTGAGTGTCCCTTCCCCCATCACTGTTGTGCTGGGGCACAACCAGCCTCTTAGAAGATGCTAATGAGATTCTTGTAGAGCTACAGAATCAGCTGTGGCAGATGGTATAAGGTTAGGTTTTAATTTCTCTTGTTCCACTGTTGTTTTTCTCTAAAAATGTGCTAACCAACGTGCTGCTTTCTTGTGCTTTATTTCGACAAAGCCACAGATTAATTTTTTAAATCCTTTTTAGCTGACGTTCCTTTAAATCCTTTTCAGCAGATCATAAACTCAATGAGTGGGGCTTCCTAGGTGGCACAGTGGTTAGGAATCCGCCTGCCAATGCAGGGGACACGGGTTCGATCCCTACTCCAGGAAGATCCTACATGCTGCAGAGCAACTAAGCCCGTGTGCCACAACTATTGAGCCTGCGCTTTAGAGCCCATGAGCCACAACTATTGAGCCCATGTGCCGCAACTACTGAAGTCCATGCGCCTAGAGCCCGTGCTCTGCAATAAGAGAGGCCACAGCAATGAGAAGCCTGCGCACCACAACGAAGAGTAGCCCCCACTCACCACAACTAGAGAAAGCCCGTGTGCAGCAACAAAAACCCAACACAGCCAATAAATAAATAAATAAACTCAATGAGCAATATCTTCCTAGAAACAAAAGGAATTCATTACCCAGCATCTTCTCTCTGTTCCCCTCACGCAGTCTGTATTTCTTTACACAGAAGAAATTTTTTACATTTTTCTCTGAACCTACAGAGCTAGTATATGCCAATGCTATGAGTGTCCCTGGTAATGTATAATTTTATTTTCTTATTGGCTGGGGCAAGGTTATGTTTTGGTTAATGTGTAGTCACTATATAGACAGATGTAAAAGCAAAAAATATTATCAGAGCCAATAAAGAAAATAGCTACCACTTAGTGAATACCTTCAATATCCAAGTACCATGCTAAGCAATGTAAGGACATTTTATTTAATCCTCACATTAATCCTATAAACAGGTAATATCATATCCCCACTTTACAGATGAGGAGACTGAGACTTGGAGAAAGAACTTTGTCTAAGATCAGATGGCTAGGAAGTGGCAGAACTGGAATTAAAAGCCAGGGAGTCCCACTCCAAAATCAGAGCTTTGAGGTGGTGTGTTCTTTTGTTTTCCTTGATGAATTTCAGTTGCATTATTGCTGTAGTCTCTAGAATTCAGGGGTATTTTTCTGGATTTCAAACCCTCAAATGGGGCGCAGATATCAGAAGGCTTATTTATGGTGAGAGGCTCTGACACTAGTTACGGCAGCATCAGCTTGGCTTCAAAGATGGGAGACAGATCCATCATTTTTCAAATGAAGAGAGCAAAGATCTCAGTTCAGAACTGGACAAGCGCCTCCTCTGTCTCCTTCTATTGGTCCAAGCCAGTCTTTTTTTTTTTTTTTTTTTACCAGAATGTACCATGTCATTTTTTTTAAATTAATTAATTGGCTGCATTGGGTCTTCATTGCTGTGCGTAGGCTTTCTCTAGTTGTGGTGAGTGGGGGCTACTCTTCATTGTGGTGCTAGGGCTTCTCATTGCAGTGGCTTCTCTTGTTGTGGAGCACAGGCTCTAGGTGCGTAGAGCTTCAGTAAGTAGTTGCAGCCTGCGGGCTTAGTTGCTCTATGGCATGTGGGATCTTCCCAGATCAGGGATCTAACCTGTGTCCCCTGAATTGGCAGGCAGATTCTTAACCACTGAGCCACCAGGGAAGTCCCCCAAGCCAGTTTTAAGGCCCCTGATTCAAGAGGAGGGGAACATGAGTATTGTATTAATTTAATTTCCAAGTGTTGATAATTGGTTGCATAACATGTTAAACTTTGAAGAAACTGGACAAAGGCTATATGGAAATTCTTTGTAATATTTTTGCCTCTTTTGTACATCTGAATTTATTTCAAGATTAAAACTTAAACAACTTTTCAAAAAAGGAGGGGGAGGGAGAGGAACAGACCCCTCCTTTTGATGAGAGGAGCAGTACATGTTCAAACAGGGGTGGCCAGTGCACGGCCATCTTTGGAGGCAGCACCACACATGCTGACTTGCTAGCGGCAGATATCCAAGCGTTAGGCCAATATCACAGAAAATCCTACTGTGGCAGCTTTCCTGGAAGGGGAAAGGACCCCACCCCTTAGAAACTACATTCTATTTGGACTTTCAGCCCTAATGTGAGGGCTAGGAGGGCTCACAGGTAAATGTGAGAGGTATTTTAGAGGAGTTGGGGGCTGTCACACACCTATTCCGGTGGGTGATGACGTTTTGGGGGCTGTGTGACCAATTGGGTCCAGTGCTTGCATCACACACTAGGAGGAGGGGATGGCACCTCCCTTGGTCTGGACAGTCTGCACATCCTCTCTGCCAAGAACGAACCTCGGGCAAAGGAAAGGGGGCAGGGGGTACTGGCTCCACTGAGGACCCAGAGGGGATATACCCAAGGATGTTGCAGAAGTGGCCAAGGTGAGCATGGAAGAGAAAACTAGCTCCATTAGCCTAAGGTGATCAGCCCAACATGCCTCTAACAAAAACCAGATAGATGGCCTAGGCAAGAAGTTGGTGAGAGAAGAAAGGCAGGCCTTAACCACAGGCATTTATAAAGCCTATGATATAAATGGGCTGAGGAAGGATTGGATCAAACACAAAATCACGGTCAAGTGTAGGAATGTGTACCTGGGAAGGAAAAATAAAGTGGATTACAACCAAATGAAGAACAATGCAAACTCATCAGTTGGGGCCAGGGGGAGCCTGAGAGATCAAATGCAGTTTGAACTCCATTTTATGCATGAAAAAGCTGAGGCCCAAGATAAAACAAAGAAGTGAGTACCTGCCCTGAGTCCCACAGCTCAGTTATTCTTGTGTTTATAGTGAGCGCTTAGGAAGCATCCATTAGGTGTCAGGCATTTTGCTGGGTGATGGGAACTCAAGGTGGACTAGGACACGGCCCTTGCCTTCACATAGCTGAGGGTTCAGGGGAGGAGAAGGACACAAAACAATGATTACACAACAGTGTGGGAACACAGGGCCAGCAGTGTTCAGAATAGACTGCAGGAGCCCAGAGTGGGCGGCCTGAGGACCAGAGCTCCACGGCTCAGTTACAGGTCCCTTGCTATCAGAGCCCATGGGCTCCGTGCCTGTTTTAAAAAAAATCCTGCCCACTGAGCTGCCCATCAGAGCACCACTGGAACCTATGGTTTAAAAGAAAGTGCAGTCTTACAATCTTGCGCATTAAGAACAGAAAACCCTAAATGCAGACAGAGCCTAATGGAGCAGTCATGTATCTCACTACATGCACAATCTCATTGCACGTGGTCCGCACCACTGATCTCAAGCAAGGTAGTGAGCTTTAATGCAGAGCCTCTGACTTCCAACCCCTTCACTGGGTCATCAAATGAGACATATTCTGGCCAAAGTCTCAGGAGAGCCAGACCAAGGATGGAGTCCACCATCAGTATGAATGGTCCCACTACCCTCCTCAGGGCTCTTATGTGGACCCTCCTTGTCAACTCCCATCCCTCCAGCTCCCACAACCCAGCCCCCACCCTCTTCCTTCCCACCCCCTGCCCCCTGCAGTGGTGTGTTTTGGCTTCCAACCCAGTCCTCCTAGAAGGGAGGAGAGCAGGGAAGAGGGAACCTAGATGGCTCCTTCTCTGCTTCTGTTATTCCCTGGCAGAATTAGTCACGAGGGCCACATCCTAATACAGCTGATCTTTGCTGAGCACTCACTGAGTGCCAGGTGCCTTCCGTGCATCATCTCATGTCATCCTTACCAGAAACAAGGTAAGTATCAAGCCCCCATTTTACACACAAAGAACCAGAGCCCAATTTCACCCCTCTAGGAAGTGGCAGAGGTGGGATTCAAACCTCTGTCCATTTGCTCCAAAGCCCATGTCTTCTCTATCACGACACAAGAGAAAAAGTAAAGGGATAAGGAGCATGCAATGTCATGCAGCTCCAGGTGTATCTCAGACCAGCAGCCTCAGCATCACCTGGGAGCTTGTTAGAAATGCAGTCTCTCAGGCCCCTCCCCAGACCTACTGAGAAGGAAGCTGCACTTTAACAAGACTCCAGGTGATTTCAATGCCTATGATAGTCTGGGAAGCCCGCGTCTTCTCCGTGCTTTACAGCCCAGGCTGAACACCGGAATGACCTGGGGAGCTTGGCAAAACACGGATGCCCGAGTCCAGCATCCGTGGTTCTCATTTAAATGGCCAGAGTTTTAAAAGCTCCCCAGGTGATTCCAGTGGGCAGCAACCTCTGAGAACCACGGGCAGGAGAAAGGGGAAAGCTGACGGCTGTGGAGGGTGAGAGCCACGAGCGACTTGCCATGCCTTTCCAGGCAGAGCCACGCAGGGGGTTGAGAACAGCATCAGGGAGGCCAGGGAAGACCCAGTGACAGGACAGCGACAGTCGGGGTTTCCTGCCCGCCGGTGCGGGCCGTTGGACAGACACTGGCTGCAGAGGGTCGCGGGGTAGCAGGCTCCTTCTCAGGTAGGAACCCCGTTGGGCCCGGGGGCCAGGAACGCAGCGCGGGTGAGTGTTTCGGGTGCTGGCGGCGCCAAGAGCCGAGCTGGGAGAACCAGCGCAGCGCGCAGGCGCAGAGGCGGGCCGGGGCGGGTTAGGTTCCGGCGGGGAGGGGTGACTCAGAGGGCGGGGGCGACCCGAGAGCCGCAGCCCCTGCCCCGGGCGGATCTGCCCTGCAACGGCCATCCCCAGGGCCGCCTCCGGGAGGGGCGGGGCCGGGCGGCCCGGCAGGTGAGGGCGGCCCCGGGAGGGCGCGTTCGAAAGCGCCTTTGTGCACCGCCCGGCCCCGCCCCAGCCCTGGGCGCGAGCTGCCGGAGCTGAGTCACGGCCGGCTGCTGGGGGTGCGTGGCCACATGGCCCCACGCGGAAGAGTGCGTCCCTTTCCTGAAGCTGGCCTGTCTCATGAGGATGCCAAAGGGACAGAAGCCAGGGAGCGGGCGCTTCTGTTCTAGAAAGCCCTTTACTCGTAGCCCATAACCACGGTCACCCCAGCACTCACACAGCCCTGAGCAGGAGCCACCGTCTCCCCTGAAGCCCGCCCCCCCCCCAAAGGGGTTCATGATTTTGAGGCTTCAGGCAAAGCTCCCGGCAGACTTGTACTGACATGGTCCAGGAAGGTTCCTCTAGAGCTGTCCCATGTCCCCACACCTGCCTGAGGTATAGGGTACCAGCTGAGAGGGCTGGCCTGGGGTTACCTGGAGGATTTGTCAAAAATGTACATTCTCCACGCAGTGGTTAAGGATCCAGCTGCCAGTGCAGAGGACATGAGTTCCAGCCCTGGTCCAGGAAGATCCCACATGCCACAGAGCAACTAAGCCCCTGGACCACAACTATGGAGCCCATGTGCCACAGCTACTGAAGCCCTGGCACCTAGAGCCTGTGCTCTGCAACGAGAGAAGCCACCACAATGAGAAGCCTGCGCACTGCGATGAAGAGTAGCCACCGCTCACCGTAACTAGGGAAAGCCTGCGCAGCAAGGAACACCCAACACAGCCAATCAGTAAAGAAAATAAATTTATTTTAAAAAATGCACTTCCCTTGCCTTGTTCACAGAGCATGAGTTTCAACAGAACCAGGTAAAGCCATGGAATCTGCATTTTAACAAAGGCCCTGACGTCTTCTCAGCAAATACTTGGTAGACTTCACTTTGCGTATCAGTAATTTTGAGGAAGTTCCCCTGAATGAAGATGTATTAACCACAAATGGGTGCCGCTGAATGATCATAAGCTGAGTTTGCGAGAAGGCACAGCTAGAAGCTGGCAGCAGTGGGAGTCAAGCCAGGGCCACCAGGTCGCCATACCTGTGTTTAATTTATGAGCACAGGCCAAACTTGCACTGCAGCCATCCTTAGGAAGTTTCTAAACCCTTTCTACTCTCGTGGTATTGAGTGCATCCTGAAATAAGCAGCATCAGCTGGCACTTTCACACTGCTGGATTTTCTTGGGATGACGTTCCATCATGGCATGTGGATTTGGGTGCACGTACTGTAGCTTGAGCCTATCCACTACTAATGAGCCTGAGCCCCCAGAAGAGTCTATTATCACTAATGTCAACTCGAATGGATTTTTATATGATCTCTACTTTAAAGGCTGCTAGTCTATTGAAAGAGGATAGAGAAAAAATTTACTGGAAATTAGGTTTAAGAACAAATTTATCCCCTTGCTTGGCAAATGTCATCTTATCCTGTTAACTGCTCCTAATGGAAAAAAAATGAGTGAATATTATATTTTCAACAATTTGAAGTGAGGACACGTGACTTTGAAGACAGATGGCCTTGGCTTAAATCTCAGCTTTCCCACTTACGGGCTGGTGACCTTGGGCAAGTTGTTACCTCTTTGTGCCTCAGTTTCCTTATCTGAAAAATATAGTTGTAAATATTTACTTACTACAGCCAGATATTGTAAGAAGAGATTTGCAAGTGTTATTTTGTGTAATCCCCAGTTGACAAATGAGGAAACTGAGGCTCAGGGAGACGAGGTACCACGGTGGCCCCATCTCCATCCTGGCTTGTTCCCTCCAGCCCCTGCTCTTGACCATGCCTCTTCTGGCCTTCTTGCTCCTGATTGGCTGTCAGACATTAGCCAGGCGTGTTCTCATGAGTGCATCATAATGACTAACATTATTTTGAATTTATTTACTTATTTATTTATTTATTTATTTATTGCTTGGCTGTGTTGGGTCTTTGTTGCTCCGAGCAGGCTTTCTCTAGTTCCAGAGAGCAGGGGCTACTCTTCTCGTGGTGTGCAGACTTCTCATTGCGGTGACTTCTCTCGTTGAGGAGCATGGGCTCCAGGAGCACAGGCTTCAGTAGTTGCGGCACTCAGGCTCAATAGCTGTGGCTCTCGGGCTCTAGAGCACAGGCTCAGTAGTTGTGGCACAGGGGCTTCATTGCTCCGTGGCATGTGGGATCTTCCCAGACCAGGGATCGAACCCATGTCCCCTGTATCGGCAGGCAGATTCTTAACCACTGCACCACCAGGGAAGTCCCTAACATTGTTTTAAGCAGGTACTATGTACAATACCACAAACAAGTGTAAACACTTTATTAGAATTAATTCGCTTAATTCTAACCATCATCCCATGGGATGGGAATTAGTATTGTCATCTCCATCTCTCAGGGGAGGAAACTGAAATAGAGATATTGAGAGACTTAACCCGGGATCACACTGCTAGAAAGGGGCAAAGCCAGAACTTAAAACATGGTAATCTGGCTCCCAGGCCTGGACACCGACCCGCTACACTGTGCTGCCAGTGTATGGACTACGTCAGAAGGCTGGGGGGCTCCCCACTCTCCTGACTCACCAGTGCAGTGATGCTGGGCTTTTTCCTTCCCATCAGCACTCTGCCTGTGGGTGCAGAGACTCTTCCACCAGAGAGCTTGTGACTCTTCTGGGCCTTTGAAAACTGGTGTGTATGTGAGACACTTAGAGGGGCTTTGGAAAATGCCTGAGTACAGCAAGCATCTGATGCCCAGGTAACGTGCAGACAGCCTTCAACAGAGGCCCATGGAGAGTGAGGCGTGGACACTGATGTGGCTCCCAGTCCCGGTGCTGGCAGTGCCACCTGCAAGGGAATGGTTTGCAGGCTCAGCCTCGCATGTTGGCTGGTCTTCCCTGCACGGCAGCCTGGCACTGGCCCCTGCGTAGGTGGCCCGTCTTTTCACACTGAGTTGGAAATATGGACATTAAGAGTATTTTGGTCTTGCCATGTGGCTTGTGGGATCTTAGTTCGCGACCAGGGATCTAACCTGGGTCCCGTGCTGTGGAAGCTCGGAGTCCTAACTACTGGACCGCCAGGGAATTCCCTAGGTGATCCTTGGCAAAGAACCTGGGCTGAACTGTGTTCCAGTGTTTTGTGGAAGGTAGAACATGGGAGCCATAAAATTGGATGTTTAGCTGAGATTTCTAAGCAGTGTTGAAGGAGCAGTTTGCTTTCTCCTGAATCCTTAGCGTAAAATGCGAAAGGAGAGAGATGAATTGAAGAAAGAATTAAGTAGAAAGGAACCAGAACTTGGAGATCTGGAAAATTCTGTCTGCCATATTGTAAAAACAAAAAAGGAGAGAGCTTGTTCTGAAATAGAACACCAAGGGTGTGGCTGAACAACCGTTTCATACAGAGATGATGGGTGTGACCAGAGATCTAATCATTCCGGGGGGGGGGGGGGGGGTGGAGCCAGGAGATGGGATTATACTAGAAGAGATGCTGCTGGTTTGAACTAAAGGGGACAGAGAAAGCCAGACAGAAGGAGAGAAGATGCTTAGACTTCTCAGAGTTCCACCAAACCAGACCACAGAGCTCTTTGGTTACAAACTTAAACTTTCTTCAAGGGAAGGGAAGAAGGACCCTGAAGGCAATTCAGAGATTATTAGACCAGCACCGAGGTGATCACAGGCCAGAAAGCTTTGAGAGAGACTCCCATCTCCACTTGGCAGAGCTGCAGAGGCAGGGCCCCTGTCCTAGTGAGTCTGGAAAGGCAGAGCATTGAACCAAAGAGGATTACTCTTGAGTCTTAAGATGTGATGGAGGTTGAGCTCTGCTGGAGTACAGAGATAAGATGACTACTCCTGAGCTCAAGGAGAGCTTCCCAACTGCACGTGAACAGAAAGGCTCCTTGGGAGTCAAAAAGGGAGGGGTGCTACCCCGTTCCATGCGGAATCCATCTTGGCAAAAAGATGGGCACGCACATCAGGAAAAGACCCTAGGACAGGTCAGGTGTGGGAAAAGAAACGAGGTAATTGGCCAAAGGTAAACAAAGACCCGGAAGAAATGCCTTGTATAAATGACCTACCCATCCCTTTACTGCTCTCCTCCTCATTGAGGGGGACACCCATACCCTTTTTCTCCCCATGTGTATTTCCGCCTTGCTTCTGTCTTAAACTGTTTCTGTGTGCTCTCCCACATGTTGTGCTGTGTCTCTGATAATAAACTTTGTTTCTGAAAAAAAAATTCTTCAATGCACATTAAATATATTGTAATACCTTTTTTCTTTTGATTAATCATTGATATTGATTATAAAGTTTTAGGCATTTGTATAGTATGAATACACAGTACTTTGAGGTTTTCAAAAAGAAAAAAAAAATAAAGATGTGATGGAGGGACTTCCCTGGCGGTCCAGTGGTTAAGACTTCGCCTCCCAGTGCAGGGAGTGGTTCAGTCCCTGGTTGGGGAGCTAAGATCCCACATGCCTTGGGGCCAAAAAACCAAAACACAAAACAGGAGCAATATTGTAACAAATTCCATAAAGACTTTAAAAAAATAGTCCACATTAAAAAAAAAAGTCTATAAGAAAAGATATTTTTAAAAAAAAGGATCTAATGGAATTTGCCTTGCTAGGTTTTGAATTTGCTCGGGACCCATCACCCCTTCCTTCTTTCCTGTTTCCCACTTTTGGAAGGGGAATGTCTGTCCTATACCTGTCCCACCATAGTATTCTGGATATACGGAACTTATTTCACAGGTTCACGCTGGAGAGGAATTTGCCTCGGGATCAGCTGTATCTCAGGACTCACCAATATCTGATTTAGATGATATTTAGATAAGGCTTTGGACTTTGGAGTTGATGCTGGATGGAGTTAAGATTGTTGGGGGACTTCCCTGGTGGCGCAGTGGTTAAGAATCTGCCCGCCAACACAGGGGACATGGGTTCAATCCCTGGGCTGGGAAGATCCCACATGCTGCGGAGCAACAAAGCCCATGAACCACAACTACTGAAGCCTCCACACCTAGAGCCCGTGCTCTGCAACAAGAAGCTACCGCACTGAGACGCCTGCACACCACAATGAAGAGTAGCCCCCACTCACAGCAACTAGAGAAAGCCAGCGTGCAACAATGAAGACCCAACGCAGCCAATAAATACATAAAATAAATGAATAAATATTGTTGGGATTTAGGATAGCATGAATATATTTTGCATGTGAGAAGGACATGAATTTTGGGGGGCCAGGGATGGAATGCTATGTCCCCTCAACGTGATGGTATGGAGTTGAAGTCTTTGAAAGGCAGTTAGGTTTAGATGAGGTTATGAGGTCCCACCATCATGAATTATTGTCCTTGTAAGAAGAGACCAGAGAGCTCACTTACTCTCTCTCTCTGCCACATGAGGACACAGTGAGGAGGTGCCATCTACAAGTCAGGAAGGACTCTCAACAGACACCAATCCTGCTAGCACCTTGATCTTGAGCTTCAAGTCTCCAGAGCTGCAAGAAAATAAATTCCTGTTGTTTAAGCCACCTGGTGGTCTATGGTATTTTGTTATGGCAGCCCAAGCTCACTAAGACACTTCTCAAATAGAAACCCTGAACTTTCTGCCTCTATCAGACCTGGGGAGAAGTCTTGCACAAAGAACTGGGGCATGGGGTGCAGTGAAAAGGGATGAAACACACAAAGGATACCGTTTCAAGGCAGGGCTTGACTGAGTTCCTACCACACTCCAGGCACTGAGCCGAGCTCCATCCTGGAGTAACACTGCCGCTGGCCCACAAATACCTGGGGAAGCTGATATTCTGGCTGCCTGTTGGCAGCCTTGCCTCTCAAACCTCCCTCCAAGCACAGAGGATGGCCACTGCCCCCACCTATTAAGGAAGCAGCTGTGCCCAGCAAGCTGGGAGGCTGCGTGTGCCCAGAGCAGACTGTTTCCCTTCACTTAACTCTCCAGGCCCAGACTTGGGCCAAGCACGGAGGTGGACCTGCCAGTCCCAGATTCCAGTCTCCTCTCCAAGCCTCTCCCTGCCCATTTCCAAGGTCCCTCCAGCCTCCGGGCAGTGCTGCCACTAAGAGGGAGAACTGACCTGGGGTTCACTTCCTTTGGCGGAGATGTAAATAAACAGAAACTGATCCGCTCCAGGGGCATCAGCATTCACTGCAGGCACCCAGCCACCAAGACCGCCGCTCTCTTCCCTGCTGCACTGGGAATGGGCCCCGCAGCTTTGGAAAAAGCACTGATACAGGGGCCCAAGCCCTGAGTTCCTCATTTCATTGCCTGGGATTCAGCCTGGATGTTGGCTTTTGTCGATTCCCAGGTGATTCCACATGCAGCCAGGCCTGAGCTCCACCACCCCTGGTATCCACATTGCCTTCATCTGTGAAATGGGGTTCCTGGTATCTCCCAAACAGGGTGTTGTGAGGCTGAAGTGTGAGAGAGCCTGCACTGGAAAGGAAAGGGGATCGTTTGTCAGGGGCTGAGGGTGCCTCTGCCCTGTGACAGGGTGCCGTGCTAGGGGTGGGGTCCTCTGCAAGGCCACAGGGCAGGCTCCCCTGGGGGGTGGTGCCCCATCCTCGCTCCCCTCTGCCCAGCTCCTTACTGCCTATGGAGCCCTTCACCCCACAAGACCAAGGCTGGCACACGGTGGCCCCCAACAGACATCTATTAGATAAACGAATGGATGGTGTCCTTTGACTGTCACAACAACTTTGAGAAGTAAACCAGAAAGAGATCCTCATCTTCCCTGATCCCATAGAAAGAATGGGGAGTTCAGAGTCAAGGTTCTGTCACAAGCTGTGTCCCAGAGATACAGTTAAGAGAACTTAACTTCCCAAAGCCTTTGTTTCTTTATTTGTAAAGTAGGACTTTCTAATAATTCCTATGTTATGAGGCTATCCTGAAGAGCTGCTGAGACAATATGTGAGGGGCACACTTATAGAAACTATTATTTGATGAGGGAATTCAGGTTCAGAGAGGTGAAGTGACTCGCCTACAGTCACACAGCTAGTAAATAGTGAAGCCAGAACCAAAGAACTTCTGGACTTTTCTGACTCCCCACATAGAAACGCAGGCCCATATATACTTAAAAAAAACAACAACAAACCCCCAAATAAGTACCTGGTTAAAGAGAGAAAGGTTCTGATATTTAGAGAAGAGCCTCTGGGCCTTGTTTGGCCCCCAGGGCTCACCCAAGGGGGAGGATGTTGCAGTGAATTTTGTAGAAAAGAAGAATGAGGCTTTGGGTAAAGACTTTTTTTTAAAAGAAGGACTAGGCTGGGTGAAAATGCAGAGAAATGAATAAGCAAAGGATCTTGTTTGTCCAAGATGGAGATGCTGAGAGGGAGCCAAGGTGAAGAAGAGGCAGTTGTATGGGAGAAGCCTTTGCCGTCTCTGGAGGGCCTGGCAGCCTGCAGGTAGGGCCCTGTGTGGCTCAGAGCACAGCCCCTCAGCTCCCACCCAGGACCGGCTGAGGGGGGCCCTAGAAGGTCCTTACAACCAAGCCCCACGCCCAGGGACTGCTCACCCGGCGCTGGCTCCTCTGCGTGAAGCTCTGTCCTGAAGTCCCACTAGACAAGGAAAGAATCTGGAGTTACTGACCACCTGTCCTGGCACCTGTGATCACAGTAGCATTAGGTTAGGGCCTCCTACCTCCCAGGGAGAGAAGCATTCTCTACCCCATTACACAGGTGGGGCTCAGAGATGCTAGATCACTGGCCACTTCCCAGGGTCCCTCCATCCTTCAAACATCCTGGCCATTCTTCTAATGCATGGCTGTGTGCCTTCAGCCCCGGAATCCACATGTCCGCTCTCGCCTGGGCTCCTGGTGGACTCTGGGGGCAGGCTCCTTGGGGGGCTGCCCGGCAGGCAGGCTGGTGTTACCTAATTGCTGGCCAGCTTCTTTTTGTCATCTCATTTCTCCAAGCTGCCTGGCTCTGAAAGCCTCCATGTCAGACAGACAAATGAGACTCCAG
This sequence comes from Hippopotamus amphibius kiboko, assembly GCF_030028045.1. Classification (NCBI taxonomy): domain Eukaryota; kingdom Metazoa; phylum Chordata; class Mammalia; order Artiodactyla; family Hippopotamidae; genus Hippopotamus; species Hippopotamus amphibius. The sequence continues at coordinate 138,609,001 of NC_080190.1, read as the reverse complement.
CCTTGTTCTGCCTGAGCTCCAGCAAAAGGAAGAGATCAGAGGCTGTCGTCTTGATGGAGAAGCCGCCAGGATCTGAAGCACAAAGCACTGGGGGCAGCAGATGTCTTTAGCAGGCGACAAAGCCCAGGCCAGTGCCCTACTTTCGGCTGTGACGTCCCGTATTGGGTCCTGCCTTCTGCTGTGAGGTGCCCAGGGTCAGCATTCTGAGCACCGGGACTTTTCCTTCATCAACCAGCCACCCTAGGGAGATGAGCCCTTGTTCGAGCCAGCCCCTGGCATCCTAAAAGCCTCTCCTCCCTCCACTAGGCAGCCGTCTCTGCGCTCAGGGAAGAAGAAAGTAACCAGAGGAATGCACGCTGTGGCACAGCCTCAACAGGCCCGCACACCTGGGGGTGGAAGCCAATTCCCAGTGGCAGGGCTGGTGTGGACCCAGCTCGAAAGCAGCCTTCTGCCCCTCTGGGCCCCAGCCCAAGTCTGCAGCACCTGCGTCTGAAGGAAAGGCCTTTGGAGAGGCTGAGGAGAGGCCTGAGGGCATCTGGCCTCATCCTGCCCTGCCCTGGCTGGTACGTGGGTGGACAGGGCAGCACTGATGCCCTCCCTGGTCTGTGAGCGTGTCAAGGACAGGAGCTGTGTCCCACTGGACTTGGTATCTCCTGGCCCAGGTTAGCATTCATCAGGGCCAAGCACTGTTCTGAGTCAACACACTAACCTTCGGTTCTACCCGAGGAGGGGCTATTTCCATTTTTCAGGTAGAGAAATTGACACACAGAAAGATGAGGTTCACAAAGCTCAGGAATGGAGAGTAAGGATTCAACCAGGCAGTCTGACTCTAGAGTCCATGTTCTTGACCATTATACTATAGTGACCCTTGATGAATAAAGGATGGATGGATGGATGGATGGATGGATGGATGGAGCAATCAGTTAATGGCTTGTAGAGAGAATGACACAAAAACCCCTGTTCAAAATTATTTCCTCTATGAACAACTTCAGGGATTTCCCTGGCGGTCCACTTCAGGGGCGTAGGTTTGATCCTTGGTTGGGGAACTAAGATCCCACATGCAAAAACAAAAATAAAAACAAAAACGAAAACGAAAAACAAACCAGTTTCAGGGCCCGTGGATCTGCTACTGAAATGCGTCCCTTTGAGTTCTCGTCCTTGATGCCCTCAGGAACTGGGGTGGTGGCCGTGACTGGCCATGCGCCATGGCCTCTGGGATGGCTAGGGGAGGCCTATGGCCCAGGAATAAGTCACCCCAGTGTACGAGGAGGGAGGGATGGGGGAGTTGGGAGTTTCTGCAGAGGTGGCTGCTGCCGCTGTGATCTCTGATGGCCCAGGGGCTGGGCCTCAGGCTCCGACGCCTTCAAGCTGGGTTCAAGTGGCTGTGCCTCGTACTGCTGTGTGACCTGGGGCGTCACGTGGCCTCTGGGAGCCCCAGTTCCCTCATCTGTCAGTGGGGATACTGAGAGCGACCTCATGGCTAATGGTTAAATAAGCTTCTGTCCGTAGTGTGTCTGGCACAGAGTAGGTGCCCCGCAAATGGGAGCTGTTATTGTTGCTATTACACAAATTATAGTCAAAAAGTATGTCAGGGATGATGACTGTTCCTTCTGAGATGGGTTCTCGCTGTGGCGACCCCATTTCTGGTGTACCAGGCACCCCATCTCTCCCCAGCCCTGCCGTCCTGCCACCCAGGGTCTTTCCAGTTGTCCCCAGCCCTCCCTTCTCCCACCTCTGTCCCGGCCTGGCCCCCACGTCCTGCCACCTGGACTCCATCCAGTCTGAGAGATCAAGAGTGCACACGGCAAGACCAAGTGGACGAAGCCCCTGGAACACCCACCTTCCCTGTTTCCCATGTTTGTCTGGTTCCCACTCTTTGCCATCTCGGGTCTCCAGCTGCTTCACTCCCCACCTCTTTCCAACTCACTTCTCTCTCTCCCCGTTCCGTGGTGACTCTCATTAAGCTCTAATTAAATGATGCAGCAGGTGACAATGATGACACCCTCTCCCTTCCCAGTGCTCACTGAAGGGGTGAAGACATGGGATGAAGGGAGGTGTGGGCCCTGGGAGGCGGCGCCATGAAGGGGCAGCAGGAGGGTTCCTTACACGGCCGCCACCTGACACCAAGAGACAGAGGGAGGGTCTGCGGGCTTGCTGTGTGTCCTGGGCAATTCCGTTTGTCCATCTGTCACACCAGAAGAGAAATCCTCAGTTCTGTACACCAAGGAGTGGAGGAGGGTATGAGATACCAAACGAAGATGACCATGAAAGTCCTGGTCACTATCCACTCCGCCGAGGACTAGGGATAATAACTAGTGTCCAGGGAAGGAGTCCTAGTTGACAAAGCCTGTCTCATAAACTCTGCCACTTGAACCTCACAACCACCCCATGAGGTGACAGAGAAAAGTGGCATCATTAACCCCATTTTACAGCTGAGAAAACTGAGGTCTTGAGAGTTTAAATGACTTGCAAGCCCAGGGCCTAGGCCACAGGGCTGATCCCTTGAACCATTTTTCCGTCACTTCTCTGAGATCCTTTTCCTTCTGCACGCTTAGCCTCTGCCCTGTCCATGAGTCCCGCAGTGCACCGTCCTGGGCCTGCCCTGCGTGCTGGCAACTTGGAGCATCACACAGGAGGACTATGGCCACCACAGAGCCCGGCCTCAGGCAGGCCCTCACCTGCTCCACAGCCTTTTCCCATGCCTGGCCTGCCCTCCCTTCATTCCCCTTAACAACCCGTCCAGAGGGGCCCTTCCTCCCTCCCACACTCCGCGGATGCCCTCACCTCCTGTGACTCCAGACAACCACGGTCCTGAGCAGGAAGAGCCTTTAGTCCAGCCCCACATGTGTGAGCCCACCTGCCTGCACCCTGCCTTTTGCTTTCTCCTCTTCAGTCTTAAGGCTGCAGGAGGCCTCCCCTCCACTCCCTTTTGACCTCTCTCCCTCCCGGCTCTCCAGGCTCCTTCTCCATCAGTGACCAGCCTTCTCTTCAGGGTTTCTAGCCCTTTCCTGTGCACTGCCCCCTCTGCCCCAGCCCAGCAACGTGCTGTGGCCTCTCCCTCCTCCTTTGCCACCGCATCTTCATTCCACTTCCCCGTTCAACCTGACTTCTTGAAAGGACAGTCCACACCAGGGTTTGTTGACCTCAGCCCTATTGCCATTTGGGGCCAGATAAGTCTTTATTGTGGGGCTGTCTTGTGTGTTTGCCTCAGTTTTCTTAGGCTACCATCACAAAATACTATGGGTCGGGTTGCTTAAAAACAGAAATGTGTTTCTCACAGTTCTGGAGGCTTCAAGACCAATGTCAAAGCCTGGCAATTGAGTTTCTAGGGAGGGCTCTCCTCCTGGAATGCAGACAGCCACCTCTTCATCGAGACCTCACGAGACCTTTCCTCTGAGTTGAGGAGACAGAGACAGCAAGCTCTCTGATGTCTCTTCTTATAAGGGCACTAATCTCACCAGACCAGGGCCCCACCCTCATACCCCCTCTAACACTAACAAGTCCCCAAAGCCCCTCCCCCCAATACTGTCACATTTGGGGTTAGGGCTTTAGCTTGAATTTCCAGGGAATACAAACATTCACCCATTACAGAGCTGTAGGATGTTTAGCAGCATCCCTGGCATCCACCCACTACAGATGCGTTCAGTTTGGAAAGATGGCAAAGGACTCCAGAAGCCAGTAGTGACAGTTATGATGCACCCTCCTGCTCTGAGTCATGACAGTTGTTGACAACCCCTGGTTGTGATGACAAAAAATGTCTCCAGACCTTGCCGAATGTTCCCTGGAGGACAAAACCTCCCCATGTTGAGAACCACTGGTTTACACTATTTATTCTACTTTCTTATCCCAGCATATCCAAGATAATTGAATTCAGTCCTCAATTCACTTGTAATTCAGTTTCTGCTCCTCCCCCAATTACTGATTTAGTTAACATTCCCTCTCACCTGTATCGTAAAATCGTTTGTGTTCATGGCACTGAGTCACACTGCTCTAGTGGAATATTTACCACTCCCAGCTTCTGGAACCTCTTCTGGCTCCAGAGGCGGGCCCTGTTGCTCACCCTCCTGATTGCCAGCCTTTATTCCACCTTCTTCCTGCAACAGGAGCTATTTCTACTGCGTGTGAAATACTAGTTATTCATGTGACCAGCTTCCTTGCAGCTAGGACTAGGTAATGGGATCTGAGGGAGAGTCTACCTGGGAGAGCTTCTGGGAAAGATTTACTTTCTGAGAAAGGGGAAGAAGGGACACAAAGAAAAAGCCACATTATTGGTTAAAAAAAGAAAAGAAAAAAGAAAATGGATGTTGGAGCAGCTGTAGCCATCTTGCAAACATGAGGAAAAGCTGAAGATAAGCCTGACTCATTGAGTCACTGAACGAACCCCGGAATTGCTTACTTCTGGACCTTTTGTGAGAGAATTCATGTCCCTATTACCTAAGCCAATTTTTGTCAGATATTGTACTACTCGCAGCCAGCAGTATCCTGATTGACCCAGCTTCTAAGAGTCTACCCTGTCCTTGTTCACTGGCCGATCCTTTATCATCTTTTTCCAGGTCTGCTCCTCCTCTCTCTCCCCATAACCACAAGTTGATACTCCAGGGCTCACTGTTCTTTTCACTCCCGTCATCGTCCATCATTTCACTGACATCCTACGTGCTGATGACTCACACATCCGAGCCTCGTGCTTTCCTTGAGCTTCAGACTTAAACCCAGCTGCCCACTAACACAGAGCCACTTTGTTTTTTCTTTGGTTGGTTCTAGTTTCTCTGCCACCTCCATAATGTTGGGGTTTCTCAGGGCTTGTTCTTGGGCCCTTTTCCCTTTTCTAGCTATACTTTCCCCCCAGTTACCTCATCCATTCATGTAACTTTAAAGACATTTCTATATTGAAAACTCAAACTGATACCTATAGCACTAAGCTCTCCATTGAGGTCTGGGCTTGAAAATAGAGCTGCCCACGTACTGCCTGTCCTTGGAATGTACCAGAGAGCCTGGGACTCAGCTCATCCATCTTCCTTAGAAACTGCTCTGTCTCGTGGGCTCCAACTCAGCGGCCCCACCACTGTCCTCCCAGACCTGAACCAACAAATTGTGCAAGATGTCTCCTTTTCTATCTTGTGTGTTGCAGGAACTGCCAAGTCTCTCTGATTTTACCTTCAAAATGTCCCCCGACTCTGTCCCTTCTCTTGCCACTACCTTGGTTTTGGTTGCCATCAATACCACAGTCACCCCCCCAATTGTCTTAGCACCTCCACTCTCACTTTCATCCAATCCTCCATGCTGCATATGCAGAGTGATGTTTCTAAAGTGCAAATCTTACCACATCTATTTTCTGCTCAAAATTCCTCATTAACTCACCATTCCCCTCCAGCAGTGATTTTTCAAACTGTTTTTAAAGTGTTTTATTTTATTTTATTTTTATTTTATTTTTTAGGGAGCCTCTATAGGCTTTATTTTATTCTTATTTTTATTCTTATTCTTATTGGCTGTGTTGGGTCTTTGTTGCTGCACGCAGACTTTCTCTAGTTGTGGGGAGCGGGGGCTACTCTTCATTGTGGTGCGCAGGCCTAGTTGCTCCATGGCATATGGGATCCTCCTAGACCAGGGATTGAACCCATGTCCCCTTCATTGGCAGGAGGATTATTAACCACTGTGCCACCAGGGAAGTCCCTCAAACTGTTTTTAGCATAAGGCCTCCAACGTATAACAAATTAACAGTTGAATAATAGGAAGGGACATCCGGAGACCCTCCTGGATACCCAGCCTCCCCCTCTCTTCCCCCAATCCAAAACACACACACACACAAACACACACACCTGCACACACACACACACACACAAGTGCCTAGTGGCACACACAGCGGTTCCTATATTAATTTTATTTAGACTGTAGAGGTCCTCTAGTCTGCCCACCTGGATGTCCACCTTGTCCACGAAGCACCTCTACCATAGCTCTGGGAACATTCAGCATCTATTGGACACTCTCAAGTGACACGCACCTCACTGCTTTACAGGATCTATTTCAGGATCCTATTTTGAAAGTCAAAGATCATTTAAGGTATTTTTGTGACTGCATACAATTTAGGACCCAGGATAACCTGTAACCTGGCACTAGCAAAGCTTATCTCACCTGCCTCGTTAGGACTTGGGGATTCTTAGTGCAATTTGTACTTGGGTGTAAACAGAAAAGGGAATGCTTCTGAGGGCCCATGACAGTGCTGGCTCAGCAATCGGCTGCTGGCTAAACTGGCTAAAGCCATCTGGGCTGAGCTGCTGGACTGTAAGACCAGACTGGTATGAACAGTAGAAACAATGCCTCTTCTCAGGGTCCTGCTCACCAGAGAGGCTCAGGCCACTCTGCACCTATGGAGAGGATGCTATTGTCCCTGAGCCGTGCAGGTCCAGGCTCACACCCCAGCCCAGCCAGCTAAGAGGCATGTGACCAAGACTAGATAACCACTCTGAGCTTCAGTGTCCTCCTCTGTGAAGTAGGCTGTCGGTAGGACAAGGACCATGTCTATCAAGTGCCAGGTGCTTACGAGTTTCTCAACCAAGGTGGTGGCTAGGGGATACCATTCACCAGCCCATTCCTCATTCCTACCTGGGCTCAGAAGTAGGTGCTTTTGGACTTTATGAATGAGTGAACTTGGTGGCTTGACTAATTAATGAGTTTGCACATCTCTGGCTCAGGCCCTCCAGGCCACCTGTTTTAGATGACTTCACCCTTGAGTTCAGCTGTCCAGGAAGCCACGGGCCTCACAACGGGAGGGAGGTCTGCCATTTGCGGGGTAGCTCACTTGGGGTGGGAAGGATTAGGAAACCTCTGTGGCCACTGCACCTAAGCATGCAACCCAGAGGGATGTTTTCTGTTGCCGTCCTGATGCCCAGAAGTGGCCTTTAGAGGGGAGAGTTCAAGCAGCAGATGAGAGTGCCTACCAGATGGATGTCGGGTGTCCTTCTGGTTCTGAGAAGGTTTGAGGCTGAGTATGTTAGATTTGACATCACCTCGGGAGCTAAAAACAGTCCCTTACTCCACAACAAGGACCTACTGTAGAACACAGAGAACTAGATTCAATATCTTATAATAACCAATAATGGAAAAGAGTCTGAAAAAAAATATGTGTGTGTGTGTGTGTGTAAGTGAATCACTTTACTGTACACCTGAAACATTGTAAATCAACTATACTTCAATTTAAAAAACTGTAATTAAAATAAAAGATAGCCTCTCACTCTATTGCAGAAATAGACCTGGAATGGGCCAGGGACAAAACAAGGCCCTGGCATCCTCCTGGACCTGTCACGGGGCCCTGTGGAAGAGGGAACTGATTTGGGTAGAGTACTTAGCACGCGGCCTGACACAGGGTAGGTAGTGTTGGCCAATGATGCTTGCTGTGTTTGGTGGAGCTTTTCTTGGGAAGAATAAAGGGGTTATAAGTAGAACTGAAGTCAGCACACAATATAACGCTGGTCGTGGCACCCCACTGCCAGCGCCTTCAGCGGCCTCCCATTGTCTGAGGGTAGAGACAGGCCTTGAGCTCAGCCAGAAAGCCCCCACTTGCACCCCACTCAGCTCCCTGGCCCCCGAGGCCCACTCATGCCACATGGCCTCATTTCAGTTCTTCCAGGGACCCCTTCCTACCTCCAGAAGTGACCTCTGACCTTCCCTGGAGCAGTCCCAGCAGGGAGCCATCCGGTCTGCTCACCAGGTGGAGACACCATAGGACACGGGCCCTGGGAAGAGGAGAAGCAGTAAGAGGGATGAGGTCTGGGCTTCCCTGACTGCTCAGGGACGCCACGGTTTCCCCGCTCCTGTGAGCCTGCACCTGGTCATCCATGCGCCCCTGACCCCGTTATCCCCTGCTGTGGGGGAGGGCAGGCAGCAGCCGGGGCACAGCAGCCTTCCCTAAGGAGGAAGCGGGAGCTGCTTTCCTAAGGCCCCGCTGCTGCACGGCTAGGTGTCAGCAAGAGCAGCTGCGCAGCGTATGCACGCGTGTCCGAGCTTTAGGCCTCTCGAGGCCACGCTGGCACCCGAGAGGCCCACGTTTGCGGCTTGTCTGTGCCGGGCGCACCCAGAGACCTGGTTCAGTCCTTCGCTCAGGTTGAGAAGGAGCGGTGAAATTGTCACAAGGGCAGGGACTGATGTTAATGAGATGATGCCTGAAAAACGCTTTGGAAACATTTATGCTTTGCGGAACTGTATTTCTGTTGCCATTGGAGACAAACAATCTGGGAGGATTTCCTGGGACCTACAAGCAGAGTGGGGAGAAAAGAAATGGCCTAGGGTGTCATGGTCCACGTGGTGATCTGCAGAATCCATTAGATGAGTGCCTGGAATAATCCCAAGGCTTTCTGCACTTGCAAGATTAGGTAGAAAACAAGAGCATTTTCTCCATGATGATAATAATTGGTATTAATAGCAATTAACAGTCATGAGACGTCAATGCCTGTGCTCACCACTTTCCATGCCAGATCTCATTAATGCTCACTACACACTGTGAGAGAGGACTGTTGTTGTCTTCTCTGTTGTAGAGACGAAGAAACCAAGGTTCAGGGCTGCTGGATGACCTGCCCGAGGTCAAGAGCATCCAGGAGTGGCAAAGCCAGGATGCGAACCAGGGTCACCTGACTCCTGAGCACGGGCTCCTGCATGACTCCAAGGACGACTTTACAAGAAAGGGTTAACTCAGCAGCCACGTCACATTAGGCTGGAGTATCTCAACTCCCCCCCCCCAATTAGTTATCAATACCATTGACCTGATGAGGCCCCATCCTAGACCCACGGGAAGGGGGGGAAGGGGGAGGGGGCTGGGCATGAACATTTTCCAAAAGCATCTCGGGTGGTTCTGGAATGGCCAGGGTGGTTAGGAAGGGTGGGTCCTGGGGGCAAGGGACTGTCCGCTGGAGCTCGAGTCTGCCCCCTCCCGCTCCTGCACCAGGCCCCTGCCCCACAGGGCCGCTGAGCACAGGCCTGGGGATCTGACTTTCTGGCCCTGACCTTGGCGTGGCGCCTCCGGGGACTGCTCGGAGGGTCCCTCCCGCCCGCTCTCTGACTGACACAATCCACCTGCAGCCGGGCTAACTAGCACAACCCCTGGGCCCAAGGGGAAAAGGAGCATAAAGCCTCCTTTTTTTTTTTTTAATTGGGTCAAGAGAAAACCAGAATTATGAAAAATGCAAGTCACGCTTAGAACGGCTGTCATTCTTCAGGACACGGCTGCGCTCTGTCTCCCACGTGTGAGAGCTGGTTCTGCAGTGTGAGGGGTGGAACCCGTACCGACAAGACGAGGCCCTGGAACCGCTGCGGGCGGCGGGGCTGCCAGGCCCCGTGAGGGCCCTGCTCCTGTGTGATCTCAGCCCGGCCTGTGGATGCCCCGTGAGGGAGGTGGCATCAGGGCCCGCTGACAAACGAAGAGGCTGAAGTGACATAACCGTGACAGACGACGCACAGGCGGGTGAGGCAAGCCTGGCACCAGCTTTACCAACCCCGTGGGCAGCCTGCGCGGCTCTGCTTGGCGGCGTCTCCAGGGTGGCCGGGAGCCCCCAGGCCCCATCTGGCCCGCTCACTTCCGTTTCTTCTTGCTGCTCCCCGGGGACTCACAGCGTGGGCTCAGGTGGCCCCAGACCCGCAGATCTGGGGAGGTGGGTGGGCCCTGGCCACCCACAGAGCCGCCTCCCTCAAGGCCGCCCGAGTGCTGCTTTGCCCTGTGTCTTCTAGAAGTCATGAGAGGACAGTTCAGTCTCCTGGGACTTCGGGGATGGAGAGGAGGAAGCCCCCGGGCCTGGGAGCGATGCTGTGTGGATTCTCTGGGGGTCCTTCATGTACCAGACACAGCTGGAGCTCAGCCTTTCCCCCAGACGATTTGCGAGAACTCTGGGTCCCTGTCCCATCTGCCTTTCTGACCCGCTCTCCTGCCAGCCTTCCCACAGGCAGAGGCAAACCTGTCCGGGTGGGAAAGGGGGGTCACTGGGGGCCGGGGAGACCCACTGCCAGTCACTTTCCTCCTTGAATGACGCTATACTCACTCATCCAGCTCACGTTCTTGAGCCCTTGGGCTGAGTTGGGTGCTGGGGCTCCCGAAATACACAGCCCAGGAGCCAGTGGACGCACGTTTTAGTGGGGGTAGACACACATAGTCACCAATTATCATGCCATATGATGGCTGCCGTGCCATATGATGGCTGCCGTGCCAGAAGCATACGCAAAATACAGCGTTAGCCCAGAGGAAAACGTGATTAACTTTGAGGGGGGAGAAGTGCCAAGTCAAGGGGGTCCAAGAAGATCGTTTTAAACAGGACGTGACTCGGAGCACACAGGCCGAGTTCCCTCTCCTCCCTGGAGCGTGATCTGGCCGTTCCCACCTTCCCTGGTCTCCCCTACTCAGGATACAAGCCTCACATCTTGCATCGCACCATTGCTCTCTTAATTCTGCTTTGTTCACGATGTTTTTTTGTCCATGGCCCTCTCTCTCAATGGGATTTCAAGTTCCTTCAAGTCAGGGACTGGTCCTGGTATTTTCTCTCTCCCCACAGGGCTGAGACGAACTTCCTCGGACGCTTCATTAACGTTACTGAGTTAGTAATCCAAAGGCCACCGGAGGGTTCGGACCTCTGCATTTGACAGCCCGTTCCAGGCAAGGTGTGGGAACACCCGTGAGGGCAAAGTCAGCCAGAGGGACCCACGTTGCTGTAGTTGATACTCTGCCTCAGAGAAACAGTGCAGCAGACCTTTACCCCGGAGGGGAGGCCGGAGGGAAAGGTAGCCAGCTTTTAAACATTTCACGAGCCGGCTTTTCGCTATGTGTTTATGACCTAAGTGTAGTCAAATACAATGGTAAAATTGATTTCAAAGTCAAATATTGGGTCGAGGATTATGCACTGTTTGGAGTGATTAAAACTGCTGCTCTGTCCTGTAATGACACAGAAGAGGAAGGAGCAAGACAGTCTATTCTTGTTCAAAGAGCAAAAAGGCCCAGAAAGGTGACATTTCCCCACTCTAGCTACTAGTTTTACGAGGGAAAAAGAAAGGCAGGTAAAGAGCTGATGATGAAATCACCTTTTGCTATTAATTTTGATCAGGGTAACAAATATACCTTATTTAAACATCAGAAGCTACTACAATGCTTTTAATAAAAAACAGGGATTCCCTGTGAGTCCTGCTTTTCAGAGGAATGCACTTTCGACTCTTTTTCTTTTTCTTTTTTTTTAAGGGAGGGTGAGGGAGCTCTGGGTGAGTGCACTTTCAACTCTTTTAGACATTTTCCTGGTGTTTTCCTCCATAGGTTTAAGTCATATATTTCTCATTTTGCCCCCATTATAGACATGCATTCACTTCCTGCTATGGCAAAGGAAAATTTAGTTTTACATTTTATACACGTGCGCACATTCATAGTTATTCCTCAGTATGGTATTTCACCTCTTTTGGATTAATGAATACTCAGAATTTATGTTGATATGCCCCCGTAAATATTGTGAAATATCACTCACAGATAAGCCTCAGAGTTTGGTATAATTACGTTTCCCCTCACATAAACAGTGTTTTGTTTTCCCTGGAGTTAATCACCAAGTTACGTTTGCTCAGATTTTTAAGTGCCTGTCACTAATTCTTCCAACTTCTTGTTAAACTCTTCTCAACATGGGCAAACACATGAAGTGTAAACTCAGATCATTTGTCCCTGTTAAGGCGTGAATCCTGCAGCTCCACTCTGAGTGGAGAGCTCTCTAGACTGGGGCTTCCCCTCATCTCTCTCCTGTGTTGGACTAGATATTTCCTGGGTCACTTTTCGTTCGTCTCCTCTCTTGCTTTGTTGAAGTACATCCTTTAGTAGTTTGCTGAGAAAATTAACCTGTTGAGATTTTGGCCATCTGAAAAACACATTCAGTTTATCCTCACAGTCAACTGGCTGCTTGGAGGTTGTATGACTTCAGAATTTTGAAAGTACTGCTCCACTGTCTTCTAGTTTCTAATGGTGATAGCGAGAGATCTGAATCTTCGATCTTCCGTATTTTCCTCTAGGAGACAGTACGATCGTCTCTTTATTCTGGGTATTCTCAAATTTTATAATAATTTATCTATTTTTTATTTAATGTTCCCAGCACTAGGTCCGAATTTTCTCCCATCAGTTCTTCAATAATCTCCTCCTCTCCATTTTTTGCTCTCCTTTCTTTCCAGAACTCCTGTTTGTTGTTGGACTCCTTGGATTGAGTCTCGGCTTTTATCTTTTCTCACCTGTTCTTCGTCTTTTTGCCTTATTCTATTTCCTGGGAGACTTCTTCAGCCTTACTATTCAACTTTTCTATTGAAGTCATTGAAAGATTCATTTCTCTTATGAACTTCTCAATTTTTTTATTTTTTTATTTTTTGGTTGCATCGCACAGCTTGCGGTATCTTAGTTCCCCAACCAGGGATTGAATCCGTACCCTCAAGCCCTCAAATGTGTGGAGTCCTAACCACTGAACCACCAGGGCATTCCCTGAACTTCTTAAATTCTACAAATGAATAAATTCTTATTCTCTGAATGTTTCTTTCTTATCCTGTCCTTATTTCATGGAAGCAATGTCTTCTAATTCTTCAAGGATATAAACTTCAGTTTGGCTGAAATTTTCTTCTGCTTCCTGCATTATTTCAGCTTTAGGACTTTCTGCATTTCTTCTTCTCTTTGCTTAGTTAGATCTCTGGTGACTGTGTAAGAGGATTTCCTCAAATGTCTGAAGATGCTTGGCTTTCTCTTCATATTTAAGTATGGTGCTCTGCGTACATGTTCGTTACAATTCTTAAGAGCTTGGGCTCTGGAGTTAGCTAGACCTGTGTTCAAATTCTGTTCATTCTTTAGCTCTGTGGTCTTGGGCAAGTGACCTAACCTCTGTGAGCCTCATTTCCTTCGATGTTAAAATGAAGATGGAGATTATAGTAATGACCAGGGCTGGGAGCACTGATTCTCAGGTGCTGATGCTGCACTTGTGGGACTCTGAAAGTGAGCACCCCCTTAAATCTTGTGCCCTAGGTGTCCTGCTTGCCTCATGCTAGTCCCAGCTCTCCTAAAGACCCCACAGGGTAACTCTGAGGGTTTGGCAGGATAATGCATTGTAGGAGCTTGGCTCAGAGCTGGCATGTGGTAAATGCTCAGTAAATATCAGCTGTTACTGCAGATCAAGTGATATAACATTTATTAATGGGAAACATTTATTTAATATCCATCATGCATTTGGTGCTATGACTATGGAATCAGAGGACTAGAAAAGAGAGGGGAAAAAAGAGAGGGGAGAAGAAGAAGAAGAAGGAGGAGAAGAAGAAGAAGAAGAAGAAGGAGAAGAAGGAGAAGGAGAAGGAGAAGGGGAAGGAGAAGGAAGGAGAAGAAGAAGGAGGAGAAGGAGGAGAAGAAGAAGGAGGAGGAGGAGGAGAAGAAGAAGAAGGAGGAGGAGGAGGAGGAGGAATGGGGGGGAGGGGGAGGGGGAGGAGGAGGAGAAAGAATCATGATAATGAAAGTAGGAAAAAGCAAAGGAAAAATAATAAAAATCTAACTAAGAAAGGCTAACCTTGGGAGACTGAAAACTGTATAAGGCAAATTTATATTGACGCTGAAGCTGCAGCTGGGAAGATTTTCTGGGTGAAGAGAAATGCCTTCATCATAATGGAATGAGTTAATAAGAAAAATCTGGAATCTCTTTCTCTTCAGAAAAGCAGAATTGATTGGTTCTCTGAGGCCTGCCTGAAGGAAGAGAAGCAGCCTCAGGCCTGAGAGAAAATGATCTTTTACAATTAGTGACCCCTTGATTTCCATACATGCCAGTCACTACCACAGCTTCACCAGGTTTTAATTCAACATTAGCCTTCTGGGTGGGGGTCTCGAGGTAACTTGAGTCAGGAGCAGAGAAAGTTTATAGGTCTCAGAAACAAACACTGGTGAGTCCTTCCATCATTAAGAGTATGGGAAATAAAAGCTTTACAAAATAAAATCATCGCTCCCTAATTCTCTCTCTCCAAACACCAGAATGAAGTGGAAAAGTAGGAGAAATTTAGAAAAATATATAAGAATCCAAAGACATTAATTTCTTCTCCAAACTCACTGCCCTCCCCAGTTTAAGAGCTCTGCGTTACTGGATTCAGTTGGACTTTTGTACCTAATGTGGTTATCAATAAACTTCCGTGTTGCCCCAATGCTCTTCTCCCCTTTGGGCTTGAATGTCGGGTCTGGCCTTCCTGGACAGGACTGCGGAACAGAAGCCAGGGGTGTCTAACGTCAGGAAGCCTGAGGCATAGTGGAGAGAAGGGGAGAACACACCGGCCACCTCCCAGGCCTGCCTCAGGAGGTAACCGAGCACAGAACGGGCGAACGCAGAACTTCCACCAGCAGACACGAAGGAAATGTTTGATCAAAAAATTTGACCTTCCTGGAATCCCATTGTTTCTTTGTGTTTTGCTGGCATTTAGGGAACTAACTGAAAAATCAGATTGGTTTAAAAGTAAAATAAAGCACTAACACAGAGGGTAAGGTGGGGTGCTCTGCCCCCGAAGCCTTCACTGAGGGGCTCAGGCTTCCTGGGCAGAGCTAGAGCTGCTGGGAAGGGGTAGCACTGCCTCATACGAATGGCCCAAATCCAGCAGGACTGGTGTCCTTAAAGAAGAGGAAGAGGGGCTTCCCTGGTGGCGCAGTGGTTAAGAATCCGCCTGCCGATGCAGGGGACATGGATTCAATCCCTGCTCCAAGAAGATCCCACACGCCATGGAGCAACTAAGCCCGTGAACCACAACTATTGAGCCTGTGTGCCGCAACTATTGAAGCCCACGCACCTAGAGCCCGTGCTCCGCAACAAGAGAAGCCATGGCAATGAGGCGCCCGTGCACCACAATGAAGGGTAGCCCCCGCTTGCCGCAACTAGAGAAAGCCCATGTGCAGCAAGGAAGACACAACACAGCCAGTAAATAATAATAATACTAATAATAAAAGAAGAGGAAGGGGCTCCAGGGGTGGGCACACACAGGGGAAAGGCCATGTGAGGACACAGGGAGAAGGTGGCCACCTGCAAGCCCAGGAGAGAGGCCTCCGCAGAAACCAGCCCTGCTAGCACCTCAGTCTTGCACTTCTAGCCTCCAGAACTGTGAGCAAATACATGTCTGTTACACCACCCAGTCTGTGATATTTTGTTATGGCAGCTCTAGCAAATTAATAAAGATATGATTACAGGAGTCTCCTGAAATTCTCTTCCAATGTCACTATTTCCTAAGTGAAATCAGAAGCAGTGTCACCTCCTGAGAGTGAGGATGGAGATGTTGGAGCTTGGAGGACGGACGTGAAAAGCCGTCATCCACGAGTGTGGGAGCGTGGAGGGACCAGGCAGCACCATTGCATTTAGGAAGCACTGAGGCCTCACGTAGCTTTAAAATAACACCAGTCCACCTGCTTATCATCTGCCCCCTCATCCGTGTCCAACTGTGAGGGTGGGCGGCTGAGATGGAGGGGTGGGACAGGTGTGGAGTTGACAAACGGCTGAATTCCACCCCGGCTGCCGTTTTGCGAGGACCGCGATGCCAGAGGAGGGCAGGGGAGTTAATGTCTGCGAGGGATTACAGGTGTTATTACGTGTACACGGGAGCTATTACCATGAGGGGATGCGGAATTTCAGCTGGATAAGGAGGAAATAGAGAAGATGAGGGCAGCGAGGGACGCTTCAGATGCGGTAGGATCAGTGATTTGAGGTCCTGATCCGGTTGAGGAGTGGTGGAAATTGGGGTCCTGGAAGAAATGAGCAGAGCTGAGAAGTTAGGAGGTGGTTGAAAAGGAAGTGATGGAGGCTTTGCAGTTCTTAATAATGGGAAGGTCTAGCATCTGCGAAGGAGAGAGAGCGCAAGGAGTAAAAGGACAGGATGTTAAAAGAACCGAGAACCAACTCTGGGACTTCCCTGGAGGTCCAGTGGTTAGACTCTGCGCTTCCACTGCAGGGGGCGCGGCTTTGATCCCTGATTGGGGAACTAAGATTCCACATGCTGTGTGGTACACCCCAAAAGAAAAAAAGAAAAAAAAGGGGGGGCTTGTTAGGACCAAATGAAGAAGTGGGATTTTTGCTTAATTTTTATTTTGCTGCAAGTAAGAAAACCGGTTTATAGCTCTTTAAGAACTCTCATCAAGGCTCCATAAGCTCTATGAAGAGAGCCAAGGGAGGGACTTCCCTGGTGCCATGTGCCCCCCCGCCAAAAAAAGAACCAACTCTGTGGATACTGAAACCACCAAGAATTATAGTGAAGGAAGTTGAGAGGTTGGCAGCCAGGCAGGTGCTCAATCTCGAAGAAGCGAGAGGATTGACCCTGGCTGCACCCAGTCTGGTCTGAGGATATGAGCTTCAACCCTGGGGGGGTCTAAGGTCAACAAACCTTGTAGGTGACCCTGACGGATAGAGCCCAGGGGTCGGAAAGCTCAGTGGTGAGAGGCCGGAGTCACGCAGCTGCCCCCAAAGCTTGCTGTCCGCCCCGGGTATGGACACATTCATCACTCATCCAGCCCTTTTCTGAGTCACTCCTGCACCAGCACCTCCTGAGGGCCCAGCGTGCGTCCTGCATAGCGCTGGACTCTGGCGGGGGAGCGGCGGTCAGAGATGAAGACGGAGAGTAGGTCCCAGGGGAGCAAGGAAGATCCTGAGACCACACTGCCCAGCTCCTCACTGCGCAGGGAGCACTGTCTTCCAGAGGGGAGCCCACCCCACCACAGAAGGCAAAGCAAAAGCAGATCCCTGGCCAGGCCTCCCCCACCCTCCGCCCTCCCCCGCCCCCCACAGACACACACACACACACACATAAAATGCATTCAATCAGTCTAAAAAGAGAAGTCTCTTTAGATGTTGTGCTTGAAATTATCCTCTCTGGATAATTTCAACTGCTCAGAAAATAAAGGCTGATTTTCTCTCCCACGGTAGGGTTTTGATTCTGTGAGTGCATTGTGCTCTTTACTCAAACATCCAACAAAAGCTTCATTTGACTGAAAAACAAAAAGCCTGTCAATGAGCTGACAAGTTACAACCATGAGTCAGGCAGATGAGAAGGCAAACCTACTCCCTTCTCCCCCTCACCTTCGGGACCACCGTGCTGGGATTCTAGAAAGCTCTCAACAGTTCAGGCCACCAGTCCAGCTTCCAAATGTTACCAGTTCAGAGGAGAAACAGTATATCTGATGCAAAAAATGCCCAAGGCCACCTCCCTGTCCCCTTGACATCCTCTTTTCTGCACCTTTTCTTCCATCCAGAGACCTTGGCAGGAGCCTTCCTGCCATCCTGCTCCGATCCACTCACACATGTACACACGCACGTACACACACACTTACACACTCACACATGTACACACTAACATGCACACACTCACACACATGCACACAGTCACGTGCACACACACGTACACACACTCATGCACACTCACACACGTACACACACATGCACACACTCACACACTGACACATACACACACACACATGCACACACAATACACTCACACGTGTACACACTCTCACACACACATGCACACACTCAGCTAACACACACACCTAACTCACACACACACTCACACAGCACCCACTCACACCTTTTACTCCATAACCACAATCAGGGAAGAAAGTGGACCCAGAGGGTGAGCTAGAAGGGAGAAGATTCCCCCTCAACTCCCAGGAAAATGCAGCCTCCATTCCAGAAATGGTAGAAGTGCTCTGCTTAACATGGCCAAGGACATGCGAAAAATGTTTAGTGGACAATACGTAGTGATCTGAGTACAGCCTTGGATCAGAGAGACTTTAGAAGTTTGGTGCCTTTTGTTTTTTTTCTACAAAGCATCTGAAGCATCTGGTCAAACCCTTCATTTGACAGCCATGAATGTGGCCCCCGCAGAAGTGAAATGACTCAAAAGTGGCCTGGCCAGGACTTGACCCGGGTCCAGCTGACTTCTTCTCCCAAGCTGGTACTCTTCCCCTCCTAAGCAGCGACCACACAGTACGTGGGTACGTGCTTACACACACACACACACACACACACACACACACACACGCAAGTGCGCTTCGCTTCTCCCAGCTGGACTCTTGACCCGAGGTACCTGGCCAGCTTGGTGCAGACCCCCGTGGTCCCTGACTGCGCAATGAGGAGCTGAGGCATAGTTTGGCTCTGTGACCCACAGGGCAAGGGGGGCCCCCCAGAGCCGAGGCCCTGTGGCGTCGGGCGTTCTGTGTGCCGTAGTCAGGCTCTCGCTGGGGTGGCAGCTGCATGACCAATCAAAGGATTTCCCTAGTTCCAAAGCTTCAGAAGAATCTACACTGAATTCTGCCCTCGGATTTAGCCAGCATCATCTATGAGAGGAAACAGCAGGCCTGTCATCACGTGCCTCCTAATGGCTATGGATTTGTGTGCATTTTGCAGGAGGTCATCTTAGGCATGGTAGCCTCTATTCCAGCAAGATGACTCCTGTAAGCCAGCGACAGGCCCCAGAGGCCCAGAGACACCCTGGCTTTCTCCTGCCATTTTAGACCCCAGTAAGAGTAGAAAGGGGAGGACGGAAGCAAGACAGTCTGAAGGCAGGATTTTTGAGGCATCAGTGATGGGGTTGATGTGGGAGCAAAGAAGAGAAAGAGTCAACGGTGGCAGTGATAGAATAAGAGCCCCCGAAGTTTCTAGCTCAGGGCTGCCGTGTGGTGTGGTGAGACACAGGCTGCACGGAAGCTTCCCTATCGCACTGGGCCTGGGAGCAGAGTCAAGCTGAAGTTAATTAAGGATTTGCCTCCCTCTTTGTTTTCAGGGAATGCATCCCCCCCACCCCACGCAATCACTCAAGCCAGAAGGTGGGGCGTTATACTCAGCTCACCCACCCCTCCGCATCCCCACATCCCACCCACATCCGAGTGGTACCCTCTTCTCCATCCCCATCAGCCCTAAGTGTGTTAGGCTCTTTCATTCCAGCAATAACTTCCTAGCTGGCTCCCTCTGCTCTATCTGCCATGTTATCACCAGAGAGATCTTTCTACAAGGCAAACGACGTCATGCCATTCTTAGGCTTAAACCCTCTATGGCATCTCAATCAAATACTATCTGCCATGCCTTGGCACTCACTTCTCCCCTCCTGGGAATCCTCTTGCCTCTTCTTGTTGCCTGAAGATGGCCAATTGTCCTTTACAGATGCTGGCGGTATTTCAAGGGGAAAGGATGGAGCAGGAAGTGAAACTCCAGGCTCACAGTTGTGGCTCCTGTGCAACATCTCAACTCAGAAGACTCTCAGGCACTTCAGACTTGAAGTTGTCCAAAGCCAGATCCTGCACCCTATTCCAAGCCTGCCCCTCCTCCAGGTAAGTAGCACTCCCATCCAGGAATTCAAGCAAGAAACCTGGTTAGCGGTCCCTCATTCCTCATTTCTTTCTTCGCACCCCTATACCCAGTCCAGCTCTCCCATCTCACATTTGCCCAGTTCTCCCCATCTCCACCGGCCCCACCACCATCCAAGCCAGCATCTCCAGCCCGGCACCAAGGGAGCTTCTGAACTATTCCCCCTGCTTCCACTCACCCCCACGCTCACCTGTCATCCATATACCAACCAAGGATCTTTTTATTTCTTTACAATTTGTTTTATATCTCTTTTGAGAAAGTCCATATTTATAAGGGTCAAAATTCAAATGGTGATAAGGATCTAGTATCCAGATTATGTAAAGACCTCTGAAAACAAAAAAGCAAACAACCTAATTTAAAAACGGGCAAAGAGGGGCTTCCCTGCTAGTGCAGTGGTTAAGAATCTGCCTGCTAATGCAGGGGACATGGGTTCCATCCCTGGTCTAGGAAGATCCCACATGCTGAAGATCAACTAAGCCCATGCGCCACAACTACTGAGCCTGTACCCTAGAGCCCATGAGCCACAACTAATGAGCCCACATGCTGCAACTACTGAAGCCCAAGAGCCTGGAGCCTGTGTTCCACAATAAGAGAAGCCACAGCAATGAGAAGCCGGTGCACCACAATGAAGAGTAGTCCCCGCTCCCCGCAACTAGAGAAAACCTGCGTGCAGCAATGAAGACCAATGCAGCCAATAAATAAATAAATTAATTAATTAATTAAAAACAAAAACCATAAAGCAAAACAATGGGCAAAGAACTTGGATTGACATTTCTCCAAAGAAGATATACAAATGATCAATAAGCACATGAAAACATGCTCATTGCCGCTAAACATTAGGGAAATGCAAATCAAAATGACAATGAGATACCACCTCCCACCCAGTAGGAGGGTACTATAAAAAAAAAAGAAGGAAAATAACAAGGGTTGGTGAGGATGTGGAAAAATTAGGACCCTTGTGCACTGCTAACGGGGACGTAAAATGGTGCAGCCACTGTGGAAAATGATTCAGCATTTCCTCAAAAAGTTAACCATGAAATTATCATATGACCCAACAACTCTACTCCTAGGAATGTACCTAAAAGAACTAAAAATTCAATTCAAGCAGATACATGTATAAGCATATTTATAGCAGCATAATCACAATAGCCAAAAGGTGGAAACAACCAAATGTCCATCAGCAGGTGAGTGGTTAAACAAATTATGGCATATACATATGGTGGAATATTATTCAATGGTAGAAGGGAGTGAAGTACTGACACATGCTGCAACATGGATGGACCTCGAAAACATTACACTAAGTGAAAGAAGCCAGACATCAAGGGTCACGTATTGTATGATTGCATTTATGTGAACTATCCAGAACAGGTAAATCTGTAGAGATGGGAAGCGGTTTGGTGGCTGCCAAGGCCTGGGGGGAGTGGTGAGGATAGAGGGGGAATGAGGAAGAGGGAGCAACTTCTTAACAGGTAAAGAGTTTCCCTTCGGAGTGATGAAACATTTTGGAACTAGATCGAGGCAGTGGTTGCATGACATTGTGAATACACTACATGCCACTGAATTAAAAGTTAAAAAAGGGACCTCCCTGCTGGTGCAGTGGTTAAGAATCCGCCTGCCAATGCAGGGGACATGGGTTCAATCCCTGGTCCAGGAAGATCCCACATGCCACGGAGCCACTAAGCCCATGCGCCACAACTACTGAGCCTGTGCTCCGGAGCCCACATGCCACAACTACTGAGCCTGAGCACTGCAACTACAGAAGCCCACGCACCTAGAGACCATGCTCCATGATAAGAGAAGCCACCACACTGAGAAGCCTGCGCACCGCAATGAAGAGTAGCCTCCTCTCGCCACAACTAGAGAAAACCCATGCGCAGCAACAAAGACCCAACACAGAAAAAAAAAAAAAAGCTGAAAAAGACAAAATTCAAATATTGCAAAAGACTCTATGGTGAAAATTCTGCCTCCCACCCTTATGCTCTGGCCCTCAGGTCCTTCTCCCCAGGGGTAACCAGTGTTGAACAGTTTCTTACCCTCCTTTTTGAGTATTCCAAGCATGTAAATCTGTGGCAGCCATGGAGGCGCACAGCTCAAACCTGTCCTCCAAGGAGTACCCGCTGCGAGAGGTGTCAGCAGCCCATAGCCTTGGGATGCTGTTCTTGGGGGTGCACCCAGGTGCTCAGACCAGGGCCGCACCCTCCCCGCTGCTCCCAGTCAATAATGGAGCTGATGGGGCGCCTGCCTGACACAAGACTCCTGTAACTTGGTCTTTGCTTTGCAGCTGTGACTTTCTCAGAGCTGTACCTCTTCCTTCCCCCTCTCCTTTCACAGGCGTTAGACCGGCATTGGGATCTGAAAGCTCTTCCCACCTCACTCCTGCTTTTTCTCCCCTTTATCCTCTAATATTGTTTTCCCCAACAAACCTTCTGCACTTCTAATTCCATTTTGGTGTCTGCTTCCTGGAGGACCCACACTCACAGACACACATCCTTTTCTTACACAAATAACATATGTGTACACTATACACATGGCCCTGAAGCTTGCTTTCCATCATTCACTATGTGTACATCTCAGACGCTGAACCACGTCAGAACATGCCAACGGCTGCCCAGCAGTATAGTGTGTGGATAACCAACATCTACTCATCCAAGCCCTTATTTGTCGATATCATTGGATTTAGTCACTTTCTGATATTTAGACCGACTCCAATCTTCTGCAATCATATGCACTGCTGCAATGAATAACCTACACTCCATCAATTTTGAAGCATATATGTGTAGCATAAATTCATGGAAATAAAGTCCCTAGGTCAAAATTGTGCATTTTTGGAGGGAGGAAAAGATGGTGGCAAAGTAGAGAGACGTGGAGTGCATCCCTCCCCACAGATGCTGTGGGAATGCACGGAAGGACGCAGTAATTCTCACAGAGAACCAGCTGAACGCCAGCAGACGGCCTCGGACACCGGATGGGACTGCAGGGAGCCCGAAGTAGCCGGTAGGGAGGCATCTACGAGGGCTCAAAGAGGGTGAAGCGGCGGAGCTGTGGCAGACAGGAGGGAGTGA
The DNA here is from genome assembly GCF_030028045.1 of Hippopotamus amphibius kiboko. NCBI lineage: Eukaryota > Metazoa > Chordata > Mammalia > Artiodactyla > Hippopotamidae > Hippopotamus > Hippopotamus amphibius. The sequence continues at coordinate 138,586,599 of NC_080190.1, read as the reverse complement.
GAAACATTCGGAGGGTCCGCAGCGCAGCTCGGCGTTCCCGGACCAAGACATCGATCCGCGGCTGAACGGAGGGTCCAGGAGTGGGAGTGTGGGAGCAGGAGAGCTGGTTCAGTGTGGGAAACATTGTTGCCGGTAGGGGGACGGACCGAGAGGACAGGAGGGAGGAGGCCCGCGGAGAGGAGTGCCCGTTCCTGAGAGCTGCCTGGCCATGATGGCGGCTGGAGGCTGCAGGCTCACTGGCGGCTGGGAGGAGCCACGCGCATAGCCTCTCTCTCTCCGCGCCTCTGCAACAGGCAGTGGAGAGACGCCCTGCGGGCCACCTAAGGCGCTCAGGGATAACAAGTACCCTCAGGCACTCGGGTGGGGCTAGATTAAAACCCCTTGCAACGCCAGCAGCAGGGAGGCTGCCAAGAGAAAAAAAAAAAAAGAAAAGAAAAGAAAAAAACCCCCGAGAGAGGCCCAACTCTAAGACTTTCTGTTTACGCCTGAGCCACCGGCACCCTCTGCAACAGGCACCTCCAAGACTGACTGAGACATCAGTGCGCCACTGCTCACTCACTCCCAGGAGAAGGAGCCACTGTTGTACCCTCTCCCTCCCCACACACCGACGCTTACAGACGAACAATAAAGGAACCTCTGCTGGTCACAGAATAACGCAAAAAAACCCAAGGACAAGCAACCCCAAAAGTTTGGACAACCATGAGGAAACAAAGAAACACCATGCAGGCAAAGGAGCAAGAAAAAAACCCACAAGACCAAATAAATGAGGAGGAAATAGGAAAAATGCCTGAAAAGGAATTTAGAGTAATGATAGTAAAAATGATACAAAATCTCGATACCAAAATAGAGAAAGTACAAGAAAAAGTTCATAAGAACTCAGAAAAACAAACAGCAATGGATAACAAAATAACTGAAATTAAAAATACTTTAGATGCTATAACCAGCAGAATGACTGAGGCAGAAGAATGAATAAGTGAGTTGGAAGATAGAATGGGGGAAATAACTGCCACAGAGCAGGAAAAAGAAAAAATAATAAAAAGATTAGAAGACAGTCTCAGAGACCTCACTGATAACATTAAGCGTACCAACATTCGAATTATAGGCATCCCAGAAGAAGAAGAAAACAAGAAAGGGTCTGAGAAAATATTTGAAGAGGTTATAGTGGAAAACTTCCCCAACATGGGAAAGGAAATAATTAACCAAGTCCAAGAAGCACAGAGAGTCCCATACAGAATAAACCCAAGGAGAAATACACCGAGACACATATTAATCAAACTAACGACAACTAAACACAAAGAAAAAATATTAAAAGCAGCAAGAGAAAAGCAACAAACAGCATATAAGGGAAAACCCATCAGGATAACAGCTGACCTTTCCACAGAAACTCTGCAGGCCAGAAGGGAATGGCAGGATATCCTGAAAGTCCTGAAAGAGAGAAACCTACAGCCAAGAATACTCTACCCAGCAAGAATCTCATTCAGATTTGAGGGAGAAATCAAAAGCTTTCCAGACAAGCAAAAGTTAAGAGAATTCAGCACCACCAAACCAGCCTTACAACAAGTGCTAAAGGAACTTCTCTAAGTAGGAAACACAAGAAAAGGAAAACACCTACAAATACAAACTCAAAACAATTAAGAAAATGGTAATTGGAACACACATGTCAATAATCACCTTAAATGTAAATGGATTAAATGCTCCAACCAAAAGACACAGACTGGCTGAATGGATACAAAAACAAGACCCTTCTATATGCTGCCTACAAGCAACCCACTTCAGAACAAGGGATACATATAGACTGAAAGTCAAGGGATGGAAAAAGATATTCCATGCAAATGGAAGTCAAAAGAAAGCTGGAGTAGCAATACTCATATCAGACAAATTAGACTTGAAAGTAAAGACTATTAAAAGAGACAAGGAAGGGCACTACATAATGATCAAGGGATCCATCCAAGAAGAACATATCACAATGGTAAATATCTATGCCCCCAATATAGGAGCACCTCAATACATAAGGCAAATGCTAACAGCTATAAAAGGGGACATCGACAGGAACACAATAATAGTGGGAGATTTGAACACCCCACTTACATCAATGGACAGATCATCCAAACAGAAAATAAATAAAGACACACAAGCTTTAAATGACACATTAGACCATCTCGACTTAATTGATATTTATAGGACATTCCATCCAAAAACAACAGAATACACGTTCTTCTCAAGTGCACACGGAACATTTTCCAGGATAGATCACATCTTTGGTCACAAATCAAACCTCAGCAAATTCAAGAAAATTGAAATCATATCAAGCATCTTCTCAGACCACAACGCCATGAGACTAGATATCAATTACAGGAAAAACACTGCAAAAAAGACAAACACATGGAGGCTAAACAATTCACTCTTAAACAACCAAGGAATCACTACAGAAATCAAAGAGGAAATCAAAAAATATCTAGAAACAAATGACAATGAAAACACAACAACCCAAAACCTATGGGATGCAGCAAAAGCAGTTCTAAGGGGAAAGTTTATAGCAATACAGTCCTACCTTAAGAAACAAGAAAATGATCGAATAAACAACCTAACCTTACACCTAAAACAACTAGAGAAAGAAGAACAAAGAAACCCTAAAGTGAGCAGAAGAAAAGAAATCATAAAGATCAGAGCAGAAATAAATGAAAAAGAAAGGAAAGAAACCATAAGAAAAATAAATAAAACTAAAAGCTGGTTCTTTGAGAAGATTAACAAAATTGAGAAACCATTAGCCAGACTCATCAAGAAAAAAAGGGAGAAGATGCAAATCAACAGAATTAGAAATGAAAAAGGAGAAGTCACAACAGACACCTCAGAAATACAAAACATCATGAGAGACTACTACAAGCAACTATATGCCAATCAACTGGATAACCTGGAAGAAATGGATACATTCTTAGAAAAATACAATCTTCCAAGACTGAACCAGGAAGAAATAGAAACCATGAACAGACCAATCACAAGTACGGAAATTGAGGCAGTGATTAAAAATCCCCCAACACACAAAAGCCCAGGACCAGATGGGTTCACAGGCGAATTCTATCAAACATTTCGAGAAGAGTTAACACCTATCCTTCTCAAACTCTTCCAAAATATTGCAGAAGGCGGAGCACTCCCAAACTCATTCTACGAGGCTACCATCACCCTGATACCAAAACCAGGCAAAGATGTCACAAAAAAAGAAAACTATAGACCAATATCACTGATGAATATAGATGCAAAAATCCTCAACAAAATACTAGCTAACAGACTGCAACAGCGCATTAAAAAAATCATACACCATGATCAAGTGGGGTTTATCCCTGGGATGCAAGGATTCTTCAATATACGCAAATCAATCAATGTGATACATCATATCAACAAATTGAAGGATAAAAACCATATGATCATTTCAATAGATGCAGAAAAAGCTTTTGACAAAGTTCAACATCCATTTATGATAAAAGCTCTCCAGAAAATGGGCATAGAAGGAAATTACCTCAACATAATAAAAGCCATATATGCAAAACCAAAAGCCAACATTGTTCTCAATGGAGAAAAACTGGAAGAATTCCCCCTAAAAACAGGAACAAGACAAGGGTGTCCACTCTCACCACTATTATTCAACATAGTTTTGGAAGTTTTAGCCACAGCAATCAGAGAAGAAAAAGAAATCAAAGGAATCCAAATTGGAAAAGAAGAAGTCAAATTGTCACTCTTTGCAGATGACATGATATTATATATAGAAAACCCTAAAGACTCTACCAGAAAACTGCTAGCACTAATTGATGAGTTTAGTAAAGTAGCAGGATACAAAATTAATGCACAGAAATCTCTTGCATTCCTATACACTAACAACGGAAGAGCAGAAAGAGAAATGAAGGAAACTCTCCCATTCACCATTGCAACAAAAAAAATAAAATACCTAGCAATAAACCTGCCTAAGGAGGCAAAAGATCTGTATGCAGAAAACTTTAAGACATTGATGAAAGAAATCAAAGATGACACAAACAGATGGAGGGACATACCATGTTCCTGGATTGGAAGAATCAACATCGTGAAAATGTCTGTACTACCCAAAGCAATTTACAGATTCAATGCAATCCCGATCAAATTACCAATGGCATTTTTCACAGAACTAGAGCAAGAAATCTTATGATTTGTATGGAAACGCAAAAGACCCCGAATAGCCAAAGCAATCTTGAGAAGGAAAAATGGAGTTGGTGGAATCAGGCTTCCTGACTTCAAACTATACTACAAGGCCATAGTGATCAAGACAGTATGGTACTGGCACAAAAATAGAAAGGAAGATCAATGGAATAGAATAGAGAACTCAGAAGTAAGCCCAAACACATATGGGCACCTTATCTTTGACAAAGGAGGCAAGAATATACAATGGAAAAAAGACAGCCTCTTCCATAAGTGGTGCTGGGAGAACTGGGCAGCAACATGCAAAAGAATGAAATTAGAACACTTCCTAACACCATACACAAAAGTAAACTCCAAATGGATTAAAGACCTACATGTATGGCCAGACACTATCAAACTCCTAGAGGAAAACATAGGCAGAACACTATATGACATCCATCAAAGCGCCATCCTTTTTGACCCACCTCCTAGAATCATGGAAATAAAATCAAGAATAAATGAATGGGACCTCATGAAACTTAAAAGCTTTTGCACAGCAAAAGAAACCATAAACAAGACTAAAAGGCAACCCTCAGAGTGGGAAAAAATAATTGCCTATGAAACAACGGAAAAAGGATTAACCTCCAAAATATACAAGCAGCTCATGAAGCTTAATACCAAAAAAGCAAATAACCCAATCCACAAATGGGCAGAAGACCTAAATAGACATTTCTCCAAAGAAGACATACAGATGGCCAACAAACACATGAAAAGATGCTCCACATCACTCATCATCAGAGAAATGCAAGTCAAAGCCACAATGAAGTATCACCTCACACCAGTCAGAATGGCCATCATCACAAAGTCTGGAAACAACAAATGTTGGAGAGGGTGTGGAGAAAAAGGAACTCTCCTGCACTGTTGGTGGGACTGTAAATTGGTACAGCCACTATGGAAAACAATTTGGAGGTTCCTTAAAAAACTACAAATAGAACTACCATATGATCCAGTAATCCCACTACTGGGCATATACCCAAAGAAAACCATAATCCCAAAAGAAACTTGTACCATAATGTTTATTGCAGCACTATTTACAATAGCCAGGACATGGAAGCAACCTAAATGCCCATCAACAAATGAATGGATACAGAAGATGTGGCATATATATACAATGGAATATTACTCAGCTATAAAAAGGGATGAGATGGAGCTATATGTAATGAGGTGGATAGAACTACAGTCTGTCATACAGAGTGAAGTAAGTCAGAAAGAGAAGGACAAATATTGTATGCTAACTCACATATACGGAATCTAAAAATGGTACTGTTGGACTCAGTGACCAGAACAAGGATGCAGATACAGAGAATGGACTGGAGAACTCGAGGTATGGGAGGGGGCAGGGGGTGAAGGGGAAACTGAGATGAAGCGAGAGAGTAACACAGACATATATATACTACCAACTGTAAAATAGTCAGTGGGAAGTTGTTGTATAACAAAGGGAGTCCAACTCGAGGATGGAAGATGCCTTTGAGGACTGGGGCGGGGAGGGTGGGGGGGGGGCTTGGGGGGGGCGTCAAGGAAGGGAGGGAAGATGGGGATATGTGTATAAAAACGGATGATTGAACCTGGTGTACCCCCCCAAAAAATAAATAAAGAAAGAAAGAAAGAAAGAAAGAAAGAAAAAAAATTGTGCATTTTTGATAAATATTGATAAATATTGCCAAATTGCTCTTCTTAGGGTTTATACCAATTTATAACTCCACCAGCCATGTATGAGTTTGTCTGTTTTCCACGCTTTTGCTAACAGGTGTGGAAAACCTGTTGGAAAAGATTTCTTTTTTTAAAAAATAAATTTATTTATTTTTAGGTTGCATTGGGTCTTTGTTGCTGTGTGCAGGCTTTCTCTAGTTGGGGAAAGGGAGGGCCACTCTTCGTTGCAGTGCACGGGCTTCTCATTGTGGCGGTTTTTCTTGTTGCGGAACACGGGCTCTAGGCGCATGGGTTTCAGTAGTTGTGGTACATGGGCTCAATAGTTGTGGCTCATGGGCTCTAGAGCACAGGCTCCACAGTTGTGGCGCACAGACAGTTATTCCACAGCACGTGAGATCTTCCCGGACCAGGGATAGAACCTGCATCCCCTGCATTGGCAAGTGGATTCTCAACCACTGCACGACCAGGGAAGTTCCAACACTGTGTGTTTTCAAACTTTATTCTTTGCCAATCTGATGGGCAAGGAGAATGATTTAAAAAAAAAAAAAAGAATCAAATTGGGTCACTCTCTTGCTTAGAACTCCTCAGTGGCTTTGCATAGTATCTGCATGAAATCTGGGCTCCCCATCCCAGCCCACAGAGCCCTGTGTGATCGGACCCACAGCCTGCTCTGCAGTCTCATCTCTCATCTCCACCACTGCACATCTGCTTCTTCTGGGTTCCTTAAACACACCAGGTTCATCACCAACTCAGGGCCTTTGCACAAGCCGTTCGTACCACCTACAGCACCCTGGATATCCTTATTATTCCTTATTATTATACACTGTTTCCTTCATACCATTTATCACAATCAGAAATTACTTGTGTGTTTACTGTCCTTCTTCACTAGATTTTAAGTGTCACAGTGCCTGGCTCATGTTGGGTGCTTGTTAAGAATGTGTGAATAAATAAATAACTAAATACCTCTCCCTGAACTCCAATGACATCAGGCTTTTCCCATATTCTCTCACATCCCATTGTCTGTCATAAATATCTTGTGCTTCCAAAGCTGGAAGGCTCCTCACCACCCCCACCCCCCCCAGGTGGCTTGCATTTCCCAGGTGTTTTCAGCCAGCTAATATCTTTCTTTGGGATCCTTCTGAAGGCAAAATATGACTCATACCTCGGTCACAGCTGTCACAGGTGTGTCCACAGAGGCAGATTAGAAGCCCCACCAAAGACTTCTGGGAGTTGCCAAAGCAGATCTCTCTCAGGCTGCAACTTGCTGTCTTAGAAAAAGAGACAGATCGTCAGGTTCATCTGACTTAATAAGATTTTTCAAATGAATTCACTGTATTGTACAGTTTTAAGCCAAGACTCAAAGCAAGATGCAAACTTAGGACATCTAAGGGGACACTTCACATGGGAAACAGAAAGCATGTGCATACGTGGAACACTTTTTTCATGGGTTGGGTTTTGTCGGCCTCCACCACCACAAATTCATATGTTGAATCCCCTGTACCTTAGAACATGACCATATTTGGCAACAGCCCTGGCAGAAGTAAGTTAAATTAAAATGAAGTTATACTGACATAGGGTGGGCCCTAACCCAATATGACTGGTGTCCTTATAAAAAGGGCTGGTTTGGACACAGATGTACACAGGGAGAAGGCCAGGTGAAGATGAAGTCAGGGGAATGCAAAAGATGGCCAGCAAGCCACCAGAAGCTGGAAGAGAACATGGCCCTTGGAAGGAACAAACCCCGCCGACACCTTGATCATGAACCTCTAGCCTCCAGAACAGTGAGACCATCAATTCTGTTAAGTCACTTAGTGTGTGGTTCTGTGTTACGGCAGCCCTGGCAAACTCCTACAACCAACAATCATGTTAGGCTGACCTGGACAGCTGGATGCTATGTGCCAAATTGAATGTGCCCATTTTACCTTCGTAATAAGCCCAATCACAACTGTTTCCTTGTTTGAGGAGTAGAAAGAACATCGGGCTTGGGGCAGGAGGTCCTGGGTGTAGTCCTGGTGCACACCCACCTCTGGCTCCAGTCAGCAGTCAGGGGAGAGGGTGGGCCTGGAAGATCTCTTGGTTTCCTCCCAGATCAACATTCTTTTGGTCTGTCATTCCCACACTGTTTGCCCCTGTGGCATGGTTACCACCAAGCAGCAGTCTCTGCAAGGCTTAGGGAGGCTGGGGCCAGAAAGGTCTCAATCAGCAACGCTGACAGCAGAGCTGGAGCAGCAGAAACCTTGCCGTTGGACCAGGTAACCATACCCTGTGTGTTTTTCCTTCCTGTCCTTTCCCACCAACAGAGCTGCCCCAGGTTTTCCATTTGTATGTGTGCAATTCAGTTTTAAACCATCTCAAAGTAGCTTTGCCTCCCTGGAGATCTCACCTGGGGATTTTATTCTTAGGAGTCACTTGGGGAAATGTGAAGGCATATTTAGTCATCACCACAGTATGGAGGGAGGGGTGTCAGATTTGTGGGCAAGGGCCGGGGTGCTAAAAGTCCTACGGTGTGCAGGGAAGTTCGGAAAAATGAAAAATTCTCCCGCCCAAATTCCAATCATGTCTCCGCTGGGAAACACTCATAGGTGGTATGGAGGAAAGAATCTGGACCCTGGTGCCAGATGATGTTCCAGTTAGCTCTTGCCATGTAACAAATCACTTCCCAAAGTTAATCATTTCAAACTCTACTCTTATTGTTCTCTCTCACAGTTCTGTGGGTTGACATCTCGGGTGGGTAGGTCCACGTGGGGTTTCTCATGTGCTTGTGGTCAATAGTGACTGGGGTTGGATTCAGCTGAAGGCACAGCTGGTCTGGATGTCCAAGATGGCAGCTCACTCACATGGTTGGCAATGGATACTGGTTAAGCCGAGATGTTGACAAAAGTGCCTATGTGACTTCTATACATGGTTTAGGCTTCTCCCAAGATGGAAGCTGATTTTCAAGAGGGAGTGTTCCAGAAGGAACATCTCACAAGACCAAAGCAAAAGCTGCAAGTCTTCTTATGACCTTAGAAGTCATCCAGCATCACTCACACTGTTTTATGTTGGTCAAAGCTGTTGTAAGACCTTCCCAGACTCAACAAAGTGGAGAAACAGACTCCATCTCTGATAGAGGTGTGCAAGAAGAGCAGGAGGGATTAGTCCATCATAGAAAATAAAATCTACCACAGAGGACTTGGCTTCAGGTCCTGCCTCTACCACTGACTATATCAAAGGCTTCCATGAAATCTTGACTGTCTCTGAGTTTCGGCATTTTCCTTGAAAACAGGGAATAACATGGAAACTAACTTGTTAGGGTGCCTCGAAAACCTATGCAACTATTGCTAGTTGTTACTGTAGGTGTTTTCCTATTAGCAGGAATGGCAGTCCCAATTCCAGACATTCTCCTAATGCTGTGTGTCTGCCACTCTGACTATGCTGGCTTTACAGTTGAGGGATTTGAAAAGCACCCTCAGTTTATGTTGGGGGAGGTAAGGCCAGCACTTGACCAATGCAGGTCCAGTCTTACTTCCTTTATTGGATTTTTAATTAATTTTTGGTTACCTTTAATCAAAATATAACATCTGTAAGAGTCTTGACCTCTTGACCTCTTTCCTACCTCATCTTCCTTCTGTTCCCCAGAGGCAACCACTTGCAACATTCATAGCTGCTGCTTCTTCTTCCTTTTCCCCTCCTCCTCCTTCTTTTTTCATATTTACATCCACATTTTTAGGTATTAGGCATATACAGTTCTCTCTCGAATCACTTACTTTAAATATTTTCCACTATAGTAAGTGAATATTTTAGAGTACCCCTCCTCCTCTTCCTGTGCTTTGTATCCTTCCAATATAATTGTTTATCAATTTGGGGTTAGATTTACACAATGTTTTCATTATTATGATTATATACAATAAATATTGTTCACTACTGAGCCAAGCAGTGCATTGAGATTACCTTTCTTTTTCTCAACATTTTCTTCTTCCTGGAGTTGATCATTCCTTCCTATTTTGCATTTGCTTTGTTTTCTATAAACATCTAAGTCTTTCCATATTTCCAACAACTCTGAAAACCAATTTATTCAGTTTTTTGTTTGTTTTCTAACATCTCAAACCAGCTGATAATTGGAACTTTCTGGAGAAATTCTTCCTGGAGTCCTCAATGCCCTGCTCTAACCTGGACCAGTTGGTTCCTAGGCCTACCTCATAGCTGTCCTCCTGGGACTGCCCTTCACCAGCATCTTGGAAATTCCCTTTTCCCCTGTCCTTCATAGAATCACGAGGCTTCCTCTTTCTTGGTTACTCCCTCATCAAGGTGGAGCATCCTCCAGTGGTTTCCCAAGAATGGATACAATTGATATAAATTTTTTTTGTATTTTGCATGTTTGAAAATATCTTTATTTTACCCTCATACTTATTTGATAGTGTTGTAGGAATAGAAATTCAGGCTAAAAACAATTTTCTTTGGGGATAGTGAAAGCATTTTTCCAATGTCTTCTAACTTCCAGTGTTGCTATTGAGAAGTCTAATGCCATTCTGATTCTTGACACTTTATATGCAAACTTGTTAGTTTTCTCTTTGAAAACTTTAAAGATCTCCTTTTACCCCTAAAGTTCCACAGTGTCACAATGATGTATCTTGGTCTGGGTCCATTTTCAACTATTGTGCTGGGCATTTTCATCAAGAACTGTGTCCTTTGGTTCTAGGGCATATTCATATTATTTCTTTGATAATTTCCTTACCAACATTTTCCTCTCTTCTTTCTAACAACTATTTTACTGGATGTTGAATCTCCTGAATTACTCCTCTAATTTTCTTATCTTTTTTTCTCCTATTATCTTTCTCTCTCTCACTCTCTTTCTCTCTTTTTTTCTTTCAGGGAAATTTCCTTAACTATATCTTCCAACACTTAGAGCATTTTTGAAGTCTTTTGCTCATTTTTTTATTTCCAGGAACTCTTTTTTGCTCTGCTTGTTTCTTTTTCATCACATCCTATGGATATAGTGTCTTCTTTTATGCCTCTAAAGATATCAAATATATTCGATTTCTGCTGCTTATTCTTTGTTTTTGCTTCCTTTACAGATCCTTTTGTTTTCCTGTTTGATTATTTTATTCTCTGTTGTGTTGGATGCTTTCCTCACCTGTGACCCTTGACTGCCACTCAAAGATGAGGCCCTAAAGAGCTGACTGGAAATTCTGTGTCCATGGATGGGGTTTAATCTAGGAAGAGCAGGTCATCAATGGGCTTTTTCACCAGGAGCCTCCAAATGTCAATATGTGTAGGTCTTTTTCCTGGAGTGGGTCAGTTTCTGCAGAAAAGAATCTTTCAATCTCCTGCCCTGGTGTTATGAGGCCAGGTAGGGCAGAGGGCAGGGAGAGGGTCTCACTTAGAATGCAGAGTTTCACCCCACCTCAGCCTCCCTCTGTATCTGAGGTCACAAAGTCTCTCTGGTTCAGTTTTTCTAGAAAATGAACATCCTGAGAATTCCCTGGACGTCAAGTGGTTAACACTCTGTGCTTCCATTGCAGGGGGCACAAGTTTGATCCCTGATTGGGGAACTAAGATCCCACAAGTTGCACAGTGTGGCCAAAAAACAATAATAATAATAAAGAAAAATAAACCTCCTGTCTTCTGCAAAAGGTAGAGTCAGAGTAGGGACCTGCAAAAGTCTACATGCCTCTTATAAATACTTCCAAAGAATCCCTCTGTCTTTTTGCCCCACATCTTTCCCTTCCACAGCACCTGATGCCCCAGTTCTTGAGGCTGGCCAAGGTTCTACAGCCCATAGCCTTCTCTCAGTGGTATGCCACCCCTGCCCCCAGGCCCTCCGTGTGGACTTTCCTTCTCCCTGCTGATTCCTTCACCTTTCCACTGTCTTCACGTACTGTGGTTCAGGGTTATACATGTCTCCATGCCTAAGAGGCTTTTAGCAAGGGGTGGAAAATGCTCTGCCCACCATCTTAAAACTCATGGTCCTGGCAGCCTTTAAGTTAACGTTGGCCTTTTGTGTTACCTTCAAATCAACAAATACAAGTGGATCACCTCAGAAGTCTTGGAATACTGTCATGATAACAGCAACGACAACAGTGACCATTTTTAGCACCTAGTATGTGCCAAATATTTTGCATAAATTATCTTTAATCCTCACCACAACCTACAAGGTAGGGATTGTTAGCCCCATTTCACAGATGAGGAACCTGAGACCCAGCAAGTTTCCAGAACTCGTGCCAGTTCGTCTCTTTGGTAAGTGGCAGGGTCAGGATTTGAGTTAAGATCTGTGTGGCCCCCAAATAGCTTCTAACCACCAGAGCCTTATAAATCGACCTCAAGTCACACAGTGGGTGGGCCTTCAATCTCAGGTAATCAGTCCTGTCCAACACTCTATTGCACATCAGGGCTTCAAAGGGAAGCTACTGTGCATTCTTCATGGTGCAAATAAGCCCCCTGGTATATGTGTCCTATTCAGTTGTTCTCATCTTGCGTTTGTTTGAGGTGAGCCCTCCAGGTGAGCAGCTAGGCCTTGAATCTGCAGTGTGCAGCCACGAGCCAGTTTTAAAAGAACCCAGTTCAATAGGAAGACTAATGAGCCCAGCCGCCCTCCCCCTGCTCTGACTCCTGCTGATTGCGGAGCTGTGGGCTGGAGCAAGGGTAGCCATGGTGATGGTGGCAGTCTGCTGACAGCCAGCTCAGAGCGGGAGGGCGGGGGAGAGGGGAGGGGGAGAGGGAAACTGGGAAGAAGCATCCTGCAGCGGAGGGGACCAAAGGATTTCTCTGAAGAGTCTCCGGGGGGGGGGGGGGGCGGGGGGGGGCGGGTGCAGCTGCTCCCCCGGGAAGCTGGGCACCTGCCAAGCGCCCACCTGCCTTTCCAGCCTCCTCAGCATTCACGTTCTCACCTCTTCCCCTGACTCACCACGCAGGTGGGTGACTCACGGCACCTGCAGTGTCACCAGGGCAGAGGCGGCACATGGAAGCCTCCTGCTGGGATGCTCAGCCGGCCCCAGGGGAGTGGGGTGTGCAGGATCTGGAGAAGGCAGACCTGGGGGGCCTGAGCTCCACGTGGACAGGACTGAGAAGGGATGCTGAGGGCCCACTTTCCGCCCATCTGTCCCTGCCCTGCCTCCAGCTCCACCATTTCCTGGTTCACATCCCTGCTTGCCAGCAGCTCCTGGGAGTGTCACTGCTTGACCCTGCTTGACAGGGAGGGCGAGAGGCTCTGGGCCCATCACTTTCACTGAACTGGGTGCCCGCATACATATATCCAGTGTTCCCTGAATGTCAATCCCTGCTCCCTTCCCTTTGAAGGCTTCCCTAGGCTCCAGGCCTAAAGACTGAAAGTGTCTTATGCTCTGGGCTGACTTTCCTTCCAGCCCCACCCTGGGCCACACTGACCACCCTCCCATCCTCTGCAGTTTTCCCACCGGCCCTTGCATCAGCCCTTCCCTCTGCCTGGGACTCCCCTACTTCCTCTCACCTTTTGCCCCTTCAGATACCTGCTCAAACATCACTTCCTCCGGAACATCTCTCTTGGCCACTCCCACCAGTTACTTCACCCTGAGGCCCCCATGAACCTCTTCTTTGCAACCTTCCTCACAGCTGCCGTGTCTGGGTGTCATGTCACTCTCCCCCAATGGGACTGAGAGGCCTGGAGGACCTCTACTCTCGTTGGATTCCTTGTACCTTGTACAGCGTTTGGCAGATGGTCCCCACTTAACAGCGAGGAAGGAAGAGAGGGAGGGAGAGAATGAGGAAGGGAGGGAGGAAGGAAAAGGAAGAGGGAAGGAGGGAGAAAACCCATCCATGTGTTCTGATTGGGGTTGTCGGTGATGCAGCTCGCTTCCTAGCTGGGAGGCAGAAGCCAATGTGACATTTCTCCTGACCTGCTGTTCCCCACCTGACCTTGATGAAGATGGAAACACTATGAGTATTAAGGGCTTTGTGCTCTTTAACCAGATGATCATTTGCCTTACTCTCAAAAATGTATTTCTTGAAGGTGGGAGCAGCTAATACTTCGAGCATGGAAGGACGTGTTCCTTGAGTACCCTGCCTCCGGCGAGGGTGGGGTGGGGTACCCACCATCTGGCTGACGTTCCAGGGCGTTTGCTCTCTTTCTTACCAGCCCTGCTTCCCATGTCCCCCCAGCTGTCTGATCTCCTGGGGATTATGTGTCCCTAAAGGCCAGAGACAGGGAAGAGACTTGTGGGAAAGGCAGGGACCAACTTCTGGAGTCCACGTCCCCTAAATGCAGGCGGCTGAGCTCCAGCGGTGGGAGAGATGGAGAAGAGGGGAAGTTTAAGATGTCTTTCCCTGAAGAGGGTGGAGAATCTGCTTCCTGCTCCGCCCTGCAATTCCAGCCGGGTGCTTGCAAAGGGCTCTGGGGAATGAGTCACCTCTGATAAACCCAGGCAGGAGGGATTTTGATAAGATAGAAGGAAGGGTGTTTACACAGGGCCCATCAATACCGGGCGGGTCCACTGGTGTAGAGGCCAAAGAACATCCTCTGGAAAAGCAAAGGAAGTCCTGTTAGGAACCAGAGGGGAGGCAGAATAACCGACTGCATCCAAGTTCCATTTTCTTGAGCTTATTTTTAAAGGGCTCTGAGTCAGTCCCACTAGAGAAAAATGTCTTGACACATAATGAAATCAAAGGTATTCTCTGGCTGCATGACTTTGAATAAATCATTTTACTTCTCTGCTTGAGAAACTGCCTTGAAGCCAGCTCAGACGATTTACCGAGGTCCCTTTCACTCTGATAAATATTTATGGAATTCATTAATGTCTCCTCTGTCATGAACTTGAGTCTGAATTTTGATTCTAGCATTTGCTGATTTTCGGCCACTGTGAAACGAAGCCTATTGAAAAGGTCGTTGTGTGGGTCTCCAGCCTGGTGCCCAGTTCCTGGAAGGAGGGACCCAGATGTATGTCACTACCCACCCTTTCCCTCATCTCCCAAAGAGTGTGGGGCGGCTGTTGTGGGTATTTAGAGACCAGTAATTACTCTTCTGAAAGGAAGCTCTGGGCTTATTAGGAATGATCTGGGAACAAAGACTTTGTTCCTTTACCCTGCAGGTGCTGGGCCTGCAGTGCTCAGCCTCTGAGCCACAGCGGGCTTCCAGGTGAAACCCTGTTTCAGGTAAATCAGTATTGCTTCAAGAAGAGACAGTGGGGCTAGCGAATCGGTGTGAGCAGAGGAAAGGGAGGTGGGGGTGCCCTGCTCACAGGCAGCCCTAGTGACAATCACAAAATCCCATAAAACCACAGTCAAGACTAGAAGGATTCTTAAGAGTGACCTGCTCCAGCCTCCTGGTTTAAAATACAAAGAAACATATTCACAGAGGTGAGGTGAACTGACCAGTATCACCCAGAGAGCAATAGGAGCTGGAGCAAGAGTCCAGTTCTTCTGCCACCTTGGAGACGTTGCCTTTATTGATTGATGGATTGATTGATTGATTCCCATGTTGTGTGGCACACAGGATCTTAGTTCCCCAACCAGGGAAAGAACCTGTGGCCCCTGCAATGGAAGTGTGGAGTCATAACCACTGGATAGCTGGGGAAGTCCCGAGAGGTTGCCTTTAGACCCTGAGTCATTCATTGTAAAGTCTTCACGAATTTTAGGGCACTGCTCAGTCCCACCAAGGGTTAACAGGGAATTGAGGTATAAAGTCCACTTGGTTGGAGCTAACTTTGTAAGCAGTCATTTCCTTTGAGCTTATGAGCTTACCCACACACACTACAGCAAAATGTAATATTTGGTCAACAGTGAAGAGTGTCTTACATGAAAGGTCATTTCTAACTTATAAGGTTTGATTAGTTTACTTGTTTGTTTTTAATATTAGCCAAAGATAACCATTCATCCATAGGCCTCTTGAGACTCAGCCAATGTGTCAAAGGTCTCACTGAGTTGCCCGTAGATACTGGGATCAGAAGGGATACCACGATCACTCAGGACCGAGCATGTGGCGACCCACACGTCTGCACCCCTGCCTCCCTGCAAAGGCCCAGGGGGGACAATCTCTCGTGATGTGCTGGTAGAGGCAAGTGTCAATCTCCCAGGCATGCCCTGCAACAAACCACTGCCCAGTTAAACTGTGTAGGAAGCAGAGTAAGGCTAGGCAGTGTCCCACTTTCTTATCAGAGACTAAGGAAGGACTTGCAGGGTTAGAGTTCTCCATTCCCTGGAGTGGGAGCAGGACCATCTGGGTTGTCCCAGCCCCATGATCAAGTAAATATAAAAACTGTATTTGTTGGGTCCTGAAGAGTAGGATGTGGTCTGCAAGGAAACAACCTCTAGCCCCGGGCACCTGAGAGTAGTACCACTAGCCTTGACTTCCAAGACTATAGGTGGTGCCCAGGGCAAGCGGTGGAAGGAGATGAAGATCGGGAGGCTGAGGTTCCTGGGGGTGGGTTGCCACTGCTGCCAGCAGGGACGAAGCTTCCAGTAGATGGCACAGCCCATCAGAGGGAACCGAGTGTAGAGAGTGAGATTCTGTTTAAAAACTTAGGAAGAATTCCCAAGTCTCTTTCTAGGATCTGCTGAGACATGAGGACTGGGTAACCAACAGACCTGGGAGGACACGGAGCAGGGCGGAGGGGCAGCAGGAGTGGACCAAATTGTAACCCACAGGTCCTCCTCGTAGAATCTACCGTGTCCAAGTCAAGAGCACAAGCCCAGGAGTAAGACAGCCTGGGTTTGAATCCCACCTCCTCCACTTACTGGATATGTAACAGGCAGGTGTCTAAACCCTAGTTTTCTCAACAGAAAAAAGTTGGGACTATAATCCCCACCTAATTGTGTTAAGTGACATAAGACATAGGAGGCACCTTTAGTGTCTAGCACGTTAGACTAAGTGCTCATTTTATTTACCTATTGCTGTATGACAAATTACCTTCAGGTTGAGTGGCTTAAAGCAACAAACATCGTCTCACAGCTTCTGTGGGTCAGGAATCTAGGCATAGCTTAACTAGACACATCTACCTCAATGTCTCTCAAGGGATGCAGCCAAGCAGTTGGCCAAGAGGTCCCTGAAACCTTGGCTGGAGGTGGGGAAGGGCACGTGCGCACCCACCGCTTCGGCCTCAGCCCCTCACTGTGCCTCATGACGTGGCAGCTGGCTTTCTTCAAGGCATGCAATCCAAGAGGGAATAAGCGCACCAGAGAGAGCCCGAGGAGGAAGCCACAGTCCTTTTATAACCTAATCTCCGAGGGGATATGCCATCACTGCCGACATATTCTATGCGTTAGAAGTGAATGCATTAGAATGAATAAACCCAGGCCACATTCCAGGAGAGGGATTACACAGAGTGTGAAGGTCAGGAGATGGGGATCACCCAGGACCATTTGAGAGAATGCCTATGACAGCGTTTCATTAATGTTCCCTATTTTTATTATTCTTTTTTGTATATTTTATTCCCCAAATTATTCTCCATTAGTGCCACTGCAAGTTTCCAATTCTGTGTTTTACTGCTGCTGTTCTTACTCCCAGGAATGCCTGCTTCAAAATGTTTATTTATTTATTGGATATTAATCCCTTATTGATCATAATGTTTGCAAATCTTTTCTTCCATTCAGTAGGTTGTCTTTTCATTTTGTTGATCATTTCCTTTGCTGTGCAAAAAAAGCTTTTAAGGTTAATTAGGTCTCACTGGTTTATTTTTGCTTTTGTTTCCTTTGTCTGAGGAGATAGATCCACAAAAATATTGCTGCAATTTTTGTTAAAGAGTGTTCTACCTATGTGCTTCCAAATATTTACATTGTTCAATCCTACTCATCTCTTTTTTGGGGGCAGTATGTGGGATTAGTTACCCAACCAGGGATCGAGCCACCACTCCCTGCATTGGAAGTACAGAGTCTTAACCACTGGACCACCAGGGAAGTCCCTCTACATCTTTTAAGACTAGACTTAAATGCCACTGCCATGAAGCCTTGGCAAATCACCCCCTTATGGGAAGTCATTTCTTTCTCTGAAGTTCAAGGGAGAAGAGATTGATGAGGGAAAGAACAGCTACTTTGTGCTCAAGAAGAGAAATGCAACAACATGTAAATGCGTAGGAGACAAGTAACTCAAATATATTTCATGTACTTTTTTTCTCAAAGACAGGCTACTGTGGGGAAAGCAGTGAGGGTTCGGGTAGGATGAATTGAGAGATTGGGGTTGCCATATATACACTACTAATAAGAAAAAAAATATCAAATTGTGCACTTTCAATACATGCAGTTTATTCTATGTCAATTATATCTCAATAAAAGTTCTTAAAAAGAAAAAAAGCAGGCTATTGGCTTTTGGCTTTATGGGTGGATGAGGGCACCAGCTCTGTTCCGCTATCGTAGAAACTGCTTTCACATTTCTGCTTGTTCTGGGCTGTCTGAGCACCTACCCTTTTGCTGACCCTTAGAATCAGTCTTCTCTGATAAAGGTGATGTGGGTCCAAAAATGAAGGCTCCTCTGCAGGGTAGGTGCCAACAGCTCCACTAGCATTTGCAACACAGAGCCTCCTGCCCCACTTGGAGATAAATGGTTCAGGAGAGAAATCTAACTGTGGCCGTTTGTTCTTCTATGAATGCTCTTGTGGGCTTGAAAATTCCATCTTCCAACAAGACTCCGTTAGGCCTAAAAAGAGCCCTCTTCCACCACAATGCTGTTCCCTAACGAATCCAGGTATCCCAAAAGGATGAACTGCCACAGGGCTTCCATGGGCGCCTGGGGTGCTGAGGAAGAGAAAACGGCAGCAACATGAGTGTGGCTGGTGTGGAGTCACGGAGCCACATGGAGTCAATCCAGCCACAGCTTGAGTACAGGGACATCAGGTCAACTCAGGAGAAGAAGAGAAGGAAATTCACGTCTGTTATGCACCTGCAGTGTGTCAGACTGAAAACCTTTTTTATTTTAATATTTATTTATTTGGTTGCACAAGGTCTTAGTTGCAGCAGGCAGGCTCCTTAGTTGCAGCAGGTGGGCTCCTTTGTCGTGGCACGTGAACTCTTAGTTGCAGCATGAATGTAGGAATCTAGTTCCCTGACCAGGGATTGAACCCAGGCCCCCTGCCTCGGGAGCGTGAAGTCCGATGCACTATGCCACCAGGGAAATGCCCCAGATTGAATGCTTAATATTCACAGCCCTAGTGAGTCCTCAGGAAAGCCTGGTGAGGGAGGGGGTATTTTCCCCATTTTACAGATGAGGAAACTGAGGTCCAGTGAGGTGACCTGCCCTGCCCCAGGTCATACCACCAGTAGAACACAGGGCTGCTTGACTCAACACCTGGGTTCATTCCACAATTCCCTCTTATAAATGACTGTAGAAACAAAGGCAAAGGCAGAGTTCTAAGACAAGCTAACTAAAGCAACTCCAAAAATAGTGATTACAGACCAAGCATGAAGTTTCATTTAGTTCTCCAAGTTCTCAAACCAAGTTTTAGCAAAGCTTCCATTATTGGTCCAGAGTTACAAAATAAGCAAATCTTCCATAGTGACAACTTGGGGGAGTGGGTGGGAAAGGATGTTTGGTACAATTAAAAAGAAGACCTCCACTGTCCCTTGACCCCAGTACAACCTCACCTTTATCAGAAGATGAGTATTAAAAGCGATGGCACAACCAGAAAACTAACAGGATGGGAAACCTAGCCCTAAATATCAACTTCCATTCTGTGTGAACCATTGCCCTGTCCTTACTCTTTCCATCTTGGCTTTCTCGTCTTTTACAATTGGGTCTGCTTTCCTGTCCCAAAGGAGATAACTCCCAGAAGGAAGCAGAAGGCTAATGCCAAGAGAAGATACAGGACTGATTGAAAGCTGCAGGGTAAGAAGATTAGCCCTAACCGCTGATGCCAACTCCTTTCCTCTCGCCTCAACCTGATGACGTAGGTCGAGTTAAACTGCTGTTCAGTCTTGTTGGGGGTGCGGTATGGATATGGAGAGAAGAGAGAAGTTACGTGGTTATGGAGAGAAGAGCCCCCTCAAGACAATATTACTGGACTTCCCTGGTGGCGCAGTGGTTATGAATCTGCCTGCCAGTGCAAGGGACACGGGTTCGAGCCCTGGCCTGGGAAGATCCCACATGCCACAGAGTAACTAAACCCGTGCACCACAACTACTGAGCCTGCACTCTAGAGCCCGTGAGCCACAACTACTGAAGCCTGCATGCCTTTAGCCCGTGCTCCACAACAAGAGAAGCTACTGCAACGAGAAGCCCTCACACTGCAATGAAGAGTCGCCCCTGCTTGCTGCAACTAGAGAAAGCCCATGTGCAGCAATGAAGACCCAACACAGCCAATAAATAAAGCAATTTTTAAAAAGACAATATTACAGCATATTTCCTTTGATCTCAACAAATATTCAGTTAGCACAAACTCTCAGCCACTTGCTGGGCTAATAGGTATGATGGAACTCAGTGGGGAGAGACTCAGACTCTGCCCTCAAGGAATCTAGAATTCAAGAGGGGAGATATAAAGTGTACACAGAGCTTAAAAATAAGACAGCATATTACAACTGCCATTAGAAAAATCAACTCAAATTACTATTCCTTAAAAAGGAAGAAAATTCTGACCCATGCTATAATGTGGATGAACTTTGAGGACATTATTTTAAGTGAAATAAGCCAATTAACAAAAGACAAATGGTGTCTGATTCCACTTATACGAGGTACCTAGTCCAGTCAAATTCATAGAGACAGAAAGCAGAATGGTAGTTGCCAGTAGAATGGGAGAGGGAAATGCGGCGTTCATGTTGAATGGCTGTAGAATTTCAGCTTTGCAAGATAAAAATGTTCTGAAAGTTGGGTGCTCAACAATGTGAATACACTTAACACTATTAAATTGTACACTTAAAAATGTTTAAGATGGTAATATTTACTTTATGTGCATTTTACCATACTTTTTAAAACTTTTAAAATTTTAAATGGAAAAAAATTGCTATTCACCTGCAGAAGGTGAAGCAATTGTATATCTAACTGGAGCTATCAAAGAAGGCTTCATGGAGGAGAGGGCATTTGAACTGAGACTTTTAAAATAGATAGGCTAAAGGTGGACAGAAAAGGGCATTCCAGGTGAACAGAGCTGCAGGAGTAAAGGCACATCTTTTTTGAAAAAAAAATCCAGAAACTTCTCTCTCCCATTGCACCAACCCTTAGCAAACATTTTTCCGGCAATCAAACTGCCAGAGCCTGTGTTTATAATTCTCTCCTGTGACATCTCAGCGAGGCAAAGCTCTCCTGCTTCTCCCTCCCTTGATCTCTTCCCCTGTCTGTGCCTGCCTCTTCCTGCCTCTTGTTCTCTCTCTCTCTCTCTCTCTCTCTCTCTCTCTCTCTCTCCTCTCTCTCTCTCTCTTTCTCACTCTCTGGTGTCTTTTGAAACTTCTAAAATGAAATCCTTGACAAAGGTTTGCTTTCAGCGAGGAAGCAGCTTTCCTCGAGGTCTCTTTAATAAGAGCAAACACCCAGAGATTCTCACACCTTTATTAACAGACCTTGTTTTGTTGTTCTTTTTCCTCCTTGGATTCCAGAAGCTTAAGAAGAAATTACCTCATCACCCACACAGGCAGGTCCCAATTGTAAAAGCAGTCTTTCTGACAGACGCTTCCACTGCCCGGTCTCCTTGATTAAGGGCAGATTTACACAGCAGCAGCCTGATGGGGAAGGCGAGGGGAGAGGTTCAGGTTTATACATCTCTGTGAATACAAGTCTAGAGGACGGTGGGCTCCAGGGAGAATTTCTTCCTCTTCGGAAGGATTATTAAAGTCAGAACTTACTCTTTTCCATGTTAATCATTGAGATGGAAGGCAAGAATTCCCCTGTTTCTGATGAGAATGGTAACCAGGCAAAGGCAAGTCATCTCAGGCTCCAGAAAGAAAGCCTGCCCTGTCCCTGCCCGGCTGCAGTCGGGCATCAGGCCCAGGTCCATCTGATCTGGGTGGACAGCGCCGAGCTTTCCCGCAGGTCCCCAAAGTGCAGACTCGCGTAGCGGGGATGCGCAAAACGTGTCTGTGAGAATGAATTCAGTTGACCCCAGGTGAAGCCCCTGCTGCTGCATGCTGCCCAGTGTGATTTGGAGAGGCTGTCAGATCTCCAGTTAGAAAACTGCCCTGTTTTAAGTTATCTGTCTTTTTGTCCTGTCCTTCATTTTCGATTGTTAACTTTCGTTTTGTGTAAGAACTCCCACCCTTTTTAAGATGAATCGTGCCATGTTCTGGATGTAGCAGGAAGATCACGGGCCCTGACTCCTCTCCACAAAGTCTGTCTCTGCTCTAGAGAACTGACATTGCCCTTTTCTCAGTTTCGTCAGCTCAATCTAGACAGCTTTCAAGTCATCGAATGCTGGAGAAAAGGCAGAGCTCAGGGTGAAGTGGGGAATCAACCTGACATTTTCTTTGCTGGAAATGATCACTTGGGAATATAGCAGGTGGAAATCCAATTTAGGGACCACAGTTCTTCCTTGGTGTCTATTTAATTCCATTAAAAATTATCACAACAAAACCATAGCATCTCAGCATTGGGAGGAGCCTGAGGTGTTATCTAAGCCAAGCCCAGCATCATGCAGGAATCCTCTGTGAGCATCCCAGCTGGCTACTCTCGCTCAAATCATCAGACATGTTCCCTGATGGAGAACACACTGCCTTTAGGAGTGAAATTAATTAGAGAAGTCTTCCTTAGACTAAGTTAAAACTAAAACTCTGCTTACGTAGTAGTTTACACACACAGATGCTAATGCTGGCATATGTGCCTCTACTACGTGTGTTGACTGACTGAGTAAATGAACGAATGAATTATAAAACAGAGGCAATTGGCAAGGAGGATGAAAAGGGAAAGAGGGAAAGTAGTTGCAGTGGTGAGAGGCAGTGGGCAGGGAGAGGGGAAAGTATTTTTCTCTAAGGATTTTTTTCAGGTTTGTGGGGGGGCAGGGTAGGGAGGACGGCCTGATCGTCTCAGCAAATATGGTCATTCCCTTGTAATATCTCTTCAACCAACGAACAAAAACCCTACAATCCAATATACAACTGATCAGATTTTACAAAGGAATGCATTTGTGAATTGAATTTGATTACTTATAATTAATGTAAAAGTTACTAGAGATAGATATGGCCTATTTTCCCTGAGTTGCTTTCTTGAGACTTTCTCTCTCTCAATCTCTCTCTCTCTCTTTTTCTTATACACATACACACACCCCCCACACACATACCAGTGCTTACAAGTCATTGCTTTCTGGCCTCCTCAGAGGGAGCTAGCTAGATAAACCAGCTAACAATTACCTTTGCTCTAGCTCCGGCGCCCTGCTGCTCCGCCTCTCATCCCCAAACAGCTGCCCCCTCTGCCAATGAGAATGGCAAATGTCCCTCCCTGGCACCCCCCGCCCCCCACTCCCACACACCCATCCACAGTTCTGTGTTCAGGCGGAGCTGCTCAGCTAGAGCTGAGCCTCCTCCCTGGCAGCAGACAAGCGGCAAACACACACTGCATCTTTCCTGCTGTGTGGGAGGGCTGGGGAGAATTCCCAGGGTACAGACTGCAAGCGCTCCCCTAAATCTCAAGATGACCATGGCTCACACAGCCGTGCAGGGTTTCACAGGGTGGTCCTGGACTTGGGCTCAAATAATCCAATGTTTTCCCTGCCCTCTCCCCTTCCCACCCTTTCACATACCCTGGGAACGGTTCCCACCCACGGGACACCACAGCCAACTCTCTCCCCTGCAAATGCCAATGTGTCTGCTGTCTGAGTCTTCCCTGTAGGAGCTTACCCTCCAGTACAGTCCCTTCTGGAGGGCATGGGAATGCCTTGAGGACAGCAGCAACGGCTGCAGGGGCTGGTGCTGAAAATGCTCCTTGTGTTCTGGATCCTTCCTGGATAGGTAACCTTCCCCAGTGGGGGCCCCGCCCTCCCCCAGGATCCAGGATTGGGATGCCAGGGCCACCAGTGCCAAGTGAGTTGGATAGTAGGAAACTGTACACCGTTTTCTGGCAGCAAGGGCAGCCAGCCCAGGTAATACCAGGCAGATCCTCCTGGTGTTTGGTAATTCAGCTACAAATAGGTCCTTGGCCCTTTGCCTTTCGTTTTGCAGATAATTGTAGCTATAACTCATCAAACATCTACTAGATATTTTCTGGTACTTAGACACAGAATTCTCAATGTGGAAAGGACGCTAGAGGTGAATCAAGGCTTATGGAGCACCTCTGATGCATCCGACCCTCTGCTAGATGATTTACAACCATTCGTCACATACGAGATGTCATTTCCAACCCTGTGAATCAGAATCAATCACTCCTTCTCACCCTCCCTCAGCATTTCATTGGCCCAAAGATTCCAGGGTGTTTTTCATGCGACTCTGTTCTGCAGTTATTGGGTGTCCTGTCTGTCTCTCCACTCAGGCTGGGAGTTCCCTGAGGGCAGGTCATAATCCTCCCAAGTCCCTCCCAGCTCCAAGCACAGGCTCAGATACACACGGGCTTAGCAAAGATGCATGCAGTGCCCCTGCCTTCCCTTCTACTGTCCCGAGAAATAGCAACTTATGCTCAGCAAAGGGAGTCTGGCCCTCCGTGGGAATGGCTCCGACCTGTAAGTGGGTTTTAGTCAGAGATCTGGTGAGACAGAGACAAGAGTTAGGATGTGTTCAGGTGTCCTGTAAGGGCCAGTACCAACAATATGCAGGGGCCTAAGCCCACGTCTTACAGGATTGTCCTCCCCTGCATGATCTTGGCCTCAAGACAGGAAGCCACTTACGTCCTTAGGGGCCTGGAGCAGCATCTCCACCCCAAAGTATCCTCCCATTAATTGTTATCACAGTGGCAGCCAGACCTCCCTGATCTTGCTGGATAATTTCCATTTCAAGTGCTCTGTGCTGCTGTTCCTATCCATTCCTGTGCATGTGTCAGGCTATGCTATTTCAAATTCAGGAAATAGAATTTGGAATTCCACTCTCCAAGCATCATTCTTCTGGCTGTTTCAGAAATCCTCTATGATTGTCTGGGTTCCCCCTAAAGTGGAGAGCCTGAGACAAGGATTCAAGTACAAAGAGGTGCAGAGAAAACCAGTAGGGCGATGGGGAGAGAGACAAGGAAGGGAAGGCAGCTGATAGAGGGTCTGTGCCCTAGCCAGCTGCCAGTGGGGTGATGGCGCTTCATGTGGTTGGGGAAGCTCTGGGGCTCCTTGCAAAATACAGTCCTCAGAGGTGTGGGGCCTGGGGGTTCATCACCAACGCTCATCAGTTCTTTTTTTTTTCCTTTTTTTTTTTATTATTTTTTTTGGGGTACACCAAGTTCAATCATCTTTTTTTTATTATTTTTTATTTTTTTGGGGGGGTACACCAGGTTCAATCATCTGTTTTTATACACATATCCCCATATTCCCTCCCTCCCTTGACTCCCCCCGCCTCGAGTCCCCCCCACCCTCCCCGCCCCAGTCCTCTAAGGCATCGTCCATCCTCGAGTTGGACTCCCTTTGTTATACAACCACTTCCCACTGGCTATCTATTTTACAGTTGGTAGTATATATATGTCTGTGCTACTCTCTCGCTTCGTCTCAGTTTCCCCTTCGCCCCCCGCCCCCTCCCACACCTCGAGTTCTCCAGACCATTCGCTCATCAGTTATTGCTTGCAGGACGCCCCCCAGAGACACTGTCCGCTGCCATCAGATAGCAGAGGGCGCCCCAGGGGTGAGGAGAAGCCCCTAGACAGCAAAATGCCAGTGCCAGCAGCTGACAGCTGGAGGGGTGTGTGTGGGCTAGGTAAGAGCCAAGGACACAGTAGGGTGCTGGTGGAATGTTCTGCATCTTCTCACCTCTAGAAAATGTGGCTGTAATTCACATATAATTCACAATGACCGAGAACACAGCCCTTTAAGAACCAGATGCAGGATGTAAATCAATGGCCAAGGAAGCTGAAGAAAAAGATACTGAGAAAGATGGTGGGGACTCACGAACGCCCACATCTCACACCTCCCAGTTCTGTGCTGTCCAGTCTTGTTCATCCTGAGAGGACAGGAGGCAAAGTGTGCAGGGCTGTTTCTAACAGGTGGGATGGGGGAGACAGACTCCAATTTAATGGCCCACGGTCTGTCCAGCAGAATTTCACTGGGACTTCACTGGGAGAAAGCAGGAGGGGTGGGAAGGATAGGAGGGGATGAGTCGGGAACCAGCACTTACTGAATCCCTACTGCAGGGCAGCTCTTTCCACTCATCCTCTCACTCCAGGCTCACAACAAAACCTCAAGATCAGCACATGACCCCAAGGTGGCCACTGGGGGTAGTGTCTGCTCAGAATGGCATCTTCTTCTAGGCCAGGCTAATTCAGACCACAAGGCAGGGTGGGGGCTGCCCGTCATGGTCCTCCATCATCCTGGCCACAGAGACTGCTCCAGAGATAGACAAGTGACCCAACGTGACACACTAGGTGGCCATGCATGGGATTTCCCACAGTTGAGCAGGGAAAGAGCTGCACGTCTTTGGTCATTCAACTATGAGAATATAAATTTGAACTTGCTGGTGAGTCTGAAAGAAAACACTGGTAAACAGACGGAGACAGAGAGAAGAACAAATCCCGTAATGCTCCAATCCCATGACTGTGTGCCAGAACCAATAATCCCCCCTTTTCTCTTTACTTCAGATGGCTTCTGCCACTCACAACTGAAAGAATGATGACAGCTATTTACCCTGGTTTCCTGGTTAAGTATAAGGAGGTTCAGGAAGGTTAGGGAACATGCCTGAGCCACACACCTCCCACGTGCTGAGGCCAGGTGGCCTCTCCAGGTCTGTCTCACTCGGAAGCCAGTTCTCTGTGTCTTCAGGTCAGTTTCGGTAACGCCGTGCCAGGCTAGTGCCCGTGGGGAGCTGGAGCTGCAGCTGGCCTCTACTCACAAGAGTCCGCAGTTATTATTCAGGAATTTTGCAAGCCAGTTGCCATCATGTGGTTAGCTTGCAATCAGCCATGTTGAGAGTATTTACACCGTAGAAATTGGCAAATGATACAAAACCAGGGCTTCCCCTCACTGAGAGCCAGTTGTTAAACATAAAACATACACATTTTGGAAGTTCCTTTCCCCTCTGGGCCCAAAGGGGATCTTCTCAGTAGCACTCTTGGAATGAGAACGTGTTCAGTGCTCACCGGATGTCTTAGCCCACAAAGAGGTGAGCCCAGAAATCCACAAGTGCTTGGTTGAGCCCTCCTCAACCTGCACCAGGGGCCTCTGGAGCACCACATCTCTGTGTGGAGTCCCTGTGGGCAAGAACAAAGTCCCTTCTGCTTTTGATCTTACACAGCTCAGCTCAGCTTGACTCACAGCTAGTGGATGCTGTCTGACTAGGCAACGAAGCATCTCCTCTACGCAGGTCTGTCTCATCCGGGAAAGGGAAAAAGAGTTTTAGGGGAGCTCAAGATTCCTCACCCCTGCTTTGCTTATGGAGTTCCCCACAAAGAAAGGAGGGCAGTCTGTTCCCATGGGATGGGTGGTGAGCCAGGGGGTCATGGCCAAGAGCACCCCTTCTTCAGGGCCCAGCCTCATCACCCTTGAGCTGAAGTGCCTATGGCCCTTATTTCTGACACCAAATCTCCTTGTGTTAAATTTGGTTGTGACATTGAAAACAGAAGTCAATGACACCTTTTTAAAGAACAGACATGACAGTACTATACTCAAAGCAACATCCAAACACAGACATCCTACCCCGTGCATGGGTTTTTGTTTGGTTGAGTTTTGTTTTTTTGTTGTTGTCCACAGAATTGGGAGAGTCCTCCCAAAAAGCAAAGGTGGGGGACTTCAGCGGGCTTCAACCAGAAACCAGGACAAAAGCAAGTCAGAAGCACACAGAGGTCTCCAGGCCCAAAGAGGAGCTTCAGGAGATGGATTAATTCTTCCAGGTCAGAGGGTCCTTGCAGAAGGAACGGTTTCCAAAACTAACAACATTTCCCCAAATGCCTGCCTGACAGCGTGACATTCGGTTCAGTCCAATTCAAAAATGCATCTGAAACAGTTAAGGCAACAACTTAGATAATTTTATTCAGAACTGGAAATAAGTGACCTTGGGCTAAAATTTCTCCAGTCCAATGGAACAACTTAAGTGCACGTGTTATTGCTGATATTTAATCTGCTACCAGCACCCAAGAGAGCAGAACAATTCCTCCTTTCAAACTTCCTCAGGCTCCTCCCCTCACAGAACCTTCCAGGACTGAGCAATTTGGACCTAAAAATGCTAGCTCTCCTTGCTCATTACCTCCCAATAAAGTGCTACTTTCCAGAGGCCGAGTCCCACCTCTTGCTTTCTGCCCCGGCAGCTGTGGAGCACACAGATCACGTGGCCGTGGCAGGGCTACGTACGTCCCTCACATTGTTCAAATTTAAAAAGAAAATGCTTGGGCGCCAGAGGCTTCCTTTAATTTCCAGGTGCACTCAGGCTGCAAGCGCCCCGGGGGGATGTCAGACCTCAGGTATGTGAAAACCCCTTTGGAAGGATGCCACGTGGTGGCTCTTGGTCACATCAGAACTGCGGTGCTCTAGTTCAGGGAAGGCATTCTCAAAATGTGCTTTCCCCTTATCTGCGCACATACTTGACATGTTCGCCTAAACTACCCTCATGACACACGCAAGGATGATAAACCATCTACTCTTGGGGATGTGTTCAACATCTGTCACATGGCTCAACCTTTCTTTGGTTCTAAGTTTTCAGAAGTGTTGTCCGGCTTCTTTACATGCATGAACACAAAGTTGGCAACTTCCAAGCTGACTTATCACCTTCTGCAACATTTTCTATCACTTTTTAAATGGGTGTTATTGAAAACTTTTGGACATTTAAGTCAAAGTCTTTTACCAAGATTATTTTTTCTAAAAAAAGTTTCCAGTTCTCATTGCTGACTTGAATAAGTAACACTATTTTTACCATAAATTTTTACTCTATATACAATACATAAATATTTTGCTATTAATGTATGTTTCTGCTGAATTTAAGCCTTTAATAACTCAAATCAAGTTGCTTCTTCATAGGTACAGTGTGTTTAGGCTGTGTACCAGACAGGGAATTAAGGAAAATATAAACTGCACTATTTGGGCTCAAGGAATGCCCAATCTTGTGGAGGGAATCACACAAAATGGCATAAAATACAGTGCTAGATTGGTAGGATACATGAGCCATCATCCCAGGAACCAGTTTATAGCCCTGACATCTCCAGAAAAACAGGATTCCTACCACAAAACTGGCCCAACATAGAGGATGGATGACAGCCACGTTCTTAACTAGCAACTATTTCATAAACAGAACTGGAATGACCTCTAGCAGGGCAAGTAAAAAACTTCTATAAAGAACCTTGGGGAAAACATTAACTGATCCTTTTACCAGCCCCTACTTGGAGAGGCTCTGATCCTTGCATTTCCAGGATAAGATGGAGGAGAGAGACCCATCTGGCTCATAAAAAACAGAGCCTTCACTCGCCTTGGATGCATCCCATCCCACGGCAGCGGGCTTTGGCTGTCTCTCACCTCGTTCAAAGGGGTTCATTTGACCGAAGCTTACATAAA
Organism: Hippopotamus amphibius kiboko; assembly: GCF_030028045.1. Classification (NCBI taxonomy): domain Eukaryota; kingdom Metazoa; phylum Chordata; class Mammalia; order Artiodactyla; family Hippopotamidae; genus Hippopotamus; species Hippopotamus amphibius. The sequence goes on along the minus strand of NC_080190.1, from coordinate 138,557,296 downwards.
TTCTAAGATGGTATCAGCCTCCCATTCTCATCTCAATATCATAGCAGTACACATCTCCTGAGAGCTGACAGGCACATTATCAGGGAGAAAGGGAAGAGCAAACCTTGACCCCAATTCAACCTTGGAGGTCATCCTCCCAAGAGGTCTCAGCATCTTTTGACAAATGATACCCTGGAGATGTAACGATGGCTCCAGATTGGCTTTATTTGCCCTTTTGGCAGCAAGACTTTCACTAAGATCTTGCCCTAGGAGCAGACTCAGTCAACCAGGTGAGTCCCAAATTACATAAATCCAGTTGATACAATTTAAGGGGGGTGAGCGGAAGCAAAGCATTTTACAGTAAAAGACAGGACACATTGGTCTTCCTAGGTGGTGCAGTGGTTAAGAATCCGCCTGCCAATGCAGAGGACACGGGTTTGATCCCTGCTCCAGGAAGATCCCACATGCTGCAGAGCAACAAAGCCCGTGCGCCCAAAAAAAAAAAAAAGAGAGAGAGAGAGAGGACACATTATCATCCTGCTTAACATAGGATAAAATTTAGAGTATCTGATACTGGGGGAAAATGGGGGAAATTATTTAAAATAATTTTGAATCCATACCCCTTCTTCTGAGAAGTCCATTGTAAGTTCCCCTATTTCCATTTGAAGTCAACCTCAACTCATTGACTTATAAGTCTTGACGATCGTCTCCTCAAGGTTCTAGCAGCTGCGTCTGCAAGCTGAGTGACAGTGGCCAAATTATGTAACCTCTCTGGTATTGTTTTCTTCACCTTAAAAATGAAGGTGTGATCTTTAGCTTCTCTTCCAGCTCTTGAAATTTAAAATTCTGTGACTATGCTACACAGAGATAGACTTGCCCTCACATAACTGTTCTTTATTTAGTGAATAAGTTCTGTAGGTAGTAAACATCAGCATCCCAAGAAATGCACAGAGCCACACACAGTAGGCTGGAACAGACTCCTTCCCCGGGGAACGAGAAGTCTTCCAGAATGGCCAGGGTGATCCACTCACACCAGCCTTTTCAGTCACACTTGACCCAGAAAGAGCCATACCAACTGCAGGGATGAGTAGCTCTGAAAAAGTAGGGCAGTGATGGAAACTGTAGGATGTTTAGACACAACAGGATGGGATTTCAAGAAGCAAAGCATCAACTAACAAGGTGACAGTAGACTGCCATGCTGTCAGCACTGTATTCTGGCAATGATTGGGTTTCTGGATACCAGTTGTTCAAACCTAGGCTTGCCCCTGCCCCAAGGATTTGGAAGATGAGGTTGAGAGGAGAAGCAGCAGAGTGAGGGAAGGGTGAGGTGCATCGGTGAGGAGGGACAAGTTACCCCGACACTTACCTGAGCCCCTGAATCAGGCATTGTTTGTGCTGTTGGTAACCAGAGCTTCTCGCATGTGTCATGTACAGTATCTTCCCCCGCCCTGTCTGCTGGGCCTGTAGGGTGTGTTGGATATGTTGAAACAACTCTAGCTTCTAGAAGATGGCTCACCAGCAAACGAAGACTGTGCCCGGACACTGCCCTGGGCCTCAGGCGCCTCAGGAGTTCTGCTGTGTCAGGGACCCAGCGCCACAGTCTTTTTGTCTTCCAAATGAATGGTGGCAAACAGCCTGGTGTGGGATTGAGGAGCGCTAGGTGGTAGGGACCTTTTCCCTGTATCCCTGAGATGAGAGAAGATGCTCTGAAGGCTCTGGCTTCGTGACCTGGCATCTGTGTATGTTTCTTAATTCAGAAAGCAAAGGAACTACATTCTTTCAGCAGGAGAAGCGAGCCCTGCTCACCTTGGATGTAGCGACTGTCCTGTTCCATCCATTAGAGGACAGTAGCACCTAGGGGATCACACACACACACCCATAGACACACACAAGTGCCGACTCAGCAGCCATCCCTTTTGCTGTGACTGAAGTGCCCCAGGTTCTCCAGAGAGTGTGAGAACATGAGAATGTGCTCTGCTTTCTGCCAGAGCAACAATGGGTGGAACCAGATGGACCAAGTGCTAAAGAAAGGATCCCGGTTCAGCATTAAATTTGCTGAAGTTGCTGCTGTTACCCATGCAGGGGACTGCAGCCTCCACCCCAGTGGCTAGAGCACAAAACCCACCCCTGGATCCAAATCCTTGTGGGGTCTTTTTTTTTTTTTTTCAATATTTATTTATTTATTTGGCCGCATTGGGTCTTAGTTGTGGCACTCAAGATCTTCGTTGCAGGATGTGGGATCTTTTTAGCTGCAGCATGCGAGCTCTTAGTCGCGGCATGTGGGATCTAGTTCCCTGACCAAGGATCGAACTCGGGCCCCCTGCATTGGAAGCTCGGAGTCTTAGCCACTGGACCACCAGGGAAGTCACCCTTGTAGGGTCTTTAAGCACAAGTTTCTGGTAACTCCACAGTGAACAGGAATGAAGCTCGCGCCTGTCCTCCGGCTATGGTCACCCCTGCACGGGAGGGCAGGTTGGGTGGGGTACCCTTGGAGGAGGCTCCCTGAAGAACACCTGTTCTGAGAAATGGTAAGGATGACTCACCACATGGCACTCTTCCCCCGGACTCAACCCTGACTCTGTGCCTAGCCGGCTGGTGGGGGCTTGGAGCAGTCATAGAGGGTGGCTCTTGGGTACGTCATAAACCGAGAGGCTGACCATTTACACTCCTGGGGGAGACCTAAGACTTTTCAGAAAAAAGCAGGCAGAACCAATTTCTATTCACTCTTCCCCCTCTTGGCTTCCGTTTGCCTGTGGTGACGATGGCAAGTGCCAAGAGAAGTACTAATATGCCTTTTCACTGCTTCCAAAAGTGTTGTTGAAAGTTTCTGGGCCGTGTTAATCAAGGAGTTAACCTGAGAAGGCTACACGTTTGTTTTATCCATGTAGATGATAGAATTACATAGCCAACAATCTAAATCTATACCATTCAATATGGCAGCCACTACCACATGTGACCCTTTAAATCAAACTAATTAAAATCTAAAACGTAGCTCCCCACTCACACCAGCCACATTTCAGGTGCTCACATGTGGCTAGTGGCTGCAGTGCTGGACAGCACAGCTATAAAACATCTCCACCATCAAAGAAATTTCTATTGGACAAGACCGTATCTAAATACACGGCAAGTTTTAGAGATCTACTTAACCACTCATTCATTTGTTTATTCAATGAATATTTATGGATGGTTGGCTATGTTTCGGGGGAACCAAGAGGAAAACCAGGTGGTCTCTGTACTCCAGGAGTTTTGTTGGACGCACATATGTGTAATCAAAGCTATAGACCTTTTTCATCCGGGGAATAAAACAAGCCACACACAAGTGAACAGAACTCTTACAAAAGGTCAGCTTCAGGGCAGAAGAGCAGGGGAGGGAGTCCACCTAGTCGGACTTGAGCTTATAAATCTTTCATCCAGCACCTGCTTGCAGATGTGTGGGTGGTAAGTGAGCTTAGACCTGAGCAACAGGTGTCACAGCCATAGAGCAAGGAAGCCAAAAGTAGAAAGCCCAGACCCAAGGCTCTCCTAGGAGAACTCCCGACCACTTGTTCTAAAGAGGGCAACTTTGTGAACGAGCTGGCAGAGGAGAGGGCCATGTCTCACGCAATCTTATCCTAACCAAAAGGCACACGTAGGATAAGTTTGCCGTTCACCTCCTGGAATTCCTGAACACTGTGCCTCCCACCGCACTTCTAAGAAAGTGGAGAGCAACCAGCTGGCTTTTCCTCCAGCACAGCTGCTCCGTGTTTGAAGGATTTTCACCGAGTGATTTTAAATGTTTTTACAAAGTGTTCAAACTGGGCAACCACATTTGATATGCAGGATCTGGGAAAGCGATCACAGAGCGCCAGGAGTGACCGGTTCCCACAGAACTTTTTAGCAAGGTCGCCTTAGGGAAGGATTGCCTAAAGAGGAACGACACAGAGTAAAGGGCAGACACTGGCTTCGGTCAATCAAAATACCACCTGAAAAGGATGACTTGAGCAGGAAAGAAGCACATGGGAAAATACAGAAAGCAGAATCAGAGCCCCAGAGGGACGAGGAGGTATTTTTCACCCGCGAGGGACTTGTAATGACTTACAGTTGGGTGATACAGTGCAGCCGTCCACCAAAGACACTAATGAATTTGTTTGGGGAGAATATTTTTTCACACTTGGGGATCACTAGAGATGGTTCATGAGTCATAAGACCAGGTGCTGGGTTCCTCTGGACAGCCAGGCTACAGAAGAAGTGTTGTGAAAAATTATGGAAACAGGATTTCTGTTTTTTTAATGTAATGTTATGAATACGGTACATATTCTCATGATTCAAAATTCAGAAGAAGTATAAAAAGGTTCACAGTGAAAAGTCTCTCCTTCTCACTCCCCTCCCCTGCCTGCCTGGTTCCCACACCTCTCCCACGTCCACTTGGGCAGCCATTTTGGACCCATCCCAAGTTCCTTTATGCTTTTACAAGAAAATGCAAATTTATGTTCTCATTTCTCCCCCCTTGTTTTACACAAAATGTACCAACTATATACACTGGTCTATCTTTTACTTAACCATCTCATAACTGTCTTGGATGTCTTGGAATTCTTCCCTGTCGGGACAGAGAGCACAACTCATTCTTTTTCACAATTGCGTGGTTACATGGCTGCAGGAAGGGGGACCCCTTCCAGGGCCCAAGAGTGGGCGCTTGTGTAACACTTTGAAATGAATTGTTCGAGGAGATGCACATGCTGACAAAGCAAAAGGCTTTATTGGGAAGGGGCACCTGGGCGGAGAACAGCAGGGTAAGGGAACCCCGGAGAACTGCTCTGCCACATGGCTCGCAGTCTTGGGTTTTATGGTGACAGGGTCAGTTTCTGGGTTGTCTCTGGCTAATCATTCTGACTCAGGGACCTCCCTGGTTGTGTGTGCATCGCTCAGCTCAGGTGGATTCGAGCGTGAAGGTTTCTGGGAGGTTGGCAAGACATATCGTCTCTTCCCTCCTCCTTTTGGCTCCTCTCGAATTCTCCGGGCTCATTTTCAGTGGCAGTATTGCATTCTTCATAGGAACCTCCTGTTGTGAGCCAACTCAGGCAAGCAGTTATCACTGTGCCTGGCCAAGGCAGGTGATTTTGGTCAATGGTTCCCTAACAAGACATCATCAGTTTAATGGTACTGTATTGATGTACACTGACTGCTTCCTATATTTTATCATTTCAACGATGCTATACTTAGTCACCCTGAATACACATTATTTAACATGTGTACCATATATCTCTGTAGTAAAATCCCAGAAGCGGAGATCAAAGGGTATAAGCATTTATAATTTGGGTAGATACTGCCAAATTCCCCTCCATTGAGTTGTGCTAATTTACGCTCCTACCAGCAGTGACTGAGGGTGCCAACAGAATGAGTTATCAAATTCTGGGGTTTCTGCCAATACAATAGGTGAAAATGGAATCTCAGTAAGAATTAATTTGCATTTCTCTTATTATGAGTGAGGTCAAACATCTTTTATACGTTTAAGAGACATTTATATTTCCTTTTCTGCAAACCATCTGATTGTACCTTTTACTCCTTCTTTCCTGGAGTTATTGGCTATTTTTTAAAATTTATTTCCCTATTTATTTATTGGCTGCATTGGGTCTCTGTTGCTGCACACGGGCTTTCTCCAGTTGCGGTGAGCAGGGGCTACACTTCATTGTGGTGCATGGGCTTCTCATTGTGGTGGCTTCTCCTGTTGCGGGGCATGGGCTCTAGGTGCACAGGCTTCAGCATTTGTGGCACACAGGCTCAATAGTTGTGGTGCACGGGCCTAGCTGCTCCGCAGCATGTGGGATCCTCCCAGAACAGGGCTTGAACCTGTGTCCCCTGCGTTGACATGTGGATTCTTAACCACTGCACCACCTAGGAAGTCCCTTGACTACTTTTAAAAGTCAGTTTCTTGTTAATTTTTCTCATCAACTTTCTTATCAAACTCTTTACTTATCAAGGATACTAGCCCTTTGTCTGTAATATGAGGAACAATGAATATAAACACAGAGCGGATCAATACCTCTCTTGCCCACAGATGGGTTCACGGTTTCCCATAAATTCTTGTCAAGGTGAGGCCTTCTACCCCCACCTCCGCACCCTCCCCCACCCCGCCCCACCCTGTCCCCTCAGGTCACACCAGGCTTCTTGATGTCCATCTCTCATTGATTTTCTTCCTTGGGGCCTTTGTATTGGCTGTTTCCTCTTCCTGGAATGAGGTTTTCCCTTTGTCCTCCTGGTAAATTCCTGCTCACCTCCTCAAGGCCTGTGGCACCTTGTTATACAAAGCGCAGGTGGGGACCGGGGAGAGTGACAACGTGGGGCTGTGAGGCTGTCCTCCACATTAGAGAACTGAGGAGAGGCCCAGGCCCGGCAAACGCCTGGGAAGCAGTGTGGGTCAAGACCTGGGGTCAGTGTGAGGCCCTGTGAGCGGCAGAGCCACATGAGGCCCAGGGGACAGAGTGGCCAAGGGAGGAAGCTTCCACAGGGCAGGGCTTGTGGAGGGGTGCCTGGGGGTGGCGAGCCCTAATAGGGTGTGAGGCCTGGGCACATGCATTCAGTAGGCTGTGCTTTCAGGCGAGCCTGGCGGGCAGAGAGCAGAGAACTAGGAAGGACGGAGTATGAATACTGGGGATTCAGGGTGGGGCTGGAGCATCTCTCGGGGGTTGTAAGCGGGACAGTTTCAGCTGGAAACCTAGGCACCCTGACCTAACAGTGCCCGTACTCCCAGGAACCCACAAAGGAGAAGAGGAATGAGTGATAGCTTAGCCTCTGGCAAGGGAAGTAACTTAGGGAAATATTAAGAAACACAGAAAGCTCTGTGAGTGTGGATTTAGGGTAGCCAGAGATGGTAAGAGAGGTAGGAAAGCCTGGGAAGAGACTCAGGAAATGCTTTAACCCTAAACCACACGGTGAAAGTCCCACCCGCTGTGTGCCCAGATTCACCACACCGTGAAAGGGGAGTTTCCTGGCTTCGAAGTTGGCCTCCTGGATGTGCTGTGCTCCAGGGCGGACAATCTGGGCAATTGCTGTGTACCACTGAGAAAGGAAAGGGGTCAGATGAAAAAAACCTGGGGCTCAGCCTTTGCAAGAGAAGCATCCCTAGTGAATCTCCCGGGTGGTACCAGCAATTAGCCAGGAGAAGTCACAGCAAGAATTCAGAGGCACCTTCTGGCTGGGGGGCTGTCCTAGGAGCAGCTGTTCAGCCCAGCCTACTCTGAGGCCCCCCCATACACTTTCTCATGTATTCATTCAATACATGTCCTAGGGGCCTCTACTGCATATTGGGCACTTCGTTAAGAGACATAGTGGCAAGTAAAGCGCCACCTGCGCCATCAGTGTGGTGTGGTGGGAGAGATGGACATACACAAGCCAGGGTCACATGTGCTCTGACGAAAGTGACTGGTGGGGCTCACGGAGGTGCAAAGCGTGGGCCAGGCCCAGATTTGGGGTGTGTGAAAGGCTTGCTGGCAAAAACGACTCTTTAGCTGATTGGGGTCCCTCAGAGAATGGCCTATCTGTGAGAGGCCCCTGAGCTCATGTGTTCTGGGATGGGGTGGAAAGCTCTCCTGAAGCACAGAAGGAGCCTCGAGTTAACATACTGGACTTGCAGGTAAAGGAGACTTTAGGAAACCAAAGAGAAGAATGCTTTCTTCCTCCTGATTGTTCTGACTCAGACAGTCAAATTCCTCTACAACTATCCCTTGGAAGTAACGCATGTGCAAATTCTAAGCTGAGAATAGGAGCCGTGCCTGATAGATAGAACCCGGGCTCACTCATTTGTTGCTGACTTTTTTATTCGCTCTTAGCTCAGGGTCAGCATTTTCTGATACCATCCCCTGCATTGAACTCTTCCTCCTCCCTCTAACTCCTTTAAGGATCTCAAATCTTCCAAGCAGCCTTATTTAATATTTATACGGTCTGGACACAGTGAAGCTGCTTTGATCTGCAGTGAGTGAGGGCTGGAGATCATCAGAGCTTGGCCCTCAGCAGCTTTCTCTTGGAAGCTTTTTCTTCCCCAAGTGTGCCCCTCCCCCAGGGGTCCCCAGGATTCCTGCAGAGTGAAAGCACATCTCTCTGTTCAGAGGCTTTGCTTCCACTGGGCACAAGTAGAGACCTGCCAGTCCCTTTCAGGGCAGGGGACAGAGTTCTGCCATATTCATATTTAAAGCCCAGAGATTCAGCCTTCATTTTTTACCATGACCAGTTAGCAGAAGCAGGAGGTCAATAAACCCTCAATGGACAGCCCACCCCAGGAGGGCCAGCACATGCAGAAAAGTGAATACAGGTTGGAATTGCTCTTTGCAACTTAGAATTCCCAAGGCCAGGCTCCCTGTTTTCTTTCATCAGAGGAATCAATGAGATGGCAGAACCTGTGAGGTTTATTCTCTCCCTGACAAGCACACGTCTCCAGCAGGATGCTAAGTAATGAAAGCACCTTTAGACTTGCTCCTTCGACCTTCAGTGAAAAATGAAGGCCAGTTCAGACATCTGCACTGATTTGCCTCCAGCACGGAGGGTCTGGGGTAATACCACTCTAACGCCATTGCTGTTGTTTTATCTTCTCAGCCTAGCTACGAAAACAGTGCTGCTACCTGGGCCGCATCCAGGCAGAGCCCTTCTAGGTCAGCTATCTGTGGAACAGCATCAGCAACTGGACCTCCTAGAAGGATGGGAGGTGTTTAGCCACCGAAGGGCCTGTGTCTCCAACATCTTGGAGAAGTAACAGGGTAGCATCAAAAGTCTAGCAGACCTGTGTTTACTCTCTCCCTCTCCTATGCAGACAGCATTACTCATCAATCATAATACTTGTTCCTTCTGAAGATACGTACCATCCTGGGAGCCGTAGTTGCTGACACAGATCCTTGGGCTGCAGAGAACGTGAAGGCAGGGGCATCGAGGTTGAGGTTTATTGTTAACAACATTGGAAAGGGTCCTTTGCTGACACTTTTATAATTAGGAGTCCAAGTGAATTCATTTTTTTCTCACAGGGAGAAAAGCATCGTGCTGCTGGCTCATGGGGTGAATCATGGCAGGCAAGAGCCTGGATGGGCCTCCTTTCCAGGGAAGAGGCCCGGAAAAGGCAAACCGAGGCCCAGAGGACTTGAGAACAGCTGGCAGGAATTCCCCCCTCCTGCAGGGTACAGAGACAACCAAGTATTTCCCACAACCCAGTGAGGGCATAGAAGGAGCTGGGAGAAACAAGACCTAGAGGTAGGGGGACCCCCAGAATTGACAGTGTATGCTATGCTCAGAACAGATGTCCAAAATGGATATTAGGGTGAATTATAGAAAATAGAGAATTTTAGATTACCAATGCCTTTAAGCTTGTATCCTTAGAACTCAGCTAAATTAAGGATGAGTTTATCAAGCCCCTGTTCTCAAGGGCCCACAGTTCATCTGGGGGAGAGAGAAGCAAACAAGCCAGAAGGATGTGATGCCCTCAGTGGAAAGGGGTATTAAACAATATGGAAGCTCCTTGTACAGAAAACCATTTTGTGAGAGTCCTCCCCTTTGGGACGTGTATCAGTTAGCTATTGCTGTGTAACAAATTACCTCAAAACTTAATGGCTTAAAACAGTAAACACTTATGATCTCACAAAGTTGCCATGGGTTAGGAATTTGGGAAGGGCTTGACCGGGTGATTCTCACTCAGGGTCTCTCAGAAGGTTTTGGTCAAAACATTGAGAGGCCTGTGGTCACTTGGAGGTTTGACTGGGGTGGGAGGGTCCACTTCCACGGTGGCTCACTCAGAGGATGGTCACATGCTGGTTGTCAGCAGGAGGCCTCAGTTCCTTACCAAGTGGACCTCTCCACAGGGCTACTTGCGTGTTCTCACAGCATGGCAGCTGGCTTCCCCCAGAGTAAAGGATCCAAGAGAAAGAGAAAGGAAGAAACCACATTCTGTTCATAAGGAGTGACTTACTAAGCTCAGCCCACAATCTCGGGGAGAGAATTAAGCTCCAGCTCCAGAAGGGAGGAGCATCAAATAATTCATGGACTTATATTAAAATCACCAAAGGCCATGAAGGAAGCTAGATCCCCTGAACTGCCTCAACTGTCCTGACCCCCTAATGTGATGGGTTATTACGGATCCAGTGATAATAGCATGAGAAGGTCCACTTGACAAGATTGGATTGGGAATCAGACACAGTCAAGAAAGACTAGGGGTACTACAAGGCTACAGTGATCAAGACAGTATGGTACTGGCACAAAAACAGAAATATAGATCAATAGAACAGGATAGAAAGCCCAGAGATAAACTATGGTCAACTAATCTATGACAAAGGAGGCAAGGATATACAGTGGAGAAAAGGCAGCCTCTTCAATAAGTGGTGCTGGGAAAACTGGACAGCTACATGTAAAAGAATGAAATTAGAACACTCCCTAACACCATACACAAAAATAAACTCAAAATGGATTAAAGACCTAAATGTAAGGCCAGACACGATAAAACTCCTAGAGGAAAGCATAAGAAGAACACTCTTCAACATAAATCGCAGCAAGATCTTTTTTGATCCACCCCCTAAATTAATGGAAACAAAGACAAAAATAAATAAGTGGGACCTAATGAAACTTCAAAGCTTCTGCACAGCAAAGGAAACTATAAGCAAGACGAAAAGACAACCCTCAGAATGGGAGAAAATGTTTGCAAACGAATCAACAGACAAAGGACTAATCTCCAAAATATATAAACAGTTCATCCAGCTTAGTACCAAAAAAACAAAAACCCAATCCAAAAATGGGCAGAAGACCTAAATAGGCATTTCTCCAAAGAAGACATACGGATGGCCAAGAGGCACATGAAAAGCTGCTCAACATCACTAATTATTAGAGAAATGCAAATCAAAACTACAATGAGGTATCACCTCACACTGGTCAGAATGGGCATCATTAGAAAATCTATAAACAGTAAATGCTGGAGAGGGTGTGGAGAAAAGGGAACGCTCTTGCCCTGTTGGTGGGAATGCAAATTGATACAGCCACTATGGAGAACAGTATGGAGGTCCCTTAAAAAACTAAAAATAGAGTTACCATATGACCCAGCAATCCCACTACTGGGTATATACCCAGAGAACACCATAATTCAAAAAGACATATGCACTCCAATGTTCACTGCAGCACTATTTACAATAGCCAGGACATGGAAGCAACCTAAACGTCCATCAACAGATGAATGGATAAAAAGAATGTGGTACATATACGCAATGGAACATTACTCAGCTGTAAAAAGCAATGAAACTGGGACATTTGTAGAGACATGGTTGGACCTAGAGACTGTCATACAGAGTGAAGTGAGTCAGAAAGAGAAAAACAAATACTGTATATTAACACATATATGCGGAATATAGAAAAATGGTACAAATCAACCAGTTTGCAAGGCATAAATAGAGACACAGATGTACAGAACAAACATATGGACATCAAGTGGGGAAAGTGGGGAGGGTTGGGGGGGATGAACTGGGAGATTGGGATTGTCATATATACTTTACTAATAAGAAAAAAAATACCACATTGTACACTCTAAAGATATGCAGCTTATTGTATGTTAACTGTATCTCAATAAAAGTTCTTAAAAAAAAAAAGAGAAAGACTAGGGGTACCTATGGACTTCCCTGGTGGTCCAGTGGTAAAGAATCCGCCTTCCAATGCAGGGAACACAGGTTTAATCCCTGATCAGGGAACTAAGATCCACATGCTGAGGGGCAAATAAGCCTGCACGCCTCAATTAGAGAGCACGCGTGCAAACTACGGAGCCCATGTGCCCTGGAGCCTTCAAGCTGCAACTAGAGAAGAGAAAACCAGTAACCCACAATGAAAGATCCTGCATGCCTCAACAAAGACCTCAAGTCCCGCAACTAAGACCTGATGAAGCCAAAAAAAAGAGTAAATAAATAATAAATAAATCTAAACAAAAAATATAGCGGTACCTAAACATAAAAACACAGTCATAACTGGCATCCCTGGGATGGGGCTCTCAGAGAACCAGCACAAGGGGGAAAGTAGGACCCAGGTGTAAGCACTGTGAGCCAAGGTGCGAGCAGTCTCTTTAAGCAGGAAGATCAAGGAGGGATGGGGCAAGGCCAGAGAGACGGCAACATCGGGAGGTCTAGCCACGCGGGTTGAGACCCAGGCCCCAGGCACAGCTGGACTGCCCAGGGGGCACCCTAAACATGAGCTTAGAGACCCAGCCCAGCACAGGCCTCCAACAAAACTAAAATCGGTTCACCTTCAGTGAGAACTGAACCAACATTTTGCAATCCAAACATCCCAAGTAAAGTCATTAAAATTTCAACACTTATGTAAGTTTGAGAGTTGGTATATTTTAAAATTTGGAACACACCGTGGTGGTGGGGGTGTTGCAGAAGGGTCTCTAACGCAGAATGGACTGATCAGCATTTCATAGCACGCTGGTGGCCTGTTCACGCGCAGGGGCCCCCCCAGGGCTGTGCCGCTGGTGACGGGCACAGAGAACCTGGCACCGGGGGTGGGTGGCGGATGAAACCCAGCCTATGTTCTGTCTACCAAGCCTGGCATCCTGGTGCAGGGATGAACTAGCCTGCAGGAAAAAGACACATTTTTGCTATTCCTTGTGTCTGCCAGCTGCTGGCTCTGCTAGTGGGTTATGGACCTGTTGAAATATTAGATGCGTTTGGCCCTTAGGGAAGCCAGGAAGGCTAGGACAGTGCCCTGGGGCAATGAGGGCAGATCCCTTCTGCTGGGAGCAGCCTTGTGTCTAACTTAAATCAAAAAAAAAAAAAAAAAAAAAAAAAAAAAGGAAAGGAAAGAAAAGAAAAGAAAAGAAAAGAAAAGAAAAGAAAAGAACGTGATTGCCTGCCTGAATCCAACCCTAACCAGGCAGCTAACCAGTCAACAAGCATCAATACCAGACCTTAGGCAGGGCCAGGTATGTCCAGGCGAGGTCTCCTTACAGGCTCCCTGCATAGTAATTGAGCCCCAGTGTGGGTGGTGCAGGGCTCCGGGACTAATCAAGGAGGCACAGAAGCAGGGCGAGAGAGAAGCAAGGGGACAGGAAGTCCCACACATAGGACTTGTCCTCGTGGCCAGCCGTGAGGCAGCCTGCCTAGAAAGCAGACGCAGCCTGTCATTTCAGAGCTTTGCAGGTTGGCTGCTGGTGGCAGTGTGTTAATGGCGCTCCAGCCCCACAGAAAAGCCAAGCTGGGGCACGCCTCTGAAATACACACCCCCCCCCCACCCCGTGCCCCCTGCCGCCCCCTGCCCAGAAGAGCTCCATCCTGCCTGGAGGGGCTGTGAGTTGGTCCAGAGCAGTCTAATAAAGCTTAAATCTGATAGTCAGATTCCTGTGCCCATGGGTTTGGAGCCTTGGCCTGAGGACTGGGCTGTGCTGAAGGATGTGACATATGCAAATGGGTCACGTGCCTGCACTGCTGGGACCTGACTGACAGCTTCATCCTGCAGCACCCCCGTCTCTCAGGGCCTGTTCATAAAGAACCTGGAATCTTCTCTTGTCTTCTGGCAACTATCCAGCTCGCTCAGGCATGACTTAGCACAGTAATTGGGTTTGACTTTAAAAATGCTCCTTGTGATGATAACTCTGCAGCCAAGACGGGCTCTGCGCTGAATTATTGAACGAATGGCGCGGATGTATGCCTGCCCCAGCCAGAGCCTTTCTTCTTTGTAGCTCCCTTGCCTGACAAGTAATTTTAAATATGCAGTGACACACGGCCCTGTGCTCACCCAGCCCAGTGCTGAGCCTCATTCCAGCCATGCTTGAACAGCTGCCAAGGCACCCAGGGCACCAGGCCTTACTGCAGGTTCACAGGGACTACAGATTTGGGCAAATGGATATCTTGATGATCTCCAAGCTATTGTTCTAGAGGAATCAAGTCTTAACACGTCGAAAACCAAAATCACTCATTAACCCCAAACCAGCTTCTTCACCTGCTTTCTCTCCTTTCATGAATGTGGAGCCACCACCCAAGCCCATGCCTTGGCTTCGTCCTTGATTCCTGTTGCCTCCTGACTCTGCACGATGGGATCGCTCTCCAGGCTTTGTCTATTGAGCCTCTAAAATATTTCTCAGATACAGCCAAGCCTCCCCACTCTCACCTCTCTAGACTGGTTGGGCTGTTATCATCTCTCCTCTGGACTTCTAACGAGTCCCCCAGTCAAGCTCTCTTTCTCCAACCCTTTGGCAATAACCATCTAATCATATTACTGTCCAACCTTCGTTGGCTCTTATTCATTTGAAGATGAAGTCTAAACCCTTTAGCATGCTAGAGAGAGCTCACTTTGAATATGAGTTCTGCCACTTGCAACTCAACCTGTTAAATAAGAGTAATAGCGACAGTGAGGATTAAGTGAGAGGATGTGTGTAAGTGACATGGATCAGTATCCAGTATGTCAAAAGTACCAGAAACACTCACCTTTATGATTGTTGCTGCTATTCACACCTTTCCCTCCTTTTCCATCCGCATCTCCTGACCAGGGGGTCATATTCTATGCAACCACACGCAGCCCCTATGCGTGTCCTACAATCTCACATGTTTGCGCCTTTACAGATACCATGCTCCTGCCTGGGATAACCTTTATCTCCTCTTCTAGCTAATGAATTGCTAGTCATTCTTAGAGGCCCATCTCAAATGTTACCTTCCTGGAGATGGTCCTAATGGTCCCATCTTTGCATTTTCACTCACTTTTAACTCCATTATAACCCGTTGCCTTGAAATATTTGTTCTCATGTGTGTCTCCTTCAGTGCACACTGAGCACTCTAAGAACAGAAGACATGTATCCATTCAAACACTTATTCAATAACAGGCACGTAGCATCTTTCATGGGCCAGGCACTGCGTTGAGCACTGCAGGCACAAAGATGCATTAGGCACCATTTATTAATCAGGGTGATTTCTTGCAGACAACAGCATCCACTCTAGTTTAAACAGAAAGGCTTTTATTACAGAAATTGAGTAGCTCACAGAATCTTGGGTAGGGTCAGGGCCAGGCTTGGTGTCTATACAGACAACAGCAATGCAGCTGAGAACTATGCAGACTGAGGAAAATGACCAATGACACCAAGGCAATGTTCTGATGGAAACACCATCACTATAGCCACCTTGTGCAA
This sequence comes from Hippopotamus amphibius kiboko, assembly GCF_030028045.1. Taxonomy (NCBI): domain Eukaryota; kingdom Metazoa; phylum Chordata; class Mammalia; order Artiodactyla; family Hippopotamidae; genus Hippopotamus; species Hippopotamus amphibius. Next base: position 138,542,217 of record NC_080190.1, on the reverse strand, counting down.
GGAGCTGGAGCTTAAAGACTCCAGAAGAATGAGATATCATCACCAAGGTTGCCAGAAGATCCAATCTTCATTGTTGGCTTCTATGGAAGTTTCATACGAGTATATCTGCTTGGTGGAACTCAGGTCACATTCCTATATCCCAGATGTAAGGGAGTCTTGTAAATGCAATTGTTGACTTCCCAGCTCAGACAGGAAAGTAAGGTATGGAAGCTTTGGAATGGGAGCTGAGTGAGCCACACTACACCATCCTGGCTCTTAAAGAGCTCCAGCTTGGGGAGAAAGTCAGGCAAGCAAATAGGCATTGCAGTATTACTAGTGCAGTACCAGCACAGAGCGGGGGGATGGGGTGGGGTGGGGAGGGGTGGGGGTGGGGGCAGGAAGGGGCAGTGAGAGCCAGAGGAGCAGTCCCCAAGCCAGGTGTGGTGGCTTTGCATGAAAGGCAAACCTCTGTATGCCAAGTTTTAAGGGCTTGCATTTTATCCTGAAGGAACTGGGTAGTCATCGAATGACTTAAAATAGACGTGAGACATGGTCATATGTTAGTTCTGGAGAGATCAACCTGGATTGGAGAGGGGCAGGGCTAGAGAGAAAGAAGTCGGATAGAGGACCACCGCAGTCATCTGGGTAAGATGACGATGATGTGAACCAAAGAGGTGGCAGTACGGCTAGAGAAGGACAGAGACAAGAAATATTTTAGACCTGGTGACAGATTGACCATGGGGATGAAGGGGATTGAGGCTTGTAAGTCAATGGCCACGTCCTGGTTTGGGTGGTTGGGTAGACTGTGATATGCTTCACCAAGATGCGGTAAACCAGGAAAGGTGCAAATTTGTGGGGAAGGATGGTGAGTCCTTTTGCACGTGTGCTACTGCATGGTTTTTGAGATGGTGCACGTGAGCCACCCGAGTGAGGATGTTGAGTAAGAAATTAGAAAATCCACATCTGGTACCCGTGAGGCAGGTTTAGTTGTATCGTCACTATCTGCTGCTTTTTTTCTGGCCATCCTGCCTATCTTGTTTTGGCTGAACTATACTTTTGGGAAACCATGTGGTTGTGATGAACTGACCCTCTCACCTATATGAGTAGACATTTAACTGGGCTGTGCAAACAGAGCCCACCACCCTCAACCACAGAGATTGGTTCAGGTGTGGTCATGTGACTCAAACCAGGCTCCTCAATGAGAAACAAACCCAGCCCTTTGCTGGACCCATCAGAGAGGAAATGGTCTGTTTCCATGAGGTTAACAGGTTGATAAATGAAACCCTAGAGTGTCCAGGGGCCACGTTTCCATCAGGTCTCTCTGATTGAATATCAAGGTTCAGGGTGGTACCAGGAGGCTGATGGGCTGAAGAAGAGGGGAAGTGAGTCACCCAGAGTGATGTAACCTTGCATCTGCTGCACCACCAGCAATACCTGCATACAGTAAGCACTCAACATATGTTTAATGAGTGAGGATGTGAATGAAGGCTTTAAGACATGTACTTATATGTAGGATATGGTACTACAACTATACCACATCACTAAAAAATTTGTACCCTGAGATTGAAAAATGAGTATCACAATGGGTCTAGTGGATATGCAGAAATTTCCAGATTTCAGGTGTTTGGGGAAGGTGGGGGCTGGGGAGAAGATTGCACTGGACATGCTGTATTGCTTTGCACAACCATTTCCCTTGAATGTTTGAAGACAGATGAATAATATTAAACACATCACAATACAAAATACTGCACTCAACTAGATCAGCCATTCCTTTCCTTCAAATGGTTGATGCCAAACCACAAATGTTGGAGAGGGTGTGGAGAAAAGGGAACTCTCCTGCACTGTTGGTGGGACTGTAAGTTGGTACAGCCACTATGGAAAACAATTTGGAGGTTCCTTCAAAAACTACAAATAGAACTACCATATGATCCAGTCATCCCACTCCTGGGCATATACCCAAAGAAAACCATAATCCCAAAAGAAACTTGTACCATCATGTTTATTGCAGCACTATTTACAATAGCCAGGACATGGAAGCAACCTAAATGCCCATCAACAAATGAATGGATACAGAAGATGTGGCATATATATACAACGGAATATTACTCAGCTATAAAAAGGGATGAGATGGAGCTATATGTAATGAGGTGGATAGAACTACAATCTGTCATACATAGTGAAGTAAGTCAGAAAGAGAAGGACAAATATTGTATGCTAACTCACATATACGGAATCTAAAAATGGTACTGATGAACTCAGTGAAAAGAATAAGGATGCAGATACAGAGAATGGACTGGAGAACTCGAGGTATGGGAGGGGGCGGGGGGTGAAGGGGAAGCTGAGACGAAGCGAGAGAGTAGCACAGACATATATATACTACCAACTGTAAAATAGTCAGTGGGAAGTTGTTGTATAACAAAGGGAGTCCAGCTCGAGGATGGAAGATGCCTTGGAGGACTGGGGCAGGGAGGGTGGGGGGGACTCGAGGGGGGGGGTCGGGGAAGGGAGGGAGTACAGGGATCTGTGTATGGAAACAGATGATTGAACCTGGTGCACCCCCCAAAAAAAAAAATTAAAAAAAAAATTAAAAAAAAAAAAAAAAGCAGAAATGGTTGATGCCATAAAAATAATCACAGTGTAACAGCAGGACTCACTTTCAAAGTCTCAGAGGCTGGTTTTCTAGGGACTGGCACAACTGGCACAGCAAGACAGTGGGTCCCATTAAGTTCCACAGTTGACAAAAGCAGTATAAATTAAATTGCCATTTTAATCAAGTAGGGACACAACATATAAAAAAGATGTGTAATACTTTTTGCTCAACATCGTGGGCCACAGTTAGTCCATAACTTTGTTTTGCATATATGCTACAAAATAGTTAAAAATCTAGTCACAATTCTCCATTTTGCTCCTTTCTTTGGCTAACAAAGGGTACGAGAAATCAGGGGAGCTTATGGATCTGGCGGGGGGCAATTAATTCACTTGACCTCTCATTTTCTTTCCATTTCTTCACCTATACCAGGAACCAACATATGTCCTGAGCTCTAATGAAATAAATTACCCAGAGGGCATTAGCAGCACTTTTCCTGAATACTGGGAAGATGCAGGCATTGCTCGTGGTTAGAATTTGTCTTGGGCTGTCAGAGAATTGAGGCAGCAGAATGCTAAAGAGAAAGGAAAAGAGAAAAAGTTGAGCAGGCATGGTTTTGGCCATAAAAGAACGGTTTGCACATTCCTCCTTCCTAAGCTGTAATAATAAACAAGCCAGGCAGGAAGACACGACTCCCGTCTCCGCGTGTTTGTCTTTTCCTTTGCCGGGTGCCTCCCAGATCCTGCCTCTCCAGTCTGGCTGTGCTCTTCGCGGCAGGGCCACACCTCTCCGGAGTCCCCCGAGCCTGACCCAGAGAGTGTGTGTAGACAGGAAGCCTGAGAGTAGCGGCACGAAGTGGAAGCATTTCTTCTATCAGGGGACGGAGAAACATTGCAACACACACACACGCACACACACGCGTGCAATTTTCTAATCCCTTGGGCAATTCTGGCCAAGGTCATTCAGCTAGACTCCCCTGCCTTTGCCCGCAAGGACAGAGCTACCCCAGGGGTGATTTCCAGCAGCACACTCTTGGGGAGAGAGGGGTGCCCCTGGGGCAGTAGGATTTTTGCTAAACAGATGCCATCACCCCTACTCCCCCACCTCCTTCCAGAAGCTGTCTCTCTTCCTCCTCTCAGACACCCTCTTTGTTCGCACCATCCTCTCCTCCAGCCACCTCACATGCCCCTTCCTCTTAAGGAGAAAACAGTGTATTATCTTACACCTACAAGTTACCTTTCTAAGACAGCAAGCAGGACAGAGGAAGGATGGCGTGTGTAAGGAGGGACTGGGCTATCAGGCAGTCACAGAACAGACGCTTCGTTTACGTTTGTTGAATGACTGATAAACGGAAAAGTATCCAGATAACTCAAAGAACCAAAAGAGCTTTGACTGCAATACAGAAAAAAACCAGATTATTCTTTCCTCGCTCTTCTATTCTACTTTACCCTCCCACTGGCGTCTCTGGACTTTGTCCCCTACCCTTGAATCATGGGCCTAAAAATTCTGCTTTAACCTGGCTAAGCCCTCAAATGATGAAATAAACCACGTATCTGGATGAGTGGAGGGGCCAATACTGTAGGCGAGGATCCCTACAATATGTTGAGGTCTGGAGAGCTCTACCGGGTCCAACATCACAGAACCAATTCTGAGACTAAAAAGGCCCCAAATTGTCTGATACTTTTGGGTCAACTCAAACAGGAACCAACTATTAGTGCTAAAATGAAAGTAAATAAAATAAAATAAGATGAAATGAAATGAAATGAAATAATAATGAAATGAAATGAAATTGAAATGAAATGAATAATAGTGCTGTTATCTTTGAGCACCTATTATGTGTCAGGTACATCCCTAAATTATTTTATTCAATTGTATAATAACTCTGGTTCTACCACCCCACTCCACAGTTGGACACACTGAGTTTCAGGGAGATGAAAGAACTTGTCTCAGTAACACACGGAACACAGAACACCAGCAGAAGCAGGCTTTGAACTCAGATCTGTCTATTTCCCAGATGCTCCTTGGAAAAGGAGAGTGGCTTCATCTGAGTTTGCTTTCAACAAAGGGTGCCCTATTCGGCTACTGCATTTAGAGTCCTAGCCTGATCATTTTTCCTGCAGGCCAGCTTTTCTCTTAAGAGAATCCCATTTTGCCTGTTACAGAGATGGCTGTCCCCACAGAAAACCCTGGTGACCCATTAAAATGTTCTCATGAAAACTGCCTCTGGACAGACCAATAGGAACCAAGATGAGAACGCAAACTCCAGCCTCTGGTGATTTAAGGATCTGTTACCTTCACAGCCTAGTGGGGCTGGTACAGCTACAAATGCTATTAAGGCAAAGCCGCAGAAATAACAGGCCAAATTAAGCTTTAATCTCCAACCATTGTAAGGATAATGAGTGCACTTTATAATAATTGCCGGAAGTGAAAGCAGGGAAGAATACATTGGGAAAGGCCTAAGCTTCAGTCTTTCCTTTTGCAAACCAGGGATTGTAGTGCCAGCCAAGCCCCTGAGCCCACAGAGGGCTTGGACAGTTCACAAGGTGGGAACAGATTTAGAAACAGGCCCGCTTTGCCAGTGGGTCTGCCAGCCTTGGGCTTACTGCTGGCAGTCACCATGATGACCGCAAGAACCCTGCCCCCCACCCCCCTCCAAAGCAGATTCTCCTGCACAGCTTTCCCTTAGGCTGGGAATCCAGCTCACTTATATAACAGGCTTCAAGACAACACTCATCTCCACGCAGGAGGCACTTTGACTAGTCCCATTTCCGTGGCTTCCACGGCAGGCACACCCACTTTCCTGTGACTCTGGCGAACCAGCTGAGCATGTCAGCCGAGCCTCTCTTTTCTGGGTGTGTTTGATGCACCACTGTCTGGCTTCCTCAGTGGGGAGCGTTTACCCATCACACCGGGTTGTCACGGTTCAGAGAGCAGTGGCTCAAAGCGAGTAACTGGGTGCAGCTCCTGTCTCCTGTTCCTGTCCTCATTTTGGCTTTTGCCTGTCCAACTCAAATGAAGAGATGTTTGCCTGCAGAACCACAAGGAAGCAAGTAGAGAGGGCCCAGGGAAGAATTAATCATTATACTTGCTATGGACATTTGTGTAGAAGACTCTGTTTTCAGTTCTCTGGGGTATATATCTAGCAGTAGATTTGCTGGGTCATATGGTATGATTCCATTTATATGAAATATCCAGAATAGGTAAATACATAAGGACAAAAAGCAGATTGGTGGTTTACAGGGGCTGGGGGAGAAGAGAGGAATGAGGAGTGACTACTTAATGGGTACAAGATTCCTTTTAGGGTGATGGAAAATGTTTGAGAACTTCATAGAAGTGGTAGTCACATAACATTGTGAACGCACTGAATGCCACTGAACTGTACATTTTTAAATGATTGATTTTAAGTTATGTGAATTTCACTTCAGATATATATGTATATATATTTATATATTTAAAATTAGGGTCTGAATTACCTGAGACCTGCCTTCCCAGGGAAACACAACGTGAAATCAAAGCAATTGACAGCATAAGGGGCCCAGACAACTTGCCACTGAATGCAATTCTGGGGTAGTTGTATTTTGTGGGGAGGAGGAGGTGGTCTGGTAGTTTCAGAATCATGGAATATAAAAATTTTCATGCTGTCAGTACAACCATAGGTGCTCCTTAAAATACAGTAAGTCCTTTAAATCTCTTTCATGAACAGTATTCACAGTCCTAGGTACAAATTTCTATACATTACGTCTTACGTACCTTGAAGTTCAGAACCTCTGACTACCCTGAAAGAAGGGGAAAGCGTGAGTTTATATGCACATCTGGTCCTTCTAAATACTCTGCTTTGAAGACAAAGGAGGGGAGGTGTACAGCACGTGACAATAGTCAATAACACCATGTTGCATATTTCAAAATTGCTAAGAGAGTAAATCAAAACTTCTCATCACACACATGAAATTATAAGTAAGTATGAAGATGGATGTTAACTAGACTTATTGTCGGAATCATTTCACAGTGTATGCAAATATCAAATTAGTATGTTGTATACCTGAAACTAATATAATGTTATATGTCAATTAAACCTCAATTAACAAACAAAAAACATTCCTGAAGGACACAGCAGAATACATAAACAAATGGGAAAACAAACCATATTTTCCAACAAGATGACTCAATGCCATTTTCCTTTCTTCTCTCAAGAGTTTTCTCATCTTCTTAACATAATGTTTAAGTTTAGCGTAATCTCAATAAATCTGTAAATAGGAAAAAAAAAGGACCATAGGAAATTTAGAAAATGTTTCCACTCGTTTGTAAGGTTTAGTCTCATTCTGTGTCCATATTAAAGCTCTATCACATAGTCTTAATCCATGTTAGCGGATTTATTTGTTGGAGAGGCAATCAAATGAGATGATGTCGTTTCATTTGGGGGAGGCTTGACAGAGGTTGAGGTCTGCTAAAGGATAAAAATGGTAAAAACATGACTCTCATACAGATATAAGATGATCTAAAAACAGAACTACCATATGATCCAGCAATCCCACTACTGGGCATATACCCAGAGAAAACCATAATTCAAAAAGACGCATGCAGGCTTCCCTGGTGGCACAGTGGTTAAGAATCTGCCTGCCAATGCAAGGGACATGGGTTTGATCCCTGGGCTGGGAAGATCCCACATGCCACAGAGCAACTAAGCCTGTGTGCCACAACTACTGAGCCTGTGCTCTAGAGCCCTCGAGCCACAACTACTGAAGCCCACGCACCTACAGCTTATGCTCGGCAACAAGATAAGCCACCACAATGAGAAGCCTGCACACCACAACGAAGAGTAGCCCCAGCTAACTGCACCTAGAGAGAGCCCCTGTGCAGCAACAAAGACTCAACGCAGCCAATACATAAATTAATTAATTAAATTTATTAAAAAAAAATACATGCACCACAATTTTCACTGTAGCATTATTTACAATAGCTGGAACATGGAAGCAACCTAAAAGCCCATCAACAGATGAATGGATAAAAAAGATGTGGTACATATATACAATGGAATATTATTCGCCATAAAAAGGAATGAAATTGGGTCATTTGTAGAAACATGGATGGACCTAAAGACTGTCATACAGAGTGAAGTAGCTCAGAAAGAGAAAAGCAGATATCGTATAACACATATGTGGAATCAAGAAAAATGGTATAGATGATCTTATTTGCAAAGCAGAAATAGAGACACAGACGTAGAGAACAAACATATGGACACTAAGTGGGGAAAGGGAGGGATGAATTGGGAGCTTGGGATTGACATATATACACAACTGATACTCTGTATAAAATAACTAATGAAAACCTACAGTATAGCTCAGGGAACTCTATTTAATGCTCTGTGATGACGTAAATGGGAAGGAAATCCAAAAAAGAGGGGCTATATGTATACATATAGCTAATTCACTTTGCTGTACAGTAGAAACTAACACAACATTGTAAAGCAACTATATTCCAATAAAAATTAATTTTAAAAAATTTTAAAAAAGATATAAAATAATCACATGTCAAAGATTTTAACTCATTAATTAACAGGGGAACCAGTAGGTATCACAAAAGAAAGGAAAAAGGGAACCTGGAGTCCTATACATTTCTGGCTAGATGAAGAATGCTAAAATGAATTGGCAAACGGATGTAAAACTACTCAGTATCCACGGAGAGATTATCAGTTGCATTCCAGTGGACACTACTTGCATTCCTATGACTAGCGACTGTTACAATTACAGTTTCATACAAGCAAATATCTACCTCCACAGAATTGTAAAATAGTCTCTTCAAAGACAAAGACAGATGGTTGAGCTTGCCAGGATACCCATTAAATTTCAAAATCTTTCACAATTTTTTCCTACATTTCTTAAAAACATTTTTTTAAATTGAAGTATAGTTAATAGAAACACTATTTACAATAGCCGAGATGTAGAAACAAACTAAATGTCTGTTGACAGGTGAATGCATAAAGATGTGGTACATATAAAGAGCAGAATATTACTCAGCCATAAAGAAGAATGAAATAGTGCCATTTGCAGCGAGGATGGACCTAGAGATGATCATACTAAGTGAAGTAAGACAAAGACAAATACCATATCACATCACTTATATGCGGAATCTAATATATGGTACAAATGAACTTATCTGTGATACAGAAACAAACTCACAGACATAGAGGACAGACTTGTGGCTGCATTTCTGAAGTCTGGGTGTGCTTGAAATGCCTGACAGAAGACCCCTGGTACTGACCAGAGTCTCTGTCCCCCTCTAGCCCTTTTGGAGGGGCTCTGTTCCTCCAGGGTCATAGAGAAGAGAACTCTCGATCAGCCTGCAGCCTAGAAAGATGAGTTCTCCCATTTACCTGTGCTGGGCTGTTAAAGAACTGGGGACAGGGTTTTGTTTTGTTTTGCTTTGCTTTGTTTTGTTTTGTTTTGTTTTTCTTTCATATAAGTGCAGTCTGTTCACAGCCTGTGTGGACACTGCACTTTATTTTTTTCACATCTTTATTGGAGTATAACTGTTTTACATTGTTGTGTTAGTTTCTGCTGTACAACAAAGTGAATCAGCTATATGTATACATATATCCCCATATCCCCTCCCTCTTGAGCCTCCCTCCCACCCTCCCTATCCCATCCCTCTAGGTCGTCACAAAACATTGAGTTGATCTCCTTGTGCTACGCAGCAGCTTCTCACTAGCCATCCATCTTACATTTGGTAGTGTGTATATGTCAATGCTACTCTCTCACTTTGTCCCAGCTTCCCCTTACCACCATGTCCTCAAGTCTATTCTCTACATCTGCGTCTCTATTCCTGCCCTGCTACTTGGTGCATCAGTACTGTTTTTTAGATTCCATATATAAGCATTAGCATATTTGTTTTTCTCTTTCTGACTTACTTCTATATGACAGTCTCTAGGTCCATCCACCTCACTACAAATAACTCAATTTCATTCCTTTTTATGGCTGAGTAATATTCCATTGTATATATGTGCCACATCTTCTTCTTTTTTTAAGAACTTTTACTGAGATACAGTTGACACAATAAACTGCATATCTTCAGAGTGTACAATTTGGTATTTTTTTCTTATTAGTAATGTGTATATGGCAATCCCAATCTCCCAATTCATTCCTCCCCAACCATCCCTGCTTTCCCCACTTGGTGTCCATATGCTTGTTCTCTACATCTGTATCTCCATTTCTGCCTTGCAAATTGGTTGATTTGTACCATTTTTCTAGATTCTGCATATATGTGTTAATATATGATATTCATTTTTCTCTTTCTGACTCACTTCACTCTGTATGAGTCTCTAGGTCCATCCATGTCTGTACAAATGTCCCAGTTTCATTCCTTTTTACAGCTGAGTAATATTCCATTGTATACATATACCACATCTTTTTTATCCATTCATCTGTTGATGGACATTTAGGTTGCTTCCATGTCCTGCCTGTTGTAAATAGTGCTGCAACGAATGTTGTGGTACATGTATCTTTTTGAATTATGGTGTTCTCTGGGTATACACCCAGTAGTGGGATTGCTGGGTCATGTGGTAGTTCTGTTTTTAGTTTTTTAAGGGATCTCCATACTGTTCTCCATAGTGGCTGTACCAATTTACATTTCCACCAACAGTGCAGGAGGGTTCCCTTTTCTTGGGGACAGGGTTTCTTACGACCAAGTGGTTTCCCTGTGGGAAGCCCTAGATGTCCTTTATCAAGTGGCAAAAACAGGGCTGAAAGATGGCTGAAACAATTCCTCTTGTCAGTAAAATTCATTAGGCTCTTTCCTCCTGTTTCCTCACACTCCCTAGTTCATGGCTTCTCTCTGGTTCCTTGGTGTTTGCTTTCAGATCGTGCCAGGCAGATCATTATCCACAAGGCCCTGATGTTCCTGGGTCCTCCTTGCTTGTTGGGAGAGGTTGATTAGCTTTACACCCAGGCTGCAATCTCTGTATTCTCTTGCATTGGTGCTGCCCTTCTCAGCCTGGCTGACACCTCTGGACCCTTAGCTGGGCCGATATCATTAATCTGTTCCTGCTATTTCTCGTGTTCAAATGTTCCCCCTCCATGAATCTTATTGAGTTAGCTCCTGGCTGAGGTCACATTGTAATCAGCAGTTTGAAACAAAGTGAGCTATACTACAGACCCAATATGAGTTTCTTATCCATATTCAAAGCCTTAGGGGACCTCCATACTGTTCTCCATAGTGGCTGTACCAATTTACATTCCCACCAACAGTGGTGGGAGCTTTTCTCTGAGCTAGAAATTTTGGGGTCCGGATGTAGACCAGAGGAAGAGGGGAAAAGCATGGGGCTGAGCACAGAACATAGAGAAAACCCTAGTCCTACCCTTGAGAAGGTTGCTATCTGGGGTGGGAAGGTGGAAAAGTTCTCTATTTTCCAGGATTCTCTGGAGAGAGAGAATCAATAGAATGTGCATATATCTAAAGAGAGGGAAAGGGAGAGAGAGATTTATTTTAAGGAACTGGCTCACATGATTATGGACACTTGACCAGTCTAACATCCACAGGATGGTCTGGCAGGCTTAGAGATCCAGGGATGAGCCAGTGTTGCAGTACAAGTTCAAAGGCCATCTGCTGCAGAATTCACTCTTGCTCAGGGGAGGTCAGCCTTTTCTTCTATTCAGACCTTCATCTGATTGCATGAGGCTCACCTACATTATGAAGGGCAATCTGCTTTACTCAGAGTCCACTGATTTAAATGTAAAGTTCATCTAAAAACTTGATCTGTTTGACCAAATATCTGGGCACCTTGGCCCAGGCAAGTTGATACATAAAATTAGCCATTACACATTCCCACGCCCATAGCCTGGGTCTTAGGAGCCAGTGGGTCAGTAGTCCAGATGCTGAAGACTCTGCCAAAGACCAAGGCTGGTACTGGGAGAAAAGAAAGGGGACTATGGCTTCAGAGTGGCCAAACAGCAGGAGGTTAGGGAAAAGCAAGCCCAGCTTATTATACTCTGTCCATCTCTTCAACTACCCTCCCTCTCTTCCCTAAGGAAGCCTTGCTACCTGTCTTACCTCCAAGTTTATTAAGGAATTTCTGTTGAGCTCATAAAATGAACTAAGACAGCTCATAGTGGCCTTGCTCACCCAGAATACCCTTGTGGGGACCTGGGGAGAAGCCCAGGGAACCTGGGCTCCCTTCTTTTTATTTCTGGGATGCCCTGTGAGTCTTCTTCACAGGTTCACAGTTTACCAGGGGTTGCAGGAGAGAGTGCTAGGAGCAGGCAGCAGCCCACTATGACCACACAGAGGGATAAGTTCAGCCCCACTGGAATCAGTAGTTCCTCTTTACCTCTAGGACTTTGGGCCCTAGACAGTAGGTTAGATGGTGTCTCCCAAAAGATATGTCCATGCCCTAATCCCTGGAACCTGTGTAGGTGAACTTGTGTGGGAAAGGGGTTTGGTGAAGTTAAATTTAGTATTGTGAGTTGAGATCGTTCTGATTACTAGGTGGGCTCTAATCCAATAACACGTTTCCTTGTAAGAGAAAGGCAGAGGGTGACTGGAGACAGAGAAGAAGGCCACGTGACAATGGAGGCCATCACAAGCCAAGGAAATGCCTGGAACCACCAGAAGGTAGAAGAAGCAATAAAGGAGTCCCCCAACAGTCTTCAGACACCTATTTCAAATTCCAGCATCTAGAACTGGGAGGCAAATAATTTCTGCTGTTTTAAACCACCAGGTTTGTAATAATTTGTTACAACAGCCCCAGGAAACTAGCACCTCTTATGAGTGGCCCTGGAAGTTGTCTCAGGCACTATGGATCCAAATGACAAATAAAGTGTCACAGTGCCTGAGGGGAGGCCAACGCAGTGTCCTAGCTACCGAGACACTGTAGCGATACACACATGTGTGTCCATCATCCCCCTCCACAGATCTTTATCGAGTGCCACCCACAAGCCCCAGGCATTGTGTTAGGAGCTGATTATACAAGGATGATCAAAACAGCCTGGGGAGGGTACAGCTCCAAAGCCAATTGTCACTGGTGTTTTTCAGTCCAGATCATCCCTTATTAATGAACAAACCATCCCATGGTGAGCAGTGCTATGTGCAGGGCTCCATGCAGGAAGCAGATCTGATCCAGGACCACTCCTTCCTGAACCCCTGTTGAGCCTGGCCTGTCCTTCTGCTCTGGTTTGCAGCTGCTTTGATCCAGCTGCATCCCCCTCTCCTGGCTCCCTGTCAGCATCACTCATCCAGTCCCCAGAATCTATTTGCAGCCAAAATTCTTTCTTCCCTGGCCTGCCTAGCAGTAAGTCCCTTGTGGGAGTAGAGATTAAGAGTTCCAGCACATGGTCACACTACCTGAGTTTGATCCCTGACCTTGTCATTTACTAGCTGAGTAAACTTAGGAAAGTATTTACCATTTGCTAGTCTCAATTTCCTTATCTATAAAATGGGGATAATAGTGCCTGCCTCATAGAGCTATTGAATGGGTTAAATAATACAGCCTCATTCCCAGGTGATTCTCAATAAATAGCAGCTATTACTACCTTTGCAGAACTGGTCCCCTTTCCTAGTTGTACTCTGTTGTTTATCAGGAGGCCTGGGGTCCCTACAGGTCTAACCTAAGAAGTTTTGTTTGTCCAATACAGCGAGGAAGGTGTCTATAAAAATGTATGAGGGCAATTGGCCTTGAGCCAACTGAACAGATCAGCAGTGAAGGGAACAGCCTGGCGGGCTGTGCATCACAGAGAGAGGAAATGGGCTTCAGCCTCACCCAACACTGTGCCTGCCTGGATTTTCAAAGAAAGGAAGTAGCCCCAGCAAAGAAGGAGGTCAAGGTCCATACTCCACAACTCTCCTTCACTCTCAGAACCACTCTGTTACACAATTCTGGGGGGTTGTTAGAACTGGGCATGTGCGATGCAGTAGCCCCTTCATAGAGCCTCCTCTGACTTATTGAGGGAGATGGAGAGAGTTCTAGGGGACTTTCACATGCTCCTAATTCTCTTCTAACTGAGTCTTAATTTTACATTCATTAAAAATGGTACTCAGTACTCAAACAAATATTTATATGTACATGTTTATAGCAGCACTATTCACAATAGCCCAAAAGTAGAAACAACTCAAATGTCCATCAGCAAATGCATGGATAAACAAAATGCGGTATATCCACACAGTGGAATATTATTCATCCCTAAAAAATGAATGAAGCACTGATACATGTTACAACATAGATGAACCTCGAAAACATTATGCTAAGTAAAAGAAGCCAGACACCAAAGGTCATATATTGTATGATTCCATGTATAAGAAATATTTAAAATAGATAAATCCTAGAGACAAAAAGATTGATGATTGCCAGGGGCTGGGGGAGGGAAGAATGAGGAATAATTACTCAGTGGGTACAGGGTTTCTTTTTGAGGCAATGAAAATGTTTTGGAACTAGATAGTTGCACACAACATAGTGAAATGTGCTGAATGACAAGGAGTGGTTTGTTTTAAAATGGTTAATTTTATGTTATATGTAGTTCACCTCAATTTTTTTAAAAGTTAATATTTAACCCTTTAACATGAAAGAATTCAGAATCTGAAAACCATAAATTCTACCCCTCCTCCCCAAGTCTGGTTCTAGGATCTTTGTCTATTCCTCTACCGGGGAAGAGAAAGATGGTGCAAATTTGGAGCCAATGCAATGATTCATCCTCTTGTGGGGATTATTCTGTAAAGAGCCAGCCAAAAAGTTGGGTCAGATCATCTGCAAAAGATGTATTTGATTTCAAAGGCAATTTGTTCTAAGTTATGTTATCTTTCTTGCATTCAATTAAAGCTTCCATTCCAGAAATATTAGTGTTTTTTAGTACCTCCCCCACACCAACTGTAAAATCTCACAGCAGCTTTCTGGATTTGCAGCGAACCCTACATTCCTTCATAACGTGGTTGGCCAAAGTCTTGAGTGTCCCTGCCTGACATATGGAGAGAAAATCGCTCCTCCCACTGCTGCACCCTTTCTGTGAAAGGTCTTCCCAAAAGATACTCCCAGTAACAATTATGCAAATATGTGGGTAAGGTAAGGTTACATTTTTACTTCAGATAGAACAAATGCCAGAATCTCCAATCAGTGCTATGGGTGCTTGAGAGCAATGGCTCCCCATGCATCCCAGATGGAGTCCTTCCTCTCATTTATCACTCAGTCTAGACTCTCCAGGGCTGGTATGGCAGTTTATTAATCTTGAGAATCTGGACTCCTTCCAGATTGTTTTTCTGCTAATCTGATGATGTTGTCCTTATCCACACAGTCCAAAAGGGCTCAACCCCACATCCACACTCCAACCTGCAGGGAAATAGAAAAAGGAGCAGTGTAGGATAAACTTATTTCCTTTTAGGAACATGACCTGGAAATTTCACACATCCCTTCTGCTGATGCCCCATTGGCCAGAATTTAGTTACACTGTCACACCTAGCTGCAAGGGAAGCTGGCTGAGTGCCCAGCTTAAACTTCTATTACTATAGGAATGGGGGAGAATGGACATGGGGAAGTACAACTAGGACTCAGCCCCAAGCCAACTTAACATTCCTTCTCTCACCAATACCCCTAATCTCTGTACTGTCATTCAAAACATTGGGTTCATGCAGCACCTCTGAGCATTTGCTCATGCACTTCCCTAACACGGAGTAGTCTATCCACTTCTCCACACCCATCTTGAATTTACCATCATCTCAAGTCTCATCTTCTCCCCCAAACCTTACCTGACAACCCCAGCCCACACTGACTTCCCATAGCCTTCCTTGTTCTTTATGTTTTCTTATGCTATTCCCTATAGCTAAGTCTTAGCTTCAGAACTAGACAGTAGGTCTCTTGAGAACAAGGTCCCTATCACATATTTTTCTTGTATCCTCTATGGTCTCTTCCTCAGTGCTGTGTACACATATGTGTTTAACAATTATGCTTTGAAATGAATTTGATTAAAGTGAAATGCTGAATAATTTAGGACAATATTGTTATTCTCCTTTAACTATGGTATTTTTTTTACCTAAGTGTTCTGCATAATTAAAATCATTATAAATAAACAAACACACATGTACACAAGTACCTTTACAATTCAAGAAACACATTCTATTCCTATTTAGTTTTCTCATTCAATTGTTTACTGGGCAAAATTGCATCAATGTTACCCACACTGTTTCAAAAATTAAATAGGATAAGAATAGCCCAAGCGTTTAGCACAGGACATGGCACATAGATGATGCTAAATAAATGCAATGAGAAACAATGTCAAGGGCAGAGTATAAATGTAAACTAAGTTAAACTGTTTAAAACTTACTTCAAAGTCAAGGATTCTAGTGTTAGACTCTGGCTTGAACTTTGGTTCTTCTACTTATTTACAGTATTGCAGAGAATTCAATGAAATGACTAATGTGTTTGTCATTTTCTATTATCTCTCAGTTCCATGAACACCCTTCAGTAATTTTATTTGTAATACTGTGGGCTTGGAGGCTGAAAAGTACATTTCCCTGATTCCTGTGCAAGCCAATTTCCAGTTAGTGTCTGAAACTGGGAGGCACAAGTGGAAGATTGGAGACAGGAGGAGAGAGGAAGGAATTCTCTTCTTCCTCACACCTTCTTTGGACTGCTATGACTCTGGCACCTTTTGACACTCCTAGCACCAGTGTCCAGCCACTTTCTCAGAGGCCCCAACACTAGCCACACAGTGCCCCCTTGGCAGTCCCACTACCAGGTACATGATGAGCCTGCAGCAGCCCAGCTCCTAAGGTGGTGGCCCTTCTTCTGCACTCCTAGGTTCCAGTTACACCTCTTTCTTTTTGTTCCCTCAATCTTCAGATTGTTTCCCGTGTTTACTCACCTCATTTCTCCCTTTTGGATGTTCTAACACCTGTGAAATTCACTCACTATGTTAAATACCCTCTAGTTGAAATACCTTGTGTAATTTCTGTTTTCCTGACCAAATTCTGATGATACAATATACAATGTGCTTAATGCATTTCATCTTCTCAACAAATCTTAGTTCTCCCCTAGATGATTTCACTCTGTTGTATTAAAAGCGAATGTGTAATGGAAGGAAAGATATACTGATTTTATTTTTTAAATTTTCATTTCTTTGTAGAGTTCTTGAGATTTCTCCACAGGCTCCCAGTATTCCACAAAGACCACTGGTTCTCAGCCTTAAGTATGAACTATAATCAGCTGCAGAGTCCTCAAAAATACAGATGCTTAGGCCCTCCTAGGACCTGGATTTCAAGGGATAGGGCTGAGTTATGTGCATTTTGAGGAAGTTCTCCATGTAATTATTTGTGCTAGTTTAAGGACCCCTGATTCAGATGCTCAGAATATAGTACATTAATAAGTATGATTTCTTAATGCTTCATGGGTGGTAAAAAGTTACCTGATTACTGGTATCTCAATACATGTTTTTTGATAATGATGCTGATACTTTATCCCAAAAACCAGTTGAATGGTGCCTTGTTTCTGTGGCATCAAGTTCAGACCAACCTCGAGCTGGTTTACGACCACGGTACTACATGTTTCTTGGCTCCATTCCAGATATGAGGGGTAGAGCAAACTTGCATGGATGGTAAGTGGCAGAATTAAGGCTTGGTCTGTTGAAATTAGGGGCAGCACCAAGGAAAATTAGCTTCCCAACACCCTAGGCCTATACCATCCAGAGATATTTCAAGATAAGGAGAACAAAAGAAAATGCCACAAACATCGATCACGTCACCTGTTCTCTTAGCCACTCTTACATCTTCCTTTTTTACAATTCTTTTTATACTGGCCTTATCTAAGAAAAACCTCAAACCCATAACACTCTTGCTCCTTTAAGCCCATGTTTCTCTCACCCATTCCCCCATACCAAATTTCCTAGATCCGAATCAGAAGACCACAAAATGCCCCCTGGGTAAAAAGTGATCCCATGAGTGCTAAAGGAAGCTTTGCCCTCACAAGGAAATCAAGGCACTAGCCTGTCATCAAATCCTGTCCTTTGTAATTATTATTGTATCAAGTGACATGTAGTCTCATTGGTGGGCCTCCAAATTCCATGTCACCTGAGAAACCGAGAGGCGGCCAACAAAATATAGGCAAAGAAGTCCCTGTAACATGCTGGGTGATTTCAGATGGTATGACTTTATTATTTTTTTTTTTTTTTCTTTCTTTTTTTTTTTTTTTTTCTTTCTTTTTGGCACACGGGCTTAGTTGCTCCGCGGCATGTGGGATCTTCCTGGAGCTGGGATCGAACCCGTGACCTCTGCATTGGCAGGCGGATTCTTAACCACTGCGCCACCTAGGAAGCCCGACTTTATTATTTTAATAAAGAAATTAGAGCCTATACATCCAAGTGGTAAATTTTTTTCAAACCATGTTACCATGGCTCACCATATTTTAAAATTGTCCCTAGAGCCTGCTGTAGATCTTTATGAAAAATTCCCCATGGCCTCGAATATTCCTCCTTGGGCCGATTTGATGATTTGGAAACAACCGGAGTCACTTGAAAGTAATTATGGTGACCAAGGTAGGTGATCAGACTACATCATTATTTGGTGGGGATATAGCCAAAAGAAACCAGGAGTGAAGGAGAGTGTGAACTAGTTGTGAATACTTTCAAAGAAGAATTGGAAACATTTTAGATAATGTTTGGAAGGAGTTATTATCTCCCAAGATGACAATTTTAAAGGATGGCTCTCATTCTGAGTAAAAAGATCACCTGTGTGTGTGTGTGTGTGTGTGTGTGTGTGTGTGTGTATGTGTGTGTTTTAATCAATCTGACTTTACAATATTATATTTACAGAAGTTGTTCTCAACTCTCTTTGCATGTATGAAGATCTCCAGCTGTTCCATGTATTGTCTCTGCCCATCATGACCCAAGGCAATGATATTGTCTGAAAAAGACATGGATTTTGGAAAAAGATTGGTGTACAAATCTGGGCCTCAACTACCTACTCTCTCTGTAATCTTAAGCAAGTTACTTGAGCCTCACTGTACTTTGGTTTTCTTTTCTGTAAAATGAGCATAATAATACTTACCCTATGGAGAAAATGAGACGATTAAAGGAAATAATACATGCAAGTGTCTACAGCATTGTCTTGGCCCAAAGCAGACACATGCAAACATTATTATTACCATCAACGTGTGGATGCAGTGTGGATCACCCCTCCCGTGTAGGGATACTGATGTGTCTGTTTATACCAACCAGACAGCCAAACCTGGGGCAGCCCGTGACGCGTTCTAAGGAGAGCAGGGAGGAGCCAATGACAGCACACTGGAAGAGTTTCCTCTTCTTTTGATCCACCTATGGGATCCTGCAAAATGGGAAAGTCATGTAATCTCAGAGTACATCAGTATGTTAGAATGTGCATACAAAGATATCTCATTGACCCAATGGTATTGGGAATGCAGTATTCTTCATACCTCAGATAACAGAAGTTTTTTCCTTTGAGAACCAACACTTTTCCCCAAATATTAATCATTTGGGAGTCTTCACCTCTTTCCTTTTCAAGCAAAGGCCATGACAACTTTTTTGCTCTAATCCACTACCATCATTAGGAGCGTGCATTGCAGCATGGGGTGGGTGCTCAGGGCTGGACCTACTCTCTGGGTTTTCTGCCTTCTCCTTCCTTGACGTCAGGCATTGTCTTGATGCGACAGGCGTGAGACACAACAATTCACCAACCGTGGAAACAGGCAGACACTTAGAAACCACCAGTGTTCAGGAGAGTGACCACCAACTACTTAGGGACATTCATTCTTTGGTAGGTGGATTTGGAGTGAGACCCTCCCTCAGCCATGTAGCCTTGAGCAAGTTACTGTACTGAACTTCATCTGTTCAATAAAGATAAAAATAATAGCTACGTCATAGGGGAGTCATGAGTCTTAAATAGGAACATTTAAGTGCTTGGCGTAAGGCACATAAAGTGTTTAGCATGGCACAGGACAGAGAGCAAATGCTCACTAAACATTACTGTTATTCCTGTTACAATTAGCAAGCAAGGTCTCCAGGAAACTCTGACTGCCCTCCCTCAACACTCATAAACATCCACGCTTTGTGTGTCTTCCATCAATTAAATAAGGCTGTAGAAGGAGTAGCCTGAATGGCCAGTGATTAGAGTCCTGTGTTTTCCCCTATAATCTGGTGAAACTCCCAGATAAGAGAATTTCAGCCAATGAGAACCTCCAATCACTCTGGCAAAGCCAATCCAACGCTTCTCATTAAGGGCCACACTTCTTACACAGCTGAATGGCCAGCCAGACTGGCAGCATCTGCACCTCTGCGAGCCCTGCAGGCAGACCCACCAAGAGCGGGAGGGGACTCTGGGGACCAAACACCTCTGTCAGATTGTCGTCAGGCCTTGGCTGGTGATCCCTGGTGGCAGAAGGGCAGGAGGCTGGAAGCCCCCAGAGCCTCTCATATGGCACCATTCCTAGCACTAAAAAGAAATGTGCTGGGAGCGATGGCAGCCACATTGATCTGATGAGGCTTCAGGAGACGGTGCAGCTCTCCAAGTGGTTATTTTCTATCTTGTGTATCCTGCAGGGGGTTAATTAGCATCCTCAACGGTGTGCTATTCTGGCTGTTTCACCACTGCGGCATGTAATTTCAGGTCACTCTAAAGTGAAGTGAAGACAACAACAGCAGCTGCAGCCTTTGTTGAGGTCCAGGTTGTGAGCCTCTGAGCAGTCCCCAGCCCCGCACTTCATTCTGTGTGAGCACCATTAATAGCCAACAATGGGCACTCGAATCAGTGGACAAGTGTTTTCACTGAGCACGCGCCCCTGGGTTACGGCTCAAGTCTTTGTACCGTCTTCCTGGCTAACACGTGCCTCCCCCAGGGACTCCCTGCCCTAAAATGATATTCTCAACATAAGCCCCAGACAGGGGCCTGGCAATTTTCTATATTTTATGTCTCCAGGACTGTTCTTTCTCCACTGAACCTGTGCGACCTCCATTTACACATCAGCAGTTGTAGCCCACTTTATCCAGCATTGCTTTCTTATAAAGTTGGGGGTCTCTGGAGTTTTCATTAAGCAAGTCGTATTTGCGATGCATTAGGTGACCTTGAAATTGTATTAGTTCTCTACCACTGCATAACAAATTACCCCCAAAACATAGCAGATAGCACAATAATGAATATTTATCGTTCTCACAATATTGGTGGGTCAGGAATTCAGGCGTGCCTCAGCGGGCTGGTTCCAGCTCGGGGGATCCCATGAGGCTGTGGTCACAGTCACGATGTCAGCTAGGCCTGCTGTCACCTGGAGGGCCCACTTCCAAGACGGCCTGCTCACATGGCTGGCAAGTTGGCGCCACTGTTGGTGGAAGCCTCACTTTCTCCCCACAGGAGCCTGTCAGGCTATGAAATGTGCTCACAACAAACTTCCCCCGGAGTGAGAGACCCATGAGAAGGAGCCAGGCGAAATCCATCCTTTTTATGATTCAGCCTCAGAAGTCACATTCTATTCATCAGAAGGGAGTCAGTCACTCAGTTGGGGAGGGAATTAGCCCCACTTTTTTTTCAAACTGAGGTATAGTTGATGTACAATATTACATATTTCAGGCATACAGCGTGGTGATTCACAATTCTTAAAGGTTATGCTGCATTTATAGCTATTATAAAATATTGGCTATATTCCCTGTGTTGTGCAATATAACCTTGTAGCTTATTTTATACCTAATAGTTTGTGCCCCTTAATCTCCTACCCTTATTGTGCCCCTTCCCCCTTGCCTTGCCCCACTGGTAACCAGTAATTTGTTCTCTACATCCGTGAGTCTGTTTCTTTTTTGTTGTATTCACTGGTTTGTTTTTAGATTCCACATACAAGTGATATCATACAGTATTTTTCTTTCTCTGTTTGACTTATTTCACGAAGTATAATACCCTCCAAGTCCACCTGTGTTGTTGCAAATGGCAAAATTTCATTCTTTTTTCATTCTTTCATTCTTTTTTTATGGCTAAGTAGAATTCCACTGTATGTATATATACCACACCTTGTTTATCCATTCATCTGCTGATGAACACAGATTGCCTCTTTATCTTGGCTATAGTAAATAATGCTGCAATAAACAGTGGGGTGCGTGTATCTTTCTTTTTTTTTTTTAAGCTCTTTATTGGAATATAATTACTTTACACTCTTGTACCAGCTTTTGAGGTACACCAAAGTGAATCAGCTGTATTTATACATATATCCCCATATCCCCTCCCTCTCGCGACTCCCTCCCACCCTCCCTGTCCTGACCCTCTAAGGCATCACCCATCATCGAGTTGATCTCCCTTTGTTATACAGCAACTTCCCACTAGCTATTTATTTTAAAGTTGGTAGTGTATATTTTCAAATTAATGTCTTTGTTTTATTTGGCTATATACCCAGGAGTGAAATTGCTGGATCATATGGCAGTTCTATTTTTTGTCCTTTGAGGAACCTGCGTACTGTTTTCCATCCTCGCCAACATTTGTTATTTCTATTCTTTTTTTTTTAAAGAAAGTATTCTTTTTTAAAAATTTATTTATTTATTTATTTTTTATTTATTGGCTGTGTTGGGTCTTTGTTGCTGTGTGCAGGTTTTCTGTAGCTGCAGAGAGCGGGGGCTACTCTTCACTTCAGTGCATAGGCTTCTTATTGCAGTGGCTTCTCTTGTTGTGGAGCACGGGCTCTAGGTGCACAGGCTTCAGTAGTTGCGGCATGTGGGCTCAGTGGTTGTGGCTCACAGGCTCTAGAGTGCAGGCTCAGTAGTTGTGGCACACAGGCTTAGTTGCTCCACAACCTGTGGGATCTTCCCGGACCAGGGCTCGAACCCATGTCCCCTGCATTGGCAGGCGGATTCTTCACCACTGCGTCACCAGGGAAGCCTTTTTGTATTCTTTTTGATGAAAGCCATTATAACCAGTGTGAGGTGATACCTGATGGTGGTTTTGAGCTGGATTTCTCTGATGATTAACGATGTTGAGCATCTTTTCATGTGAATTAGCTCCACTTTTGAAGGGAGCAGTACCGCAGAATTATTGAGCTTATTTTAAAACCATCACAGACATTTAGGGATGCATGATTCACCCACTTAACAGATATTTATTGAGTACCTACCATGTACTCACACTGTTCTAGATGCTTGGGATACATCCTAGACAAAACAGACCAAAGTCCCTGCCTGCCCTTGTCAAGTGGTGGCTTGGAGAGGTGATGGGCCATGTTGTGTGTGGCCCTGCAGGCCAGTGTATGACCACGGAGCTCAGTTCCTGTGAACCCTGGTCATTGTTACCGTGGTCCCTCGTGGGTGCAGACGGGGAGAGGAGTTTCCCTACAGCCGGCGTTCCTACCCCTAAACCACCTAGGAGAAAGTATCCTGGTGGCCATCCTCAGCTGCCCATGACCTTCGTGACTGCTCAGACGGAGCTTCCGTGCCACGTTGAGACACGCGGCAGGCAGCCTGCGTGTACCACACAGAGCATCTGAGGGGGAGGGGCTCAGTCCTGCAGCGATCATGTTGGGAGGAGCAACACTTGTGCAATGCTGAGTGTGTAATTTTAGTGTTAAATTCCATCATGGTGTTTCTACAACCAGAGGTGAGCGTCAGACATCACCCAACAGGAGCTGCCCAGCTCAGAGAACGGCAGAACTTGAGAGGCTTCTGAATCGTGAGAGAAGGAAGCTAGAAGAAGACATTTCAGCCTTGAGTGTGGCCAAGGCGGGTCAGTGCAAAAGAGACCCTTGCTGACGGGCTGCCTGGGACTGGAGAAGTGAAGGATGAAGCAGTGTAGGGCTGGTACCAAAGGATTCCATGGGGCACTCAGTTCTAATTCAGGCAGGGTAGAGCAGCCCCAGGGCAGGTGGAAGGGTGAGGGGTATTTAC
This sequence comes from Hippopotamus amphibius kiboko, assembly GCF_030028045.1. Classification (NCBI taxonomy): domain Eukaryota; kingdom Metazoa; phylum Chordata; class Mammalia; order Artiodactyla; family Hippopotamidae; genus Hippopotamus; species Hippopotamus amphibius. The sequence continues at coordinate 138,518,823 of NC_080190.1, read as the reverse complement.
ACAGAGGTGTGTGAGTCATATTCAAGGGGCATTTACTGACCTAGAGGGTGTGGTGACTAACACCACTGGGACATAGGCCACCCCTCAACCTCCCATGCAGTATATATGATGGAGAGGGACCCCATCCCTAGGGAAGAGAGTGTAGAGGTGCACAAGAGGGCCCAGGCAATGGCTTAGGGTCTGAGGGAAGTCTGTGCATGTAGGAAGAGATGCTTCCTTGACAGCGTCAACACCCAGCCTAGAGGACCTTGCCCAGAGATGGCCGTGAGGAGAGAAGGAATGAGAAAGCTTGGTCCCTAGAGGTGCTGCAGCCACCACGAGAGCAGGCAATGAGCACAAAAATGACCGACAGGGACTTGAAGAAGCCCTGTGGATACCAGATCAGTCATCTGTGGCCACATCCAAAGCCCACGGAAGCCAACAGTCAGGGGTACAGGGTGCAGAAGCTGAGTTACACCAAGGAAAACATTTATTCCTACTCAGAGAACAGTATTCCTGAATGGTTAAAAGGCAGAGGCTGGGCAGGGTTGATTGTCCAAGTTTATATCCTAGTTACGCCATTTACCAGCCATGTCAGAGAAGTCTCTTAACCTCTCTTCAGCCTCAGCTTCCTCACCTGTCAACCGCACACAGCTGGTGAGACGTAAATGAGATAAAACACTTAACACAGTTCCTGGCATATAGAAATAGTCCACAAATAGCTGCTATTTTTATTGTGACTATTTTTGCAAATGTTGTGGACAGCTGCTGCGGGGGCTTTGTTTGGTTTTGTTGCCTGGCATCTCTTCCTTTGGAATTGCCACTCCCTACTCCCACCCACTTGGTTCTGATGTCCTAATCCTAGCACTTGGACCCCTGTTGACAGGAGATGGGCAAGTGACCAATCAGATACTCTCTCCCAGGGACTGGAACTCTAAGTGCCGTCATGCAGGAAGGCAGTTAGAGCTGAGTCATCCTGCGACAGGGAATTTCCTGGAGCAACTTCTGCTTCATCCCTCCCAGGGTCTGGTATGAAACTCACACTTCCAATGTCTGAGCTTGGCCAGTATCGCCCCAGTGAGCCTCTCATTGCAGCCAAGTATCCCTCCTGACAAAACAGCCACGGGGCAAGACATCTCTATGGAAGTGGCTATGTGAACGGCAGCGTGGGGACCTGGAGACTGGGAAAGAGGAGGTGATCTTCCCACTTCCTCCCTCCCCTCATCACTTAGGCCATCCGGGTTAGGGTTTTTTTGTTTTTTGGTTTTTTTAATTTTGTTTTTTCATGGTAATACTTGTACTTAAATTGAGAGTCAAGTAGTGAATAGAGTTGGGACAACTGGGTACCCATCTGGAAAAGATGAAGCTGGATCAATATATGAACATAAATTCTAAATGAATCAAAGATTTAAATGCAAAAAGTGAGAACTTAAAGTCACTAAACAAACATAGGTGAATTACTTTATAAACTTTGAGTGGGGAGGGTCTTTCTAATTATGACTGAGAATCCAGAATCTATCAAAGAAAATATTTACAAATATGACTACGTATCCATCCAAAACTTAGCAGAAAATAGTAGCAAAGACAAACAACAAAGTGGAAAAAAACTGCAATACAAATGATTAATTTCCTTAAAATATAAAGAGCTCCTAGAAATCAAGAAGAAAAAGATCAAAAAATAATAGGAATGTGGGCAAAGAACATAATCAGAGCATTCTGAGAAAAAGAAACATAAATGGCTTTTAAATATTTAGAAGAGTCTTAATCTCACTTATAATAAGAACAGTTATATTGACACCTGGCAGGTTGACAAAAACTCAAAAGTTTGACAGCACATTCTTCTGATGAAGCTGTGGGAAAATAAGCACTTTCACACAATTCTGGTGGGAGAATAAGATGATACAACCCCTGTGGAGAGCAATTAGGCACTATCTATCAAAGGTACAAATACATTTGCCCTCTGACCTCTGGAAATTTATCCTACAGCTGTATCTGCACACAAATGAAATAAATAACTTATGTGTAAGGTTATTCATTCCAACACTGTTGGTATTAGCAGAACACTGGGAACACCCCCAGTAACTAGCTTGTTTTTTATTTTTTGTTTTTTGTTGAGCCAAAGGTTTAAAAAAAAAAAATCTATCCCCTGCTTTACCCCATTCCCATCCCCAGTTCTCAATTACTAAAGGCTTTAAATTTTTTAGTTGACTTTTCAGATGTTTATTACTATATTTCTTTTTTTAATGCTTATAGTATTTATTGGTTTTCAATGTAAGCATTATCTGTTGACTACTAATGAAGAGAAATATTTAGCTTTATTCTGTATCCCCCACGCCCTCCAGACAATGCACACACGTGGAGTTATTCACTATCCTCCTTCATTTTTCCAAAGGTTACATTACAATTTTTCGCTAAATTAATATTCAATATTTTCAGTATTATGAATATGCAAATATTGCTTACAATGGAGACATAGGTATGAAATGATTTAAATTCCTTTCTTGAGCATTTAAAATTTTTCCCTGGAGTTAATAATTGCCTTGTTTTTCATTTGACCATTTCATTTTCATTTGACACTTGTTAGTGTATTTATCAATAATTTATCCCCCAAATATCCTAAGTGTCATACATTTGAGATCCTCTGTCAGTTGCATTTCTTCCCCTGGAGATACTACTATGGTAGCCCTTCATGTTCTTGTTCTATTATGCACTGGTTTCCCTCTAGGCCTGCTACACAGATGTCATCTTAAAGCCTATCTTTACCATCACCCTGAGAATTTCCTCTGCTCACTCCATCTCATGTGTTGTATCCATTGTGGTCTAGATCCCAAATCTCCTAGATTCGCTTACTCATTTTAGTAAAGTACAGCGTCCTCTAATAGATTCCTAAGAAAGACTATGTAGAAAAATTTGAGGCCCTTCATGTCTGAAAATGTCTTCTTTACACCCTCACACTTGGTGTTAGTTTGGTTATACAGCTGCTCTCCATATCCATGGTTCTGCATCCTTGGATTCAACCAACTGTGGATCAACAGTGTTCAGAAAAAAATTCAGAAAATTCCCCAAAGCAAAATTTGTGGCAACTATTTATATAGCATTTACATTGTCTTTACAACTGTTTACATTGTATTAGGTACTATAAGTAATCTAGAGACTATTTAAAGTATACAGAAGGATTTGCAAAGCTTAATATACAAATACTACACCATCTTATATAAGGGACTTGAGCACGAACAGATTTTGGTAACTGCAGTGGGTCCTGGAATCAATCCCGTATGGATACTGAAGGATGCCTGTATGTATCAGTTCAGAAATAGTTTTTCCAAACTTTTCATTTCCTGACAGTACCCAGTGTTGCTGTTGAGAAGTCTGATGTCATTCTATTCCTGACCCTTTGTTGTGGCCTATTTCTTCTCTCAGGAATATTCTCTAGATTCCTGGTGTTCTGAAATTTCATGATGATGTGCCTTGATGTGAGGTTTTATTTTATGATTATTATTTCTTGTATTTGGGCACTCCATGGGATTTCTTGTATTATTTCTATGGCAATTTCCTTTCCTCAGCTTTCTCTCTTCTCCTTTTCCAAATATGCTATCAGTTGAATGTGAAACTCCTAAAACAATCCTCTTCAGTTTCATATTGTTTCTCTCCTACTTTCCAAATCTGTGTCTTTAATTTTCTACTTTCTATGAGAACTTTATCTTCTAACATTTTTATTGGATGTTATTCTGGTATCGCACTTTTAACTTCAAAGAGCTCTTTCTAGTTCTCTGATTTTTATAGGACCCTGTTCTTATTTCATAAACTGATAGTCCTTTTGATTTTTTTTTCCTCCCTGCCTTTTTTTTTTCTGCTTCCTTAAAGTTTCTTTCTTTTTTTTTTTTTTTCTTTTGGTTTCTGTCTTTCATGCAGTCAATCTGCCATGTTAAATGTAAGTCTCTAGCCATTTTAAATGTTGGAGTCTTCCAACTTCTAAATCCAGTCTCTCTTGTATTTTTCAGACTGCTGTTTTTTTTTAAATAACTACAGAAGTAATATATAAATGTATTCTCATTGCCCAAAATTCAAACAATACAAAAGTATACTGAGAAAAATGTAAATGTTCCCACACACTCCCACTCCTGTTCCCAAAGGTAACCAGTGACAACAGTTTGGTGCGCGGTGCACCAAGATATTTTCTACCATACAGTCTAAATCCATCTGAGTTAATGCAGATGCAATAAACTGGCTTTCATGGAGGATCCAGATTGTGTGTGCGTGTGTGTGTGTGTGTGTGTGTGTGTGTGTGTGTGTTTTAATTTGTTTGTTTGGTCTATAAGAGTTATTTAATTTTTGAACCGACTACCCAACATTTCACTGTTAGGAGATCATATAAAAATCCAGATTCCCAAACTCTCTCTAAAAAATTGGGATTTCTGACAACAATTGACCTGTACATCCATATTATGAAGTGGCATCTTTTCTCCTAGTCCCCACTCAACCTGTGCTCACTCATAGTACTTGCCTGGCTCCTGTAAGCATCGCAGTTGGTGATGTCTAGGTTAAGGTATTGGTGTGCGCTCTAGAAGTTGTAACACATCCATCGCTAACTGGTAAAGACTAGTCTACCGTATCATAGGAAGGTCTGTCAGACAGGAAAACAGAGAGGGAGGAGGTCTCCTTTTCAAATGTATGCAAAAGGGTTGGGGTGGACTGGTCCCCAGATCAAAGGGAATGTTGGGTCTAGAAGTTAGGCTAGCTCATTACTGCCAATCCGTGACGTCCCTGAGCATTTTTTTTTTCCCACAAATCTTTCCCAATATAGATTCCATGGCAGCAAGACACACTTTCTGACTTCTAAGTGGAATAGGTACAAAATGAAGGGCAGTTGAGGCAGGAAGCAGCAGAGATGCTGACCTGCCAAGAGAAGAAGCTGCGTGTGGCCTTCAGCAAGGCCACCACCTGCTGAATGGCTGCAACTCACCCTCACATGGCTGACCACCAAGGCTCACTCCCACACTTTCTCCAGTCAGCGAGCAGTCAGCAAGGGGCCCACCGTGCCTTAGATATGTCCCCTAACCAAAATCTCTGTGCTTCAAATGCGAGTGAGCTCTTGGTGTGTGTATCTCTGATCTCTCTACACAATTCTTCTATCTTATGTAACTTGGTAAATAGCAACACATCCACTCAACCAAGACAAATCATGATTTAACCTCAGATGAATGGCAAAGAATACAGATTTTTTTTTTTTTTTTTCTGGCCATGCCGCACAGCTTGCAGGATCTTAGTTCCCCAACCAGGGATTGAACCTGGGCCCTCAGCAATAAAAATGTGGAGTCCTAACTGGACAGCCAGGGAGGGAATTCCCAAGTACACAGATTTTATGAATCGTTTATACTTAAAAAGGTTAGGTAGAATCTAGTAAAATCATACCTGTAGGTAGATATTTAGCTATAAGAATATATTATGTATTTGTCAGTGGAAGCAAACATCCCTGGCCCATTTTAATACATCGCCACACAGATAAATTTTAATATTCCTTTTTTTGAAATTTCACAGGTACATAGGATAAAAAAGAGATTGGCTAGACCTCATCATGTGTCTATAGAACACAGAGCAAAGGGCCTTCGATACTGCCAGTCTCCAGTCTAGTAAAGGTCTCATGGGACACTTTTCACAGAAGTGTGACCCCTGCTTTGGCCACTGTGATCTCCTCACCCCACCTTCAACCTTTCTCCCCCTTTCCCATCAGCCTCACTCCCAAGGGTCCAATAACTAGTCCCCAGTTGGCTCTCGGTGCTGAAACCTGTACAGAAATCATAGAAACAGTATTACAGCCAATGTTAATGTTTATTTTCTTGCTCCCAGTGAGATACCAGCCTTTCCTCCACTAAATTGCTTCACTATATTGTACTTGAGAAATGAAAAGGTTGTCTTTGGTCAAATTCTCACACAGAGCAAAAATAAACTAATGAGGACCTACTGTCTAGCACAGGGAACTCTACTCAATACTCTGAAATGGCCTATATGGCAAAGAATCTAAAAGATATACATATGTATATGTATAACTGATTCACTTTGCTGTACAGCATAAACTAACGCAGCATTGTAAATCAACTATACTCCAATAAAAAAATTAAAATTAAAAAAAATTTTTAATAAAATTGTAATGTAATGTTTGGGACTTCCCTGGTGGTCAAGTGGTTAAGAATCTGCCTTCCAATGCAGGGGTTGCGGGTTCGAGCTCTGGTCAGGGAACTAAGATCCCACATGCTACAGGGCAACTAAGGGCATGCACCACAACTGTTGAGCCTGCACACTCTAGAGCCCGTGCACCGTAACTAGAGAGAAGTCCATGCGCCGCAATGAAGATCTCGTGTGCTGCAACTAAGACCCGATGCAGCCAAATAGATAAGAAAGAAAGAAAGAAGAAAGGAGAAAAGAAAGTAATGTTTGACTCAGAGCAAGGATATTGAACAAAATTCTGGAAAGTTGAAAACTAACATAAAATTAAAATAATAAAATAAAATAAATAAAATAAAATGGCATTTAATGGGGAATACAGATGGAAGAATCCAGGCTCCTTCCACAGACAAGGAGAAAATAGAGGGGAGTGAGGAGACAAATTATGTGATATTTCTTTCTTCTATTCCAAATTAAATTTATTCCTGCCTTTGCTTTCATCTAATACTGCTATCGTAATTTCTCTTATTTGCTTCCCATTCTTGCACGAAAAATGGAATTCTGCGCCATGATTGAGTCTAAATACTAAAATCATTTAAGATACACTACTCCTGGGATATACAGCAAAATGTAATAAGTTTCTCAAAATGTGACCTAATTATAACTGTCCTTTTAAGTTTTATTTCCCACTGGGACCGAATGTCTGCGGTTAAAAATAATTCTTGAAACAGGTCCATGTTGCCACAAATCTTTTCAGAGTCACTTAAGTGTTATCCATATTCCCAATTTATTTTTCTCCTCTGTTCCTGTGTGATAAAAGCCAGATAGCCAGGAAAGGCAGGAGGCCAGGCCACACTTCAGGCAGAGAACATGCTGGGCCAGAACTCTCACAGCCAGTCTTCCCTTCTGACTGGACCAGGGGTCAGCTTACCACTGGTTCACTGACACTCTGTGCACCACTGACCCCATATCATCCCCGCTGTCAGCCGCCAGATAAGCCTTGAATGCCCAACAGCCAGAACGTCTTGCCTTTTTCTCCCCAGGCCCCCATGAACAGCAGATGCATATGGTTTGAGCTTCATTATCAGTTGCTGCCCCAAATGGTCTTTGAGATGCTCAGGCCTCAAACCCCCAGCATCTCCATGATCCAGTGTTCGCTCTCTCCTTCTAACGTCCATTTCAGTGACTCTCCTTTTAGAGGCAAGCCTATGTTTCACTCTTGGGCTGGCCAGTGCCTCTTGTTTGATTTGCCCTGACTCAGAGAGACCTGGCTCCTCACTGTGGGATTCTCTAAGGACACTTTTAGAAGCTTTTTCAATTCTCCCTTTAACTCTCTCTGAACAGGAGCAAAAGATGAGGGTCCTTCTGATCTAAGGTCACATGCCCTGAAGGTTCAACACACGTGTCCTGAAGTCACACAGACCTAGGCTTGAATCCTAGCTCCACCACTCGTTTGACTCCAGACACGTGCTTGAACTCCCCAAGTCTCAGTTTCCTCATCTGTGAAATGGGGATGATAAAGGAGGGACTTTATAAGGTTGTTGTAAGGATTAAAATGGATAAAGAATGCCAAACAGTTACCACAGAGCCTGGAGTGTTATAGGTACTCAGTAGATATGAGCTATTATTATTAGGGCATTTGAAAAAATCACTTCTTCCAGATTTTAGTGCAGATAGAGGATGCTATTTTTGTTTGTCGAGGGTGCCAGAAGGATTCAAGCCAAAGATGGCTAGAAACGAAATTACCTTAGCCTTCTGGATGCTCTTCTCTCCTGATTCCAGCTCATAGGAGAAGTAAACAGCTAAGAAAAGAGAGAAGCCACAGCCAGGATCTTACCCAGGAGGCCCTGGTGAGAGCTCACAAGCAAAGACATGCCATTTCCAGGGCCTTCCCCACCCTAAAAAGGAGAAGCCCAGTTTTGAAAGAGCAGATACATTTTAATTTTTAATTTCATACATGCACACATATTCTGTGCTAAATGGTACCCTTGAGCCTCATTGGGAGTGTGGGTGACCATTTGACCGGTGTTCAAAGCTGGATATGAAATACCAGGTCTGATGTTGGGAGCTTTACAAATGATATAGACAGTCACTAGGAGCTCCCCACCCAGTCTTGGCAAAAAAGCACTGCGGGCTTCTACCCAGAGAGACTAGAAGAAAAGAACAAGAAAAGAACACTGCTGGCTGGAAGCAACAAAGAACAGACAGGCAAAAATGAGAGCGGCAGGAAGCACGGCTTCGCATTGACTGTGATGGGGACCAGTGGGCGGGGGGGGGGGGGGCTATCAGGAAGGGGGGTGAGAAACCTAACAGGCTTTCCAGTTCGCCTGCTGTGCTTCCACACTCTACTGAGTGCTGTGCGGTCCAGAGTCATAGGAGAGCCAGTCTCCACACAGAGCATCTGACAGCACTTCTAGGATTAATGCACACATGTAAGATATAGAGCTCACATGTAAGACATATGTAATGGGAACATAAGAAACTTCCATTAGATATTAGTAAACAGGAATTACCCCCAGCCAGCTAGGAGTGGGCCGTGGAACCCCAAGCCTTCTCACCCCTTCTTCACGGTCTCTAGAAGGGCCCCAGGGCAGAAACGCACCCCTTCATGTTCCCCTTATGGGATTGCCTCCCATCCGTGTCTCACAGCCCCTTCCCTCACCTGGGATCACCTGTTGTGTTTGTTTCCTAGGCTGCCATGATAAATGACGACAGACAGACTTCGTGGCTTAAAATGACAGGAATTCTTTTTCTCCCTGAAGTCCACAATCGAGGTGGTGGCAGGGCTGCCCTCCCTCTGAAGGCTCTAGAGGAGAACCCTCCCTTGCCTCTTCCAGCTTCTGGTGGCTCCAGGTGTCCTCTGCTTGTGACAGCATCCCTATAATCTCTGCCCCCATCTCCACATAGCCTTCTCCTCTGTGTCTGTGCCTTCTCCTCTTCTTTCTCTTCTAAGGATACTTGTCATTGGATTTAGGACCCATGTAATCTGGATAATTTCACATCTTGAGATCTTTAACTTGATCACATCTGCAGAAACTCTTTTTCCAAATAATGTCACATTTGCAGGTTGTGAGGGTTGGGACACGAACATAGCTTTTTAAGGTCCACCATTCCACCCCCTACATCCTCCAAATAAACAACTCACACTCATCTCAGACTTTGTTTTTGGTAGAACCCGAACAAAGCAGGCAGCCAAAGAAATACAGGTTATCTAGTCCACCCCTCCACTACCAGGCGGATCCCACAGAAAACACACCAAACAAATAGCTCGTAAAACTGTTCAAAGCTCAGTGCCTATTTGATTCAGCACTATTAGCCCCAGGGTTTAGCGCACAATGCCTGGCACACAGCAGGCCTCAAAAAAAAAAATATTTGTTGAAGTCTCACCATCAAATTCCCAGGGAAAGAAATAAGCTTTTTTTTTCTTAACTATTTTTTTTCCAACAGTTACGCTTTATTGAGGCATAATTTACATACCACAAAATTCACCTGCTGTAAGTGTACAACGTGATAATTTTTAGTAAATTTACAGCGTTGCACAGTTGTCACCACAAACCAGTTTTAGAACATTTCCATCGCCCCCCAAATTTCCCTTATTTTCCCTTGTTTGCAGTCAATCTCCACTTTTACCCCCAGCCCTAGGCAACCAGTGATCTGCTTTCTGTCTCTATAGATTTTCCCCTTTCTGGATGGTTCACATAAATGAAATTACATAATATGTTGTCTTTTGCTGCTAACTTCTATCACGTAGCATAATGTTTTTAAGGTTGATCCACGTTGTAGTATATATCAGTAACTTGTTCCTTACTGCTGGAGGTATTCCATGGCACGGATATGCGACATTTTCTTTATCCATTAACAACTGGTGGGCATTTGGATTGCTTCCCATTTGGAGCTATTATGAATAATGTTGCCATAAACATTCACATACAAGTCTACGTGTAGTCATATATTTTCATTTCACTTGAGTAAATACCAAGAGTGGAATCCAACTTCTCATTTTGAAAATTTTCAAATCTGTAGGAAAGTTGAAAGAACAGCACATTATACATCCTTTACCTCCGTCCTCAATGGGTAACATTGTGCCATATTTACTTTATCTCTCTGTCTTCATAAAATATTTGTTACGTACCATTTGATAGAAAGCTGCAAACATCATGACATATTTCCCCTATTTCACCTCTTAATTATAAGCCAACTCTCCTACATAACCTCCATACCATTATCACAGCTAAGACTTTTTGCCCAACTTTATTTTGAATTTTACAAATATACAGGCAAATTGAAAGAATAATACACGGAAATGAGCCTTGACTTTGCCACCATTTCCCATATTACTGCTTTCTCAAACCTTCTCACTGCCACTGCTCCTAAAATATTTGTGTAGGGTCGTTCTCGGTGCAAAGCCATGGAATATTCCTGACCTGTCACACTCTTACTCCGCCATTGTTTATTCCCAGAGTTTTCAGGGAATAAGACTGGCTTCATAAGACTCCAAGGTGCTTCTGATGTGTTGTCATGAGGGATATTGCCAAATTCTCAAAACTTCCCTCACCTCCTTCAAGGCTTTACTCAGATGTCAACTGCTGGATGACACCTACCCTTCCCCACGCTATTAAAAGTCACCCCATCTTCCCCCTTCACCAGCATTCCCTACCCCTACTTACTCTGCTGTATTTTTTTCCCCCAAAGCACGGATTACCTTCTCACCTGATGTAAGTTCTTGTGCTTGTTATTCTTATCAACTGTCTCCCCGAACCAGACTGTAAGTGCTATGAGGGCAAAGATGTTTGTCTTTTTGGTTCACTGCTGTATCCCCAGGCCCGATTTTTAGTGCCTGGCACACGGAGCACTCAATAAATCCTCACAGAAGGACCGAATGAATGATGCCTGTACGGGTATGTGTGGGTGAGCGTCCTACAGCCTCTCAAGAGGAGCAGGAACTGGCTGGCATTAAGCCAACCATCTCCCACGGGCAACAGGTGTGGGAAAGGATCCTGGGTTTAGCCTCAACTAACATTTTGAACTCCGAGCGGAAAGCCTCGGAAAACCACCAATCCTCAAAAAGTGCAGAATGAACACCCTTCCCCCACCTTCAACAGACCAGACCGGAACTTTCCACATAGGAAGTCTCCCAATACTTTTCTGAAGAAAGATATTTTTTGCCTCAGAGAGCAACCAAGAGCAAGTAACTCTCCAAGGACCACACAAGCCTGGAACTCTGCCAGCCCTGGATTTCCTGGAAGAGGCGAATATCACTCCCACCGCATCCTTAAAAGGCCCTTTCCGCACCTGCGCCCTGGCAGCCACGCTGGACCACTCCATCCACAGTCCATCCTGCCCCCTGGGGTACACCTGCCCTGCGTGGAAAAAAGCTGAGTGATGTGCTCCAGACTCTCGCTCTCGGAGCCCGAAGTGGGAACTAGAGGGCGGGTCCTGCAGGATGAGGGGCCGGCGCTGTAAGGAAGTTGACACGGAGACTTTGGGTCAGAGGTGGTGGAGAGAGGCTGTGGGAGAGCGGGAGTTATGAGGAAGCAAGTGGAGTCAAGAGCTATGAGACAGAGGAAAGCCCATGGAGGAATAGGAAGACAGTGAGGAATTGCACAAATCCCTGCCTGCGAGGTCCCTTGAGCTGCCCCGGAATCAGGACGTATCTGGTTCCAGTCTCTGCGAGGCCTGGCTAGTCCACAGGTGCTGTTTTCCAGAAGTCTCCCATCACCCTCACTGCTTCGCAATTTCTTCCCCACAAACCACATCACTTGAACTAGGTTGAGCGATACTTTAATCCTTGCAACCCAAAGAATCTGAGTAAGATGGAAATACCTGAGGGTTTATTGCAGGGAAGACAGACCTCTTGGAGATGGTCCCTGTGCATGAGGAGCTTACTGTTTTCTCCTCTGCTTTTCTCCATAGCAACACATCCTGTTGTGATGTCCTACAGTCTTGCTACCTAAAGTGTGGTCCAAAACCCACCTTCATGGAATCACTCAGGAGACTGTTAAAAAAAAAAAAAAAAAAAGCAGAATCTGGGGCCACTCCCCAGATCTACTTAATCCCAGGTAAGAACATTAACCTTTGAGGAGCACTGTTTCCCCTAGTTAATAGTCCCAAACCCACTGTACCAATCAGCTTTTCACTCCTGGGCTCCCCTCTGCCACTGATTTGATAGCCAACATCAATAATTCTGTGGATATCAAAGCTTTTGGTAAAGCCCTCTGCCTATAAAATGCAGGCTTCTTAAAGCTCTTCCTTTGCTGTATCCTTCAGATGTCTTTCATTAGATTTTCTTTGTAATGGTATTGTAAATGGTTATCTTTTTTTCAGAGGTCCATCCTGTTTTGGTAAAATCCTGTCTAGTAAATCCAAGGATTGAGGGAATCTGTTTCTCTACCCTGTTCTTTACAACTGCAGATGATCCCTAATGAGCATTTTAACTGCATTCTTTCAACATACCATCATCTTTGAAAAGTATCTATAGTTTCAGGTTACAGCTTGTTTTCATCTCAAAACACCAGAGAAAGAAAAAAAATCCCATCAGGAGATGAAACACCAAGAAAAAAAAAATGAGACCATTTTTCCAGGGGAGATTTGTGTTTTAGGTTCCTAAGCCATATCCCTCAAGTGTCCATCTCATGGGTCAGTTGCTGGGCTGGGGGTACCATGCCTTCAGGACCAGCCATGCCCACTTATATCTGCAAGTCTGCCAGCAGGTCCTCAGAAAGGGGATCTGGAACAGGGTGAAGCTTTGTGTGTACCACCCTCTGATCTTCCCCTCCTATCCTCCCTCTAGCCCTCTAGTCTCTCTAGGGGCCTTTATTCATCTTTTCTTCCCCCAATAAGATGTCTTGAGGGCTGACAGGGCCACATAGTGTGCTGCTGTGCTGGGTACTGGAGATGCAGCTGTTAAGGAGACATGGGTCCACCTCGTGTTTTCTAGCAGGGGGGACTGTGACATCCATCATCAGTTAAGTCCCTTCAATTGGGAGTGCTGTGGAGGAGCACTGCAGAGTGATGGGACAGTGTGCAAGACTGGCCTGGGGGCTGCCTTGAGAAAATGATATCTGCGCCAAGGGCCCCATGGATGAGTAGCGGTGAGCCAGGCAAAGAAAGAAGGGGATCTCCTTGCTCCCTGGAGACCATCAGCAAATGAAGTACCCCTGCTCCCACTTGGCACCTTCAGCTGTTGACTCCACACTGCCCTTGCTCGGTGCCCTGTGTGCTGACAGCTCCGCAGCCCAGGCTTGGACACTTGTTTCCATTCTTGTCTGTGTCTGACCTTGGCCTGGGCCATTTTCTGCCCCACTTCTCCCATATTGGTGCTGACAGCTCACAGGATCCCTCCCCAGCTGGGTAGTGAAATAAGCAATGGCAGCTTTTTTCCTCTGAGTTTATTAGAAAGCGCTTCTTTCCTAATAGAATTCTTTTTTGCTCTCAGGACAATAACTCAGGCTCATCACAGGGTGTAGTGTATGATATGGTCAGTGGTTGTGCAGGAAACCATTTCTAACACAGCTGCATCTTCTCAGCGCCATGCCCCCTGCCAGGTCTTGGTGGCCGGAGAACCATGCCTGCTGGGTCCAGTCCGGCTGCATCTTTCTGATGCCCTCATTCAGGCTGATGGAGCCTGGAGTGAGTGATATTTCCCATATGCTTCCCTCCAGGTTAGACAAGCAGCTGCTGGATTCCTCTCTCGCTCTGAATAAATTCAGTTGTTTTGCTAACTGGACTACAGCTTCTTTTTTCAGAACGTCACAGGCATATTTTGGGGTTTCTGTGAACAGGTGCTGCAGGAAGCATGATTCATTTGTTTATTAGGTTGTTACCCTGTGTTTTGAAAAACAATTTGAAAAGGAAAAATGGCCTCTCCGATGCCTTTTGCTTTTTCTCCTCAGGCCCTAAGCTGTGAACAACTGCTATTACCTTTAGTTTACAAAATCCCCATTTGGTTAGGTACTTTGATTTATGTTGGCTGTAATCCAGAACGGCTGATTTGGTTTATTTTAAGGAGTTTTATTTTAAGAAACTTTTGACATTTAAGAATTTAATTGGAACAATCTGTACCCAGAAAATTTTTAATGCAGTCTAGGATTAAAAGATGTTCTTTGGCATGTGTAGGGTTTTAAAAGAAAGCAGGGCTTTCTACACCTGGCTAGTCTTGGGGCTTCAGGACTTTGCTGAAGATGCAGAGGGAGAATCCTCAGGTTGGGACTCTCATCAGTGATGAGATGGACAAACAGGGACGTCCCTGGTGGTGCAGTGGTTAAGAATCCGCCTGCCAATGCAGGGGACACGGGTTCAATCCCTGGTCTGGGAAGATCCCACATGCCACTGAGCAACTAAGTCCATGTGCCACAACTACTGAAGCTTGTGAGCCTAGAGCACATGCTCTGCAACAAGAGAAGCCACTGCAATGAGAAGCCTGCACACCACAACAAAGAGTAGCCCCTGCTTGCTGTACCTAGAGAAAGCCCGTGTGCAGCAATGAAGACCCAACATAGCCAACCAATAAATTAATTTTTTTTAAAATGGACATATGACTACTCCTCAAGAAGACTCTTCTGACCCTAAAGCCTATCCTTAAGCTCGATTTACAAGCTCTGCTGGATGGACTGTCCACCATGAGCCAGGTACAGGGAGATGAAGGGTGTGCTGTCTCACCACTTAGCCTGCTCTCATGAGGTGGTCAGGCCTAAACTGAGTTGGATTCAAGAAATCTACCTTATTCCCTTGACTGAAGGTCAGGTTTTCCTGGTTCAGAGAGGCAGAAAGAGACCAGGTTGGATTAGAGCACCTCCAACCGAGAATTGAAGACACAGCTAAAAGTTCAAGAGCATAGTGGGGTTTGATGCTCCCAAGAAGCATCCCAGCTTCCAGAGGTTGGACTGAATCTCTAGGGACATTACACATAGTCCCCAGAATTCTTAGTACTTTTGGTGAGCCTCGGCTGATCTGGGAACCCTGAAATTGCTGCTGGTTGAAGCAAAGAGCTTCCCAGCCTCCAAGAGGGGATTGAGAGAGAGAGAACCCGTAGCTCACCAAATCCAATGGATCCTAAGAAATGGGAGAGGCTGGTGTTCATCAGGCCCTGGGTAGCAACTTGAGAACCATACCGCTAGCCCCAGCTTCTCTTGCCAGCTCTGCCTTTGCTGCTGGTATTGCCACACGTGGGCACAGCCAGAGCTCAGACATAGAGGATTTCCCCTAAATCTCCTACTTCCCTGTTTCTCCAGATGCGCTTCCACTCTCCCTTCTCCCAGGCACCACCTTAGAGTCATCATCCACCTTCCTTTCCAGCCTTAGGGCTCCGTCATTACCTGTGTCTTCTTGACCCAGTTTCTTAATCTTTCTGAACCTCAGTCTCATCTGTTTAAAAAATACCTGCCTCCTTTGTAGGGAAACTTTGGTGGCAAGAGTTTGAACGTACCTGGGACATGAAGGGGAGATAAAAGGTTTTGAACTTTTTTCGAGCAGCTACTACGTGGCAGGTTTTATTAGACGTTTTACACTGACACTTTCAACTTAACAAACCCCTCCCTCTGCTTTTCGTTCATCACGCCTATTATTTGCCTACTTGTATCTCACTCTGGGCAAACTAGATTACTCATTCTTTCTCGCTTGGGCAAGCTTGAATTCTCTCCCAATTCTTTTTCTTCATAGACAATCATGCTCTTTTTTCTACCTGGTCTATCCCACCTCCCCAGAGTGAAATCCTACACATCTCTTAAGGTGCATCAGCAATGTGCCGCTAAATATTTAACAACCAGCTCTGCCGACAGAAAGAGCCCTGCTTTGTAGTGGTTGTCAATTTTCATACTGTAAAAACTCCCAACCGTGGCCAATTTCAAGCTACCAACTGGCTCACAACATTTCTGAAAATGCAGAGACCAGAATGAGCTGGCTCTAGGGCACCACTGAGCCTGCAGTGTCACCTTTGTTGATATACCCAAGCTGTAATATTCCTTCCCGCCTTTGAACTTTGTTAGTAATTTGTACTCTCTCACGAAACGTCTTCTTCATTATCTCATGGTTATGATGAATCCCTGTTATCATCATTAGCTTTTCAAGGACATGAACTGTGTCTTACTCACCTATAGATTCACAGCACTGCCTAGAACAATGATGGTGTTTCAATAAGTATTTGCTGCATCAGACCAGTGGTGAAGGTGATGGCTAGGGCCGGACACGGGTATGGGGAGGAGACAATGACATCATTAGTAAAGCACTCACCAGAATGCTGGGCCAGGGACTGCTCAGTTAGCCACAGCTCATTTTGCTGTCACCTGTGGCTTCTGGAATTAAGCGAGCGCAAATTTTAATTCTGACAGTGGTTCTCAACAACTCGCCCCACTGCAAAATACACACACATTATAACCACCTGGGAAACGTTTACAAATCCCCACGCCCAGGCCAATAAGTCAGACATTAGTATTTTTTAATTTCCCCAAGTGATTCTGTTGTGCACCAAGTTTGAGAATCACTCTCCTCTATGCACCCAATCCTCTCCCTGGCTGGAGTCAAGAAGGTCAAAAGGGAAATAGAACCAGCTACTCCTTTAAAAGTCCTCCTGTTCACTAAACAATTCCAGTAAACAGGAGGAACACTCACTTGCAGGATTGCCGTATTTGGGGATCAGGTTGGGTGGAGTCACCTGGGAGGGGCAGAGCTGAGCGTGAGTAATGCAGCCTTCTGTAGGGACAGGAGAGAAATACCTGTGTCAGCACACTCCTGTAAGGGAAGCTTTTCAAGCTGGAGAATTTTAGAGGCATCTCATTGAAACTAGACTTGGTCCTTGTGATGATTTCCTGGGGATTAAACAAAAGTAAACTGTTTCAGTGAGCATCAGTGTATTTGTCCTGATTCCTTTATTCCACTAGAATTTTGTTGTATTAAAATTACTGAGCTATGAGGCTCAAAATGAGTCTTATTCTCCTATGTGTGGTAATGAGAATGGACTTCCTCAAAGTCAAGACAACATTGCATTTCCATCTTCGAGAAGTAGGTATTGCTTTCCCTGTTAGAGTTGGTGAAACTGAAACAGTGTGAAATGGGTTTTCCAAAGTGACGCTGAGGATGCCAGATCTGAAATCAAAGATTCCTGTCCTGACCACTTGACACTTGACACACTTCATCCTTAATGGATATTTAGTTATTGTGGTTCTGTCATCTATTTCTTATGTTAAAGGTATTTACACAAAACAAACAAAAACAACAACAAACTTTGAAAGGGTTTGGTCTGAAAAGTAAATTAAGCAATTCTGCTTTTAATAGGTTACTCCCTTTGTTTTTTTTGTTTTTTTATAAAAGTGATAGCCTGGGCCTTCACTTTAAAGGAGGGGGAGTTGGGAGGAGGAGAAAAGAATCTATGTGTGCATGTATTACAAAGTCACACTTTAGAGGTCTAATATGCTAAATTTCTTTGATGTGTTACTATGGATTTAAAAATGATTTTCTTTTTTGGAGGCACAAATGAAAACGTGTATGGAAGTGTTAGGTGGCTGATGGTAAGCCTTCAAGGGGCACTGTTGGCTGTGTTGGATCATACCAGATGCTTTTTGTAAAATCCATGCTTATTCTACAGCTAGTCCAATTTGGAACTTTCTTACAGAGACTCTAGATTGTCTTTGAAATAAACATTTTTAGCTATACTATTCCATGGATTATAATTTTTTTCTCTTATGGTATATGCACAGCATATCGTTAAAATATGTGGAATTTTTTAAAACTCTAAAGTAAAACGAACTTTTAAAAGAAATCTTGGCAGAACCTCAGATGTTAGATCAAGGCTCTGTGATACCACAAACGCATCAAATTCCCAGCATCATCAGAACTCTGGCTGCTATGTGAATCACAGCCTCAAAACCATGACTCGCCTTTCTATTAGTTTTTCTCTGTTCCAACATTACGCATTTATAAAGGACAGATATTATGATACCAACTTCTATTATGTCAAATTTACCCAAAGTACCACCAACAGGGACCACTGAACACCATCACGGGTAGAGCTCTGAATCAAGAATCAAGTCTACTGTTATCCTCAAAAATCATAGTGATTTAGATTCACCAGATAAAGTTACAGGTCTAGCTATAGAATCAGAGGGACCAAAAGATCTAGCAGATTCCACTTGTTGCTGCAAACCTAAAAAAAGACAGCGGCAGTAGAAATGGAAACGTTCCATCTACTGGTCCTACACATCATTCTTTGTTCCTTGCACAAGGATTCTGTGATAATCTTTCAGCCAGACTGTTGTAGGACCACTCAGGGAGCATCTCAGACTCCCCTTTTCTTGAGAAAATGGGAAGGGTTGTACAAACTCCCTGAGTTCTTTGAATAAGGGGCCTGCCCAGAATCACGGTCACCTAAAATCCCATTGTGTTGTGATAAGTGGTAAAAAGGATGATAAACCAAGGTCCAGTTTGGTTGCAAGGATGAACTGAAACTAGGAAAAGAGGGAGGGGCAGTTGTTGCAAAAGTTGTCTGAAGGAGAGCAAAGCGATGGGTGAGTTCAACTCTCCCAGTGCCTTAAGTCAGGACCCTTTGGGAGTGTCCTTAATTGCAGCTACTAAGGAAGGAAGTATTGAAGATACTAAAAGAGCAATTTGTTTGCAAATATGCCTCGTTTTAACCATGGGAATAGCTACACAGAGACTGGCCCAACATTTGTAGGTGTTTACTTGTTATGAAAGATGTGGTGATGCAGAAATTCTAATTTCAGATGATCTGGCATACTGTCAGGGTTAGAGCAAATAAGGATGGGACACCCAATGTCCACAGGTGAGAGAAAGACACTGCTTATCAATTAAGTTGGCTTTAACTGCTTACAGCAAACAAATAACATTGGCTTAAGTAAGACCAAAGTCTCTTTCTTTCTCATCCTGTAAAAGAACACTCTAGGGCTGGTATGGCAATTGCATGGTTTCAGGGACCCAGGCTCTGCCATCCTTGGCACATGGTTTCCACTTCATGGTTCAAAATGGCTGCTTGAGATCCACCCAACAGGAAGGAGGAAGGGAAGGAGCAGGAGGTAGAAAACCTAAGGCTACCATCAGCTGGTTTTTTGGCATGTTTGCCAGAAACAGCCTTCCATTCATGTTACATGGACACAATTAGTCCTACTGACAATCCATCACTGCAAAGGAGCTTGGGAAATATGATGTTTACAGCACTCACAGCCCAGGTAAAAACTGGAGTTCTGTTACAAGCAAGAAGAGAACAGATACTGAGGTAAGCACCCAGCAGAGTCTGCCACAACTTGAACAACGTCAGTGCTGATATTCAGATTTGAGAGGCTGCCACAGTTAAGCGGAGAGGCTAGAATTCAGGAGTCCCAGATCCTGTTCTCACGTCTCTCCAAGTGTCCAGTGACTCAGTCATTTCCTCTGTAAAACAGATAGTTCATGGCTTAAAAGTAAATGTTGTGACACATGATATTATAAGCATATAAGATAACCCCTTGTTAAAGTATCTCCTGAATTAATTACCTGATCTAAAGCACATAGAATGGTCAAAATAGAATGGTCAAAGAAACTAGAATGGTCAAAACTTTGAGTTCAAAGGGACATTCAAGTATGCCTAATTCAACCTCCCTCCCAGTATAGGAATCTCTGCCCCAGTCACCCTGACAGATGGTCCCCTGTCTTATGCTTGAGCACCCCTAGAGTGTGTTATTCTGCAGTTCTGTTGATGGATGGTTCTGGTTGTCAGATAGTTTATCTGGATGGTGATCTAAAAACTGCCTCCCTTGAACCCCTGTCTCCTGAAACAACAGAGAACAAAGTCATTCTCTCCTCTTCATGGCAATGCTTCAGCTATTGGAAGACAGCTCTTACGTCATCACTTAGTCTTCTACCCTTCAAGCCAAACATTCTTGATGTTTGCAACTGTTTCTTAAGTAAACAGGTACCCATCCCTCTCACCATCTGAGTATCTTTCTCTACATTAGTGTCTCTCAAATTCTGTTGACTATGGCCCACAGAAAGAAATCTATTTTATATATCATCAGTACACATATACATGCATGTAAATGAAACCGTTTTCTTAAAACAACATGTAGCCTTATTAGCAGACACGAACTCGTATGTTTTCCAATTCAACTCTATTCTATTCAATCTAGTGTGTTCTATTTTATTTCTTAAAGGCAGGTGGCTATCCACTCAATGGATTTCATAGTTACCCATGGGTGGCAACCCATAGTTTGAAAATCACTACCTCTGATGTACGCAGGCTTATAAATATTCTTAGAAGGTAGTGCCTTGATGAGGCAGGCTGATTGGAGTAAGCAAAAGGAGCTTTTACTTCCTGAGTCCAGAGCTTAGTGTCTTTATTCTAAGGAAATTTGAATGCATTGAATTTGAAAGTAACACCATTACACCATTGGCTGAACATTTGAGTCAGTTATAACTGACTTTCTCCATATGAATGGCTTCTGTCTAAGCCTACTTTCCCCCACCCTCTCCTTGTGCAACTGACTTCTTTAAACCTGGATACAGAGCTTTAATTTAATCCTGTTAAACTTCATCTTTTTTTAGTTTCAACTTTTTTCAATGTTTCAAAAACTTTTTGAAACAGTTTGTCATCAATCTTTCCAACTTTATACATGAGCGTATTTTATAAGCATAGTTTCCATAGAATAATAAAATTTTTTATGGTTTAGCACTTAAAAGATGAGTGTTGACCTAAAGTCTCTGACCCCATTATAGCCATTTATAAACAAATGGTTGAAAAAGAAGCAGGAAATATAGAGACCTGTGGTACTGAACAAGAAAATAAAAGCTCTGAGAGATTGGATCTGAAAAGAATTTTTTTTTGTAGCTTTCCTACTTAAACTCAGATTAGATAATGTTTACCCACCATGTGGCTAGAGAATGCAGCATGTTTCAACATCACAGGCACTCAATTTGTGAAGATCAAGCATACACGGCCTATATACTGGGACCTGGAAATTTCCCCCAGAAACCGTGGAGAGATGGAGACCCCCTGATGTGATACCATCTCTTCCAGCTAGAAGGTAAAGTAGGGCAAGTGTACCCAATTTTCATTTGTTTATTTATTCATCTGTTTATTCTAGAGATATCTGTTTTGCCAAACACTGAGAAGCAAAAACAGGGAGTCCCAAATTAGGCCATGGGAGTGTGGGGGACAGAGGAAGTGCAAAGCAGGGAGACCTAAGTATCACCTCCTATACTTAGGGAGGAGGCAGCCTGTAGTAATCAGTCATTAAGTCTCAGTGAGCTCAAGAAATAAGGCCTTGAGAGTTGGTAAGAGTTAGCTAGACAAAAAGAGAACCACACGCTGGAATAGCTCAGAGGTGAGAGAAACATGGCACTTAATGAATAACAAAGAACAAGAAATTTCCTCACGCTCCTCAAGAAGGACGTGGTTTTGAACACACTGATTAAAAGGCATTTACTTGCCGCATGTGCAGGCTAAGGCTGTGATGAGGACACAGGCCTCTGACTGTTTTCTGTGAAGGGCACCCAATCTACTTAGGATTCTGCAGAGTTTAGGAGCAGCTCCAGGACACGCAATGTCTTTGCTACCTGTGGGTTCTAAGTTCCTTATTGGATCAATAGAAGCTAAAATTGTTGGCCAGAGTGAAAGAAGGAATGGAGAAGAGGAGCTGGGAGTGAGCAAGAAAGGGAATCATATTCATTTGATCTTCACTACAGATTCCAGACTCAGACCAACAGAAAGTATTTCTCCCCCCTTGATTTTTCTCTTCTTTTCTTTTTTTAAACTGTCAGGTTTGTTTGTTTTTTCCTTTTTATCTCCCCCCCCCCCATAATGAATAATTGCATTCTACATGGTCCAAAAACTCAAAAGGTTCAAAGGAGATGGGTGGTCAGATTTCCTTCCCCCCTCACCCCCTGCCATCCAACTCCTCTTGCCAGAGACAACCAAGGTCCTTTTCATATTTCCAAAAACAGTCTATGCACATACACGCAATATATGTGCATATATAACCCACACCTTTTTTTTTTCAGCCAAATGGCAGCATAATATACACACTGACAATAGATAATATTTCATTTTTCCTTTTACAGAATTGACCAACCCAGAAGGGGAAAAACATTTTTTCAGTGAAAGAAAGCGGACCAGTCTTCAAGAAATAAGAAAATTAGTGAATATCAAGAAGACAGTAAATAATTTTTTTAAATATATGTATCTATTTTCCCCCAGTTTCACCATTTACATATCTCAATTTCTCATGAAAAAACAAGAATTTGTAGGAAAAAAATATAAAGGGAAATATTGTTGGTTCTTCTTCAAGATGTTTGCTAAAATCCTTGAATTATAAAAAAGCTTGCAATCTTTTGCTGTCAAATATAAGAAACATGATTAAAAGAACACTGAGTTAGAGTTATACTTTGTACTTAAAATATTATGCAAGCTTGAGAATTCAGAAAGCTACACATGACTCTGTATGCAACCTTCAGAAATATTAACAATCTGTACTGACAAACAGGGCCATTGAATTTTCTCTTTTGTACTTCCAGATTGATGCAAAAACTAGGGAAGGAATGTTCATGCTGAAATGACTAGAAGGAACATCATAAATGAGTAACAAGATAATTAAGGCATGAAGACTTCCACCTCTTGAGATAATGGTAATGGCAACTGTAGTTTTAGCTAATTAATTGGTTAAGAACAATTTGCCTCAGTAACTATCTTACATTTGAATATGGAATACTTTTTGCTATGCTAGAAACTGAGACTAAAATTACATTGGAGCTTGTAAAACAGATAGCTTTTGGCCACCAAAAGTGTAATTACAAGTCAGAAAACCCAATTTGAATTAGTCCTACAGAGACAATTTCCCCCTTCACACTATGCAATTCATTGAGAGAGGATAAAACTCCCTTCCACTAAAACCTTGTTACTGCATGAGATAATAAGTTCATTGCAGTTTGGAATCAGTATATTTGTAACCAGAAACAATACTGCTCAACTTGAGGGATCACACACCTTATTCATCAGATCTGATAACTTTTGGAAGTTTCTAAATATCAAACCCACCCTCAAAGTGGGAGCACTTGTCAATCTGATAATGTTCCAAAGAAAGTGCTGTAGACTCAGAAGGTAATTCCATAGGAGGAATTCCAGAAACATTGTGAGCTAAATCAGCAGCATTAAAATAAATATGTGGTGGTATTATGTCACTGTCTCCCAAATTACCTTGAGGGGGACTTGCTCATTTTAGATGGTAAAGTTCTGAGAGATTTGCTAAATCAGCACCCTTACCTTATAGTCAAACCTTACAGACTTGCTGCAGAGGAAATCCAATCTTCCAGGCTTAGAGAATGATGACAAGAAGCAAATTCAAGAACTATCTTGCAACTTGAAATTGATTTTCAAATCAGTTAATTTTCTAATCGAATCATATTGATGTATAAAAATCACACACACAAAACAAAACAGGAGGAAATTTACCAGAACTTTAAGACTGATCTGCTTAAAGGGAATTTTATCCTCTGTTCCTTTAAAATTTACTTCTTGCATTTTCCACAATGATTACGTAATACTTTGGTCATCAAGATCAAAGGGGAAAGTTTGAAACTGAAAAAAAATATTTTTCTATCTGCACCTGTAATCCTTTTCCCCTGTGTGGTGGGATATCCTCCTAAACATTTCTGAGCTTGTCCAAATTCCACTTTATTGTTCTCAGTAGCAATTTCCTAGGCAAACTAGAAAAGAAATTGAGAAACAAAAAAATACAAACCACTTTTTGTAGCAGATTTCTCTCCACCTCTACTACAAAGCAATCTAAATACCACATCTTTATTCTCAACATTTTTCTGGGCAAAGAGAACCCAGATGTTCTCTTTTGTTTCACTTAAAGGGGGAAATGGTAGATGGCCTCCCCTCCCCCTTTGTCTCTCCCCCCAAGTAATTTGGCCTCCTCCTATCATATGCTGTGTATTTAAAGCTCTAAATGGTCCCCTGCCTTTTACCCAGGAAAATAATTTCTGCATTTTTAAACCAATTCTGCCAGCCAGTCAGGATAAACAGTCTTTTTAGAAGTTGGCCCCAGATTCTTCCCTCTGTCTCCCTTGGGGCGTCTTCAAGACAGGGAAGGGAAGGGGAGGGGAGAGGGCACACGACAACTTGGGGAGCTGCAGCCCTCTGGCATCTGAGCCCTCTGGCATCCAGACACTTGAAGAGGAGGAAGATGATTTCTTGGCCAGGTAAAAGGGCATCTGTCCTTAATCAAGATACATCCCAACCTTCTCCAGAAGTCTGCTGTGGGAGAGAAGAGGCTGCCTGGATTCCCTCCTCCTTCTCCAAATCCAGGAGACCCAGTGCCAGGATGTGACCTTGAGAAGTCTCTGTTCCAGTTCCTGGGGAGGGAGATGAACTGGATAATCCCCAATGCCTCAAAAAGCCTGTGATTCCAATTCCAGTTTATCCTAGTAGACTTCAGGGTATATGAGGACACATGGGAGAACCTTCTCTCTGGCCTCATTAGTGAAGAAAGTTGTGCTTTTCCAGGGCTGGTTTGTTTTTTTTATCTGAGAATTGTGACTCTTGTAACAGTTCCTGCTTCTTGCTAGGAGGCTTAGCAGCAAGTTTGTAGCCTCCCTGTAGCAAATATCTAGGGCTTTAAGGCATGTATTTTGTACATTAATCTCACTCTAGTTGCCAACTTCCTTTACTACTTTTATTTTCCTTTGTGTCATTTTTCTTACTTGTTTTATAGTACTGTTCTTACTTGTTTTGTCTTGTTACATTGTGTGTCCCTTTTAAAGCTTCTTAACATCTTTTTTGGAACACAGTAGAATAAAGTTAAATCAAATCCGAAAATATGGATGTTAGGGGTATTTGTTTTTCTCCTTATCTCTGTCTTCTTATCAGTTTCTCCTTAAATCCGAAAGTAGATCCCAACTCTGTCGTTCCAATTATGCAAATATCTTAAGCTACAAAAAAGTTAGTGTTATGAAATTATAAATTTCCAGCGAGCAGGGTGATGAGGGATAATGCAGCTGCGGTAGGAGGAAAGAGCTTGGGCAGGCGTTTTGTTTCCAGCTCTGCCCCGTACCAGGTGTCTGACCTTGGACAGGGCCCTTCTCTCTGGATCTCAGTTTCCTTGTTTATAAAATGAAGGGGTTGGACCAGGTCACCTTTAAAATCCCTTCCAGCTTTGAAATTCATTGACTCTCTGACCCATTGTGGGCGCTTAATAAATAACAAGCACAGAGAACCTCAAGAATGACTTGCATTTAGACACATCAGTCAACAAATATTTACTTAGCATTCACCTGGAATGTGGCCGCCTTGAGGGGCAAATCAGACACAGCCCCCTGGGGGTCCTGTGGAGACCCAGACCTAAAGGGGAGACCTAGGCACTTGTTTGTCCCCACTGCCTGAGGGTTCCAAGTTGTTACAAGATCACTTAAAGCTGGAATTCCTTACCAACATAAAGAAAAAAAGGCATGGGGTAGGGGAAGGGGTGGGGGGGGGCAGGAGTGGCATTCGTGAGAAGCAGAGTTCATCTACTTTTAGAGGAATGAAATTTTGTGGTCCTTTAGTGTGGAGGGGGATAGAGAAATTTTTTTAATTAAGTAAGATCATGTTTAATTTTAATATTAAGTCAAAAGTAACCTATTTAAGAATAGGAAAGATATGTGTAATTTAGTTTTGCCACAAACTATTGTGCTTCATATATTTTCCCTTTAAAATGAATCACTGTTAATTATAAATATGCTAATTGACTTGTATTCTAAACTCTTTGCACTTTTTAACACACACAGAGTTCTAAGCTGCTAATAGCATCTTTCAGGGTTTGCCAGTTTATGAGGAATAGAGTGAAGTAAAGGATAAACCATCAACACTATGAAAAAAAACTTGTGTCCATTAAGTGTCCTGTAATTATAAGAAGTACCCATCCAGGACTTCCTAGGTGGCGCAGTGGTGAAGAATCCGCCTGCCAATGCAGGGGACAAGGGTTTGAGCCCTGCCCTGGGAAGATTCCACATGCCACGGAGCAACTGGGCCCTTGCACCACAACTATTGAGCCTGTGCTCTAGAGCCTGTGAGGCACAACTACTGAGCCCATGTGCCGCAACTATTGAAGCCCACGCGCCTGGGGCCCGTGCTCCGAGGCGAGAGAAGCCCCTACAAGGAGGAGCCTGCGCACCACAATGAAGAGTAGCCCCTGCTCTCTGTAACTAGAGAAAGCCTGTGTGCAGCAACGAAGACCCAATGCAGCCAATAAATAAAAATAAATAAATAAATTTATAAAAAAAAAAGAAGTACCCATGCATTTTCAGAAAAAGGCAGAGAAAGAAAGGAAGGAAGAAAAAGCCTTGCCGAACACACTTTTTGCCCCACACAATAAATTTCTCATATCCCTCATTTTTCTAAACTATTCCAGGAAGAGTCCTAACACCAATTGCTTCATTTTAATCATCTCAGAGGATTTCTCTTAGGACACGTCTTCACTTTTCTAACGGCCAGGTTGTCGCGTTCTTCCTCGTAAGTATCTACCGCGGCAGATGCTTGTTTTACAGGGTAGACATGAGCGGTGTCAGTGGTGGAGCTGCGCAAAGGACCTGCATCCCAACGAAGGAGGGATGTGATTTGCAGAATCCCAGACCAAATATCTGGACAAAACACCTGAAAACCTTTTCCTGTCCTGCTCCATTGAAAACTATATCCACAACATCCGTGGCCAAGTGTGCTTTGTAATTCCAACAAACTCAGGAGCATCAAAAGGGATGCTCACGCCTTCTAATCCAAGAGCTTTGCAGTGTTCTAACTACTTCATGCCTCTTACTAAGCATTTCGATTTGCTTCCTCCCATGCTTCATCCCAGGTGGAAATGAACTTGAAGTCTTTTTTAAAAAATTGTACTTGTCAAGGTGATTACCTGAGGGGTAGCTGGCAAAGGGGCACTTGGCTTGAGACAGGGCCTCTGTGATATTAAAAAGGCTGGAAGCACTTCCATTCTTTGTTTTTGTTTTGGTTTTTTTTAATAAATTTATTTATTTTATTTTTATTTATTGACTACATTGGGTCTTTGTTGCTGCAAGTGGGCTTTCTGTAGTTGCGGAGAGCAGGAGGCTACTCTTCATTGTGGTGTGCAGGCTTCCCACTGTGGTGGCTTCTCTTGTAGTGGAGCATGGGCTCTAGGCACATGGGCTTCAGTAGTTGTGGCACATGGGCTTAGTAGTTGTGGCTTGCAGGCTCTAGAGCCCAGGCTCAGTAGTTGTGGCGCATGGGCTTAGCTGCTCCATGGCATGTGGGATCTTCCCGGCCCAGGGCTCAAACCCATGTTCCCTGCATTGGCAGGTGGATTCTTAACCACTGTGCCACCAGGGAAGCCCCACTTCCATTCTTTGAAGCTCCAGGTCTACTTCTCTTTTAATGAAGGCAATTGAAAATAGGGTACAAAATGGGGGTATTTTTTAAAATGCTTAGTTTTAACAAGGTGAAGCTTGAACACACAAGTGCAATGCAATCAGTAATAATATAATCAGTAATAAGTAATAATAAAAAAGCAATGCAACAAAATGAGGCTAGCTAATTACAGAATCTATTAAGTATTAATTCATTCTGGTGTGGTATGTTGTGTGCCTCCAGTCAAAGTTGTATGAAGATCATTTTGTTTTAATTTAGTCACAGGCATTTCTGTGACTGCATGTTTAACTTCATCTGAAGATAAAAGGGAGGCTCTTAAACATACACTTGAGGCCCCTGCCCCATGCTCCTCTCCGCCCATCTTTGGATTGTGGCATGAAACTGGCTTTAAAGTCCTCAAGGCCACCTGCAGACAACATCCTCATCAGGTACAGTGATCCTTAAAGCTAAGAAACTAACAAGTGGTCATTCATTCCT
The DNA here is from genome assembly GCF_030028045.1 of Hippopotamus amphibius kiboko. Classification (NCBI taxonomy): domain Eukaryota; kingdom Metazoa; phylum Chordata; class Mammalia; order Artiodactyla; family Hippopotamidae; genus Hippopotamus; species Hippopotamus amphibius. The sequence continues at coordinate 138,490,850 of NC_080190.1, read as the reverse complement.
GTTTTCTTTCTTTTTTTATTTTTAATATTTACTTATTTTTTATTTATTTGGCTGCACTGGGTCTTAGTTGCAGCACACGGGATCTTCTTTGTGGCATGCATGTGGGATCCAGTTCCCTGGCCAGGGATGGAACCCAGGCCCCAGCAATGGGAGTGCGGAGTCTTAAGTGCTGGACCACCAGGGAAGTCCTCATTCCTGTTTTCTTAAATAGCCTCTTTATTTTTTAGAAATCCCTAAGGATAGAACCACACCTCTTCTATCAATTTCCTAGGGTTTTCAGTGACACTGTTTTATCCTATGCATGCTTTTCTTTTGAAGACAGCAACTTTCCTATGAATAGCTTTTTATATTGCTTATCCCTTTCTTGGATCTCCTGGAGCTCTGGAGAGCACCCAACTAGATGATGTCAGGAGGAAGCAAGTTTGGGCCACGAAAAGAGCATCCTATTGTAGTCTGCAACTCACTCTCCTCCCCACTCTCCCCCACTGCATCCCTGTTTCCTGCAGAGTCAGCAAACCAGAGTCATCTCTCCCTGCCTTTTGTGGGGCCTCCCACATTGGTGACTGATATCTGTGAACTTTGTTTGTTCTTCTACTCTCCGTGAAACAAGCTAGCCCAAACCTCCTTGGGGTGTTGGTCTCATATAAGCCATGACCCCTCTATCCATTCATCTGTAAATATTTTAAAAGATAACAAACACTCCACTAATTGCTACTTGAGCAGATTCCCTTCCCCATCGTTCTCTGACTCTAAGAGACTTTTCTCAGAGCCTGCCTGCTTGACAAACCACCACACTGATCTTAATAATTAAAGCACTTCCTGCCAGGATGCATTTTCAGTTGCAGACTGCAAGTGTTCCAGAAAATATAGATTGGTCTAGTCATTACCCCTCCCCCACTCCCTGGATCAGCAATGAAACATTGTTTGATTTCTTGAGGCTAATGATTAGATGCTCCTTGCAGTGATACTTTAAAAACAAAAACAAAGCAGCAGCATGGGAGTTCTAGATCAAGTACACACGGAAGAGATAAACCAAAATGCAGGGTATTACTCATTGAAAGGCTCTTTTAATCCTATTTTAAAATTTTATTTTGTTAGAGAAATAGATGAAAAGCTTTAAGAATGTCTCATATTGTGTTTATTATTTTTAAAATATGTCCGGGGGGGGGCGTCAAGGAAGGGAGGGAATATGGGGATATGTGTATAAAAACAGTTGATTGAACCTGGTGTACCCCCCAAAAAAAAAATTAAAAAAAAAAAAAATGTCAACACAAAACATCCCCCTTCCCCCTCGGCCTGCCCTGCTTTTTAATTTGGAGAGAAGTGCTTCAAAAACATGAAGCAAACAATCACAAATACTTCCCTGTTGTGTCTTCATCCTCTAGATGCTCTGCGTTCGCCCTCCTGTGAATACTGTGGAGCAGTCAGGTGTAGTCAGAAACACACAAGCAGAAAGGCAGAGCTAGGTTCACATTCTGACCCCAGCATCCTCAGCAGTGAGACCGGGAGTAAGTTGCTGACCACTGCATGCCTCCATGGACTCCTTGAGCTTCCGTGAGAAGGCAAAAGAAGAAAATACCTGGATTTACTGACATAAATTCATAGCAGACAGGGCTAATCCCCATCCCTCTGAGATGGTGAAGGTTCTGGAGAATGTGATGAGCTTCTTTAAGGGCCTTAGGTTGAGGTACCGTCGAAGGTACAAGTACAACCATGAGGAGGAGCCCTTGACATTTTGCAGTGGGTGCCGTGGTGCCCTTACCAGTGCCCCATCCCCATCTTCAGGTCCCTCAACCTGGTTGCCAACTGCCACTCACCTGCAGCCGCCAGGTACAGTCACTGGACATCTCTTCTCCGTTCCCCTCCCTGGGGTAATGAGGCGTCAGAGAGCAGGTGTGGTTGGTGCCGCCATGTATCGGTGGACAAGAACCCTCAACCCTGTAAGGCAGACAGGAAATATACTCAAATTATTATGAAATGGTTTTTAAAGGAGACCTCACTCTAGCTTTTGGATATTTCTGAGGAGTATTTTTAAGTAGAATGACCAAAGCTCTCCTTATAAACCTGATAAAATTTCATGTTTGCTAACTGCTGGTTTTCCACTGTTAACTTTCCTGAGAGACGACTCCTTTTAACCCTACCCAGAACCCTATACAAGCCCACGTTCACTGTGCGTACTGATCCCTCTGTCACATGAAAGTCTTGTCCGTGAGCTGCTCCTTTTCAAACTTCCCCCTTCTGATGTTAAGGGTGGTAAAGATGAATTAGGTTAGTTGTACTAGTGGGTGGAGATATAAGCTCTTATCAGACTCTCAGGGAGAGCTGCAATGTCAGAAATAGAAATAAATTGGGATTCTCTGCCTTGGGTTCCCTTCTGGATGCTTCCCCCTGCCCCACTCCCTTCTCCTGCCAATTCTCTCAGCCTCATCAGGGTTAGAGTTTGTGAATTTCTCCTACCATGGCTTTGGATTTTTCTACCAATTCATTCTCTTTTACCTTTTTCTCTTGTTGTTTCTTCCTTGTTTCCTTTCATTGCTTTTTCTTGTCTCCTTTTCTGACACTGGCATTCTTTCTTGCCTTCTGATTTCTCATTTCTCATCTCTTCCATAAAAGGAATAACCTTCATCGCTGCTGACCAAGTCTTTCTATTTTTTGTTCTCTGTGGGCTCGTGCTGAAGCTCTATTCAAAACTGCCAGTGTACACTGGGCCCTGATAAAGCCAGAGAAAGCCGAGAACCCACCCCAAAGATAAACAGTCACTTCCTTCTTGGAAGGGCCATTCGTAGTCCAACTAGTACGTCTTTCATCAAAAGCTGTGAAAAGCAAACTATTTCCATACCAAATGAGCTCCATAAAACCAGCCTCCCGTGTTCAATCAACAAATATTTCTTTAGCCTCACAGGGCCAGGTGGTGTGAAAGGTAAGGGAGGACTCAAGACACCAATATGCCTCGATTTCTGCCTTTGAGAAGACAGAGGAGTAAACAAATACTAAAAGACCCACCAATGCCACCCCTTCTCCCATCACCCCTGCCCTCTTCCCTGTATTATTTTTCTCCATATCACTTATCACCATCTCACATGCCCTATATTTTACCATTTTACCATCAGTTTCCCCCTAACTAGAATGTAAGCTCTGCGAGGGAGGGATTTTGTCTCGGGACACGTGGCTGAATCCCTAGCACCTGAATATTGCCCGGCATATGAAAGCTCAGACAGATATGCTTGAATGAATGAATGAAACACAACATGCTGTGTGCAATGTTAGAAATGCGGACGAAGAGTTATGGAATTACAGGGTCCCCATGGAACTGAGGGTCATTGTGTGTGTGTGCACACCCGTGTGCACGCCCGTGTGCATAAAAGTCAGATTCAAAGAGAAATTTGATGCTTTCGGAATGATGTAGGTAAAATATTAAAGCATTCAGAAGAGCCTTGGTCATCTGGTGCTGGGTTGGAGAGCTACAAGGGAGGGGGACATTTTCCACCCTTATTAAAACTTACTAAAGTGTTTGTTGCTTCATTGAGTTATATTAGAAATGCATACATTTCATTTGGAAGGAGAGGGAATGGGGAACATTCTCAGTGCCTCCTCAGGACACAAAAGGAAAGCTAGGTCACAGCGGTCAGGCAGGCAGCAAGGGCTTGAGAACTCAGGTGTGGGGAGTCCTGGTTTCTTCCGTGTCTCTGCTGTGGGTCCTTGAGCAAGTTACATGACATCTCTGAGCCCCACTTCCTCAAAATTTGTAATGACATCTAGTACATAATCCCTTGTAGAGGTGTCCTAAGTATTAAATGAGGAAATGGATATAGGGTGTTTAACATGGCGCCTGCCTATTAGGCTCACAATAAGAAGGTAGCTCTTCTTGCAGTAAGTTCACAGCAGGAAGAAAACAGAGCTCATACCCTCGCACAACCATACTGCTGAGGAGTAGGAACACCTCATCGCTAGGGGTCTATATGTAGTTTCGGGTAAGGTCTAACCAATTTTCCCCTGGCTCTTTATTTTTACATAAAATGGCACCAAATGCAATATAAAGTAGGGGCCAATAAAAATTAACACGCCCTCCTATTCCCAACTTTTTCCAAACCTAGTAGAAAAGAGGTTTCTCTCCTGCTGCTGAGGAGCCGTGATGACAGTCTTCCACTCAGACGATGGTTACGTGGGTGACTAAGTCATTATCCTGTTCCTCCCTCCTCCCCACACTCACCCCTTTCTCAACCCCCATTACTTCTGCTGAAAAAGCTTTTAGAAGAAAATTTTAGAAGCTGCTATAGTCATCAATTTAGAACCTTTTTTTCCCTTTCCTGAGTGCAATATATTTTCTAATATATTGAAGAAAACACCTTTTCTCTAGGGCAGCGGAAGGGAATAAAAAGGCACATGATGAAAGAGAAAAAAGGAAGGCCTAGGAAACAGGAAACCCAGCGGAATCCACTGGCTCTGGCTGGATTTCCTGGGGTGAGTTTCTGGGGGTTGAGTGGCTTTGCCTGTGTGTGGATCAACCTCTGGAAAAAACGGGGTTTGCTTGGCCAGCTTGGGCACTGGATAAAATTTTGGACCCATAAGGTAAACCTGAGAACTCTAGATTCTTTGTGACTGTTTCATCTGAGTCAATGTTATCACTTATAAAACTGAACTTCCTTATTGCTATTTTTGATAAGAATTATGGGGCTTCCCTGGTGGCGCAGTCGTTAAGAATCTGCCTATCAACGCAGGGGACACAGGTTCCATCCCTGGGCTGGGAAGATCTCACATGCCTCGGGGCAACTAAGCCCGTGTGCCGCAACTACTGAGCCTGCGCTCTAGAGCCCGAGAGCTGCAACTACTGAAGCCTGTGTACCTAGAGCCTGTGCTCTGCAACAGGAGAAGCCACCGCAATGAGAAGCCCACACACTGCAACGAAAGATGGCCCCCCAGTCTCCACAACTAGAGAAAAGCCTGTGTGCGGCAATGAAGATCCAACACAGCCAATAAACAAATAAATAATAAAAATCGTTCCATTGTTTATGTATGTGCCTTGCTACTTGGGTTTGGGAATTTTTACACATGGTGGACACAGCCATAATCAACCCAGATCGAGGTATAGAACATTTTCAATTCTCCAGATGCTCTCCTCTTGCCCCTCCCAAGTCAAAACACCCCACCCCACACCCTGAAGCCCTTGTTCTGACTTCTGTCACCATTGATTAGTATTGCCTATCCTTGAACTTCCTGTAAGTGGAATCATATAGTAGGTACTCGTTTGTGTCTGTCTGCTCTCACCCAGCATTATGTCTGTGAGATTCATGCAAGCTGGTGCATAGAGCAGTAGCTTGTTTGTTTGTTTGTTTGTTTTTCATTACTGTGTGGGACTCCTTTCTGTGACTACATCACAATTTACTTATTCTCCGTTGTTGGCATTTGGGTTGTTTCCAGTTTGGGACTACTATGGATAAAGATGCTGTGAACATTTGTCTACGTGTCTTGGACGGACTTAAGCACACTTTTCTCTTGGGTGTTAGAAGCTGGATTCCTGGGTGATAAAGGAGACACACATTTAGTTTTCAGTAAATCCTGCTGAACAAGTTTTCAAAGTGTTTGTCCCATTTCATGCTCATATCATGACTCTATACTACTTCCTGCCTTAACTGAATAAGGAGTAACTGTTAGTTATGAAACAACATATTCTTTTGGTTACTCTGCGTTCTCAGCCTCATGTACAAATCAAGATTCCACCAGTTACTATGAATAATAGTTTGTACCTGTTATTCCCTCTGCCTGGAACACTTTGCCACTGGGTATTCCCTGGCCAGTTCTTCCTTATATTCAGGTCCTAGCCCAAAGGATGCCTCCCCAGCAAGGTCTTCCCTGACTGCCCCGCTCAAGTGAGTGCCTCTGCCTACCGAGCTGGTCACATGCTATTTCCCCTCCTGCTTCAAGTCCTTTTTGGCACTTACCCTATTCATTCACCGGTTTAATTATTGTCTATCTCCTCTCACTGGGACTGAAAGCTCTGTGAGGGCTCGGTATTGTCTGTCACACAGTTTGCTTCACTCAATACAACCTGTACAACCAATAAAATATTGCCGACGTGACCATGTGTGACACCCAAGATTAGGGAATAAATCATATGGCATCTGCCCTGCTCTCTCTCAGATCACTTGCTGTGAGGGAAGCCATATCATGAGGACATTCAAGCAGCCTGGAAAGGCCTGTGTCTTCTGCCAACAGCCCACATCACGTGAAAGAAGAACCTTGGAGTCAGCACCTGCAGCCCCAGTCAAGCCTTCAGATGACTACGTCTTGGTTGACATCATGAGAGACCTTAAGCCCAGAGCCACCCAGATAAACCACTTGCAACTTCCTGACCCACAGAAACTTTGAACACATTCACATTATTGTGGTTTTAAGCTGCTAAGTTTTGAAGTAACTTGTACACAGTAATATGTAACAAATACCCACACTCAGCAAGTATTTGTTGAACAAATGAGTGAATAAATGAGTGAGTGAATTAGTGTAAGGGCAACATAACACATAGCCTCACACCATCTGCTTGAATCTGGTTGCAATGCACGTGCCACGGGCCTCTCCACTCTCCTGAAACTTTAGTTTAAGCTTATGATCCTAGAGCAGGGCTTCTCAACCTTAGCACTCTTGTTATTTGGAGCCAGAAACTTCTGTGTTTGAGGAGCCATACTGTTCATTGCCGTAGGATGTTTAGTAGAATCCCTAGTCTCCACCCACTAGATTCCAGTAGAAACTCCTCCTACAACACAATAGTCACAACTAAAAACGCCTCCAGACATGGCCAAATGCGCCCAGGGGTACAAAATCACCCCTACTTAAGAACTGTTGTTCTCAAGTAATCATTGAAGAGAGATTAGAAGTACAATACTAATTGGGTTCAGGGCCGGTACAAAATTTTACAATGCTTTTTAAGATACTTGATTTACAAAAATTCAATCAACACATAACTTATTTTTTCCAAAAACTAAAAAATTTTTTTTTCCCTCTCTTGCCCTCCTGCGGCTCCCTGGTCTGCCCCTGCACAGGGGACCCGGTGCTGAGATTAGCTAAAGCCACAGGGAAAATGGTGGAAAATTCACCATAGCCAGTGCCAGAAAGATCGATGTACGGCTTTGTTCTTTTCTTAAGCTCCCAATTTGGCTTCATACTTTATCTTTTGTGGGCTTTTATTCCTGAATTGTGGCTAAACTCCTTAGACTTAGCCTATTAGCCTCAAAAATACACAGGCAGTTGCATTGCCTGTGTGTGGCCTCATTACTATAGTGATTTGTTACGTGCTCTTATTTGGAACAAACGTGATGACTACCTCGCCACTCAACTCCATTCATACAATCACAGATAACTATGCCGAGAATCAACAGCAGAGGAAACACCAATAAGAGGCCATCCCAGCGTGAAGAGATATGCCTATTAGTGAAGTAAACCACATGTTCTTTCTTGCAGCCGAAGAACTTTACACCAAAAACTGAATTGGGCATAGACTAAGACCAAACATTTATTATAAATTTTTGACATAACAGTTTGGACCATAAAAAAAAAATGAAACAAAAAATAAATAAGAGCTTAGTTAAGCCAAGTACATCTATATATAAAACAATTCTTCCTTATAAGTAAATGGCTCAATTAACACATATTGTTGCTAGGTGTGAAAAAAAGACAACACCGTGACCAAGTCAAGTTCAACCTCTGGCTTTAAATAAAATATTGAGAAGGTGATTTGTCCTACAACTCTCCCTTTGGAAGAGGAACAGAAGTTACTCTTTTTTTTTTTAAGTATAGTTGATTTACAATGTTGTATTTATTAGTTTCAGGTATAAAGTGATTCAGTTATACGTATATATATATTTTTCTCGGATCCTTTTCCCTTATAGGTTATTACAAAGTATTGAGTATAGTTCCCAGAAGTCACTATTTTTTTAAATATTTAATATGTATTTATTTATTGGCTGCATTGGGTCTTCATCTCTGCACACAGGCTTTCTCTAGTTATGGCAAGTGGGGGCTACTTTTAGCTGCCACGCGCGCCGGCAGGCTTCTCATTGTAGCGGCTTCTCTTTTTGCGGAGCACGGGCACACAGGCTTCAGTAGTTGTGGCATGCAGTCTCAACAGTTGTGGCTTGCAGGCTCTAGAGTGCAGGCTGAGCAGTTGTGGCACAGGGCTTAGTTATTCCGAGGCATGTGGGATCTTCCTGGACCAGGGATCGAACCTGTGTCCCCTGCATTGTCAGGTGATGCCATCAGCGAAGTCCCCCACCCAGAAGTCACTCTTAAAGTAAAGCAGTACAAGAAACCAGTGTTCCTCAAATCTACCTGTTTACTTCCTGTTCCCTCTAGCCTGGAAGCATTCTTGAGAGAGCCCAATCTTTATCAATAGTACCCCCAACTCCCTGCAGTCTGGCATTCCTCATCCTGTATAGCAATTATCACCATCAGATATACTGTATATTCTGTTTGTCTTCAGTGTCTGCCTCTGCATCATTAAAATGTCAGTTTCAGAAAGGCAATGATGCTGTTGATTCTCTGCTGTACGCTTACACCTGCAAGTGGTGCCTCGCACCAGGCAGGTGCTCAGTAAATGTTTGTGGGATGAGTGAATGAGTGGATGTGGTGGATCAAAGGCCAAGGAGGGCTCAAAGTGCTCCCTTGGGATGGGACAGGGTGGGAGGGGGACTGCATGCATATTGTATTGTACTTTTCGCATTTTGAGTCGTGTGAAAATAATAGTTACTTAAAACAATTAAAAAGTGAAAGAAAAACGTGGTCAGTGCCCCTCTTTCACCAAATGGGGCAAATCAAGCCTGCTGCACTGTCTCAACATTACTTAACCTGAGTGTCATATGCAAAAGGTTTGTTCACCAGTCTCATTCACCTGCAGCGCAAAACTGGCTGTGTTGCTATTACTGTTTGCACAGCATAAAATGATGAATTGTTTTGGATACTCATTCCTCATTTGAGAGCCTCTTGGCCTCTTTTACATCATGCGTCAGTGTTTCTTCAGTTCTTTCAAGTATTTTCAGCCATATAAAAGGAAAAAAAAATCTATCACTATGTGTCCTGTACAATTTTGAAGAACAGTTATTTCAAGCATATTATAGCTACTTAACTTGATAGCTCCTTTCTGAGAAAAAAGAAGTGTAAATCAATGAGTTTAAATGCATCATGGAGATATTCTAAGATGATCCTGTGGTGAATATTTTTATTGAAAAAAATGAAAAAGAACTTACAAAAAATGAATGAAAGGACAGAATAAAGAAAAAATCCAATATTGAACCCAAGCCTCGTGATTTGTACCCATTTTTCTTTTTTTTTTCCCACATGATGGTTATTCAAGTGTTGAGCACATCTTTTGTGTTTTCCTTTACACATCTCCTCTCTAGGTAAAAAGCCAATAGTACTTGCCACTGTTCCCAGGGGGAAATATTAGCATCACTGGGATGGGTGCGGGATCTGGGGAGACTTTTGCAAACTCCAGAGCACGTCTTGTCTCGCAGTGGAAGCTGACGTACCTCAGGGTCAGGGGAACCTCACCGTTGCAGGTTAGGTTCTTTGGAAGTAGATGCTGAGAAAGACTTAGGGATACAAAACCTTTATTGGGAGGTAAGACCTATAAAAGGAAATGGGGAGAAAGCAGAATTGGGCAGGCAGTGCCGTCCAAAGGCCCTCAGACTTGACAGTCTGCCAGCCCCACGAGGAGCTCAGTCCAGGGGTTGCCTGCCAGAGGAGTCCTGCGTCGAGGGGACATGGCTAGGCTAGCACCACCATCTTGCTCAACCCTTGGCTAGGGATCCCCCCAAGAAGACGGTGACCTTGACTTGAAGAGCTGAGGCAGATCCTGAAGGAGCTGATAGCGGCAGGCTGTTAGACAATCACATGACCCGCGGCTGAGCAGCAAGTCATTTCTTGAAGAGGGTTCTGAGCAACCCATGTCTGTCTGCCCCGGAGGGAAGGAATGGGAGAATATGACAGATATTTTAGAGAAGTGTTGGCAACCCTTGATGATTGGTTAGATGTACAGAAAGAGGTTAAAGAGAACCCTGACAACTAGGACAGCACTGCCATCAATAGACATAGTTTGTTTGGTATATAATGTCTTCCCATCAGACCCACAGCTGCTTTTTACTGAAAGTAGCTCAATTATTTTTCTGTGTAAGTTGCCATGACCTGTACCTTCTGTGTTGAGTGACCAGCCATGCTCCTTAGCTGCAACATTTGGGGCTCTCCCGGGGATTGATCCAAGGCCCCAGAAGGCCACATGCACGGTGGGGGTGGCTTGATGTGAAACGGTCCTATTTTGAACTGGGATAAACTAACTCAATACTCTTGTTAGTTTCGAGGCGGGGTTGAAGCAAGTGCTCAGGCTGCATCCCAGAGGACACTGAGTGTTGTTTCCCTTCTCTCCTGCTGCACTGAGCTGGCCAGAGAGCAGTGGACATCCACCTTGTTGTTGCCTGAAGAGGCAACATGTCCTTTGGTACCCAGTATCCTTGTGGGCAACTCCTGTCATCACAGGTGATCTGGGGATGTCACTTCCTTAGAGCCTGTTCTTTGAATTTCAAACAGACAATGCAGATGGTTATTTCTTCTTTGCAAAAAGTGCATGAAGAGATGAGATTTGACCCTGAGACTCTAAGAACTGTCCCTTAGTTTTTGGTTTGGGCAACCTTCATAAACCTTGAGCACATCCAGCTTGCCTCCTCACCCCCGTGGTGGTTTTTCCCACAGCAGGAGCTGTCATGTCTCTAAATCCTGAATGCCAGGCTGATCTGCCTGCCGCATTCTTTACTTGCTGCAGGTGATACAAAGAACTGACTCTAAGAGTTCACAATCTAATTAGCAGGACCCTATCTCTAGCAGACCTTATTTAAAGCTATTCTGTATAAATAAAACAGAATAAAAAAGGTGAAAAAGAAAAGAAGAAATAAGAAAAAGTTACAAGGGTAATATTCAAACTCATTCATTTCTTTTCAATATGTTAATTAAAAATCAGAGTTATACCAACAAATACCGATATTCATTCTCTACACTAGTCCTTGGGAATTTGTGGATATTTTTAATTGAATGGAATAATGAGTTGGAAGAAGTCAGCTTCTAGATCTTAGAGCCTGTCAGGGAGAAAACTTAGAGATGCTAAAAAGATAACATATTGTTCCAGTTTATATGTGCTACAATTCCAATGACTAGATTAATAATATCTGCAATGATATCTGCAAACACAAATGAGGGGTTTAAGGCAAGATGAGATATAGATTAAGTAAGGATTAGAATGCAAATAAAAATAAAGATGGGAGGCAGGAGATCATAGTGGTTAAAATACCAGTGTCAGAATCTGGCTTTGGTTTGAATTCAAGCTCTGCCCCTTAACTAACTGAAGAATCCTGAGCAAATTACTTCACCTTTGTGGGTCTCTACTTGCTGTAAAATAAGAATAAGGAGCCGATCCAAGATATCAGCTTCCAGGGCTGTTCACGTGGACGAATGTTCTCCAATGAGTCTAAAACCAGTGTCTATGTCCCCAGGGTAAGCCGCAACCCCTCCCTTCAAACCCAGCCCCAGCAGAGGTTTTGCAGTTGGATCTGCAACTTTCATATCAAACAACAAGTGGATTACCTGACAGCAAGTGCAAAACCAGGCTATTAAAAATTTCCTGGTATAGAAGCATCCTGCTCTGGTCATTTCTTCAGGTCTCCATTCTCTTGTGAAGGCCCCCATATATATGTAAAAATTCAATAAAATTTGTATGCTTTTCTCTTGTTTAAAAAAAAATAAGAATAAGGAAACCTATCTTACATTAGTTTTGTGAGACTTCATATGTAAAGCACTTTGCACACAATTTGGCATGTAGTAGGTGTCCAATGAATGAAAACGATCTATAACAAAATGTAACCTAAAGTTAAAACCTCATCACAATGATCACTTCTAATTTTTAAGTGGTTAACTTGAGTTGTAGACTAGGAAGACTAAAATATGAGAATAAGAGTTATTATTTATTGAACATCTGCTATTAGCCCAGCATAGTGGCAGACACTATGTACATATCACCAATTTTTCCAATGATATATAATTTTATATCTGCTATTATTATCTCTCTTTATAGATGAAGAAACTGAGGATCAGAAGGTCAGAGGGGTTGCCAGTGACTCCATAACCTAATCTCTATTCACTCTGCTATATTGCCTCTAGGAGTCGTGATGCCATCAAATTAATCTATAAATAAGGTTAACTTCTTTTAAACAGTGTAACCCATTGCTGACTTCCATATCAGATGTGCTTGTCAGATGTGCTTAATGGACTCTGGCCTCGAATCTACTACTGGTCTTCAATCTACTGGATTGAAACGAAAAGCAAGATGGAAGTTTCCCCTACCCTCCATCCATCTCTAGTGCCACTACCCTACTGGATCGTGGCACTTACTGACATTCCTAGGAGAGGCATGCCATGGAACACATCTTTTGCAACACAGAGAGGCTTCTCAAAGTTAGAGGGAGGAATGATTACCATTGAGAAGGATCAGAAAAATTACTATGAAGACTTATTCGCTAAAATGCTACCATGCTGGCTTGCAGAAGTTAAGTCCTTTACATTCAGTTAGCAATATGACCACCAAAATATCATGTTCACTTTAATTCAATAAAGATGAGCAGTAAGCACTATGTTTTTTAGCTATTCTGTTGTATATCCTTTTTTTAAACAACTCAGTACTAGACATGGAAATCCAAATATATACACCAAATAAATTAGGAAAGTTGTTCTCTCTCTCTTTTTTTTTTTAATGAGTAGCGACTTTTGTTTTCCTAATGACATAATACCCTTTGAAGCTGGGAAGAAGCACTTCAGAATTCCTTTAAAGGTAAGCTCCCTCAAAATATTTATTTGGTGTTTTTTAAACATGTACCTAATAAGTAAAAAAAAATTAAAATGTGGAAAAGACGATATACAAGTAACAGGTAAGCACATGAAGAAATGCTCAGCATCATTAGTCATTAGGGAAATGCATTTAAAACTGCAATGAAATACCACCACACACTCACTAGAGTGGCTGTAATCAAAGAGACTGGCAATAGTTAAGTGTTTCCAAGGATATAGAACAACTGGGACTTTCATACATTGCCTGTGAAAACCGTACAGACACTTTAGAAAGCAGTTTGGCAATTTCTTGTAAAATTAAACATGCACCTACCATACGACCCCTCAGTCCCACTCCTAGCTATTTACTCAAAGGAAATGAAAGCAGATGTTCACACAAAAACTGGTATGTCAGTTTTCACAACAGCTTTCTTCATAACAGCCAAAAGCGAAAAAAACAACCAGATGTCTGGTAATGGGTGAATTGATGAAGAGACTGCGGTCTATCCATACAATGGAATACTATTCAGTAGTAACAAGAAATGAACTAAATAGACCCACACAAATTTGCCCAACTGATTTTTGGCAAAGGTGCAAAGGCATTTCAATGGAGGAAGGATACCGTTCTCAAAAAAAGAAAACAAAAATGATGCTAGAGCAATTTATCTATAGGCAAAAAAAGAAAAATGAATCTCAAGCTAGAGTCATAGAATCCATGACAATTATATAAAATAGGTAACAATTTTAGGACTATTTATGCCACTATTTGTAGGATTACATTTGACTGCAAATGATAGATACCCCGAATTAGCAGGGGCTTAATCTCATTAATGAAAGCAACCACAAAAATGCAGGTTAGGGCAAGTACAGCAATTCTGAGAAGTTGTGAGAGTCCCAGGCTCCTTCTGCTTGGCTGCTCCACTTTTCTTTATACTCCACCTCGGTCCAGGTTGGCTGTCCCAGCCCTCACTATGTTCACATTCTGGCCAGCAGGTACAGAAAGGGACCAAGCAGTGAGCATCCTTTCTGTTTCTGGACACTTCCCAGAAGTCTCACATAAAACATCTCTTTACATCTCTTGGCCGTCACTTATTTCCAAGGCCCGCCTAACTGGGTAGATGGTATGAAATGTGGTCTTTTTTCCAGGGAGCTCTGTGCCTAGCAGAATATCAGAAATTCTATTACTGTTTCTTGAAGGAAGGAAGAAGGTATGTTAGAGAAAACTTGCAGACTCTTTCACAGGCAACATTTACATTTGTTTCTTCAACGGTTCTCAAGCCTCTATCTTCTTGAAAAGGCTGAACAAAAAATATGACTTTTTTATAAAAATATAAAACACCCAACACATTAATTGATTCATCATTCATTCTATAAATATACTTTCTCTTTTCAAGAAACTGTGCTAGGAACTTCCAGGTCGATGAACACGTGGAGATTTGGGCAGAGTTTTGGGAGTGGAGAGGGCAAGGAGACTTCCTGCCCCTCCCCCATACCTTGCCCTATGCATCTCTTCCACTGGGTGTTCATCTTCTGAGGCTTGGACAGTCTTCTATAAACACCTCTATCACCAGGACAAGCAACCCCAAAAGTTTGGACAACCATGAGGAAACAAAGAAACACCATGCAGGCAAAGGAGCAGGAAAAAAACCCACCAGACCAAATAAATGAGGAGGAAATAGGAAAAATGCCTGAAAAAGAATTTAGAGTCATGATAGTAAAAATGATACAAAATCTCGATAACAAAATAGAGAAAGTACAAGAAACAGTTCATAAGAACTCAGAAAAACAAACAGCAATGGATAACAAAATAACTGAAATTAAAAATACTCTAGATGCTATAACCAGCAGAATGACTGAGGCAGAAGAACGAATAAGTGAGTTGGAAGATAGAATGGGGGAAATAAACGCCACAGAGCAAGAAAAAGAAAAAAGAATAAAAAGAATAGATGACAGTCTCAGAGACCTCAGTGATAACATTAAGCGTACCAACATTCGAATTATAGGCATCCCAGAAGAAGAAGAAAACAAGAAAGGGTCTGAGAAAATATTTGAAGAGCTTATAGTGGAAAACTTCCCCAACATGGGAAAGGAAATAATTCACCAAGTCCAAGAAGCACAGAGAGTCCCATACAGAATAAACCCAAGGAGAAATACACCAAGACACATATTAATCAAACTAATGACAATTAAACACAAAGAAAAAATATTAAAAGCAGCAAGAGAAAAGCAACAAACAACATATAAGGGAAAACCCATAAGGATAACAGCTGACCTTTCTACAGAAACTCTGCAGGCCAGAAGGGAATGGCAGGATATACTGAAAGTCCTGAAAGAGAGAAACCTACAGCCAAGAATACTCTACCCAGCAAGAATCTCATTCCGATTTGAGGGAGAAATCAAAAGCTTTCCAGACAAGCAAAAGTTCAGAGAATTCAGCACCACCAAACCAGCCTTACAACAAGTGCTAAAGGAACTTCTCTAAGTAGGAAACACAAGAAAAGGAAAACACCTACAAATACAGACCCAAAACAATTCAGAAAATGGTAATTGGAACACACATGTCAATAATCACTTTAAATGTAAATGGATTAAATGCTCCAACCAAAAGACACAGACTGGCTGAATGGATACAAAAACAAGACCCTTCTATGTGCCGCCTACAAGAAACCCACTTCAGACCAAGGGATACATATAGACTGAAAGTCAAGGGATGGAAAAAGATATTCCATGCAAATGGAAGTCAAAAGAAAGCTGGAGTAGCAATACTCATATCAGACAAATTAGACTTGAAGTAAAGACTATTAAAAGAGACAAGGAAGGACACTACATAATGATCAAGGGATCCATTCAAGAAGAACATATCACAATGGTAAATATCTATGCCCCCAATATAGGAGCACCTCAATACATAAGGCAAATGCTAACAGCTATAAAAGGGGACATCGACAGGAACACAATAATAGTGGGAGACTTGAACACCCCACTTACATCAATGGACAGATCATCCAAACAGAAAATCAATAAAGACACACAAGCTTTAAATGACACATTAGACCACCTCGACTTAATTGATATTTATAGGACATTCCATCCAAAAACGACAGACTACACTTTCTTCTCAAGTGCACACGGAACATTTTCCAGGATAGATCACATCTTGGGTCACAAATCAAACCTCAGCAAATTCAAGAAAATTGAAATCATATCAAGCATCTTCTCAGACCACAATGCCATGAGACTAGATATCAATTACAGGAAAAAAACTGCAAAAAATACAAACACATGGAGGCTAAACAATTCACTCTTAAACAACCAAGGAATCGCTAAAGAAATCAAAGAGGAAATCAAAAAATATCTAGAAACAAATGACAACGAAAACACAACAACCCAAAACCTATGGGACGCAGCAAAAGCAGTTCTAAGAGGGAAGTTTATAGCAATACAGTCCTACCTTAAGAAAGAAGAAAATGATCGAATAAACAACCTAACCTTACACCTAAAACAACTAGAGAAAGAAGAACAAAGAAACCCCAAAGTGAGCAGAAGGAAAGAAATCATAAAGATCAGAGCAGAAATAAATGAAAAAGAAAGGAAGGAAACCATAGCAAAAATAAATAAAACTAAAAGCTGGTTCTTTGAGAAGATTAACAACATTGATAAACCATTAGCCAGACTCATCAAGAAAAAAAGGGAGAAGATGCAAATCAACAGAATTAGAAATGAAAAAGGAGAAGTAACAACGGACACCTCAGAAATACAAAACATCATGAGAGACTACTACAAGCAACTATATGCTAATCAATTGGATAACCTGGAAGAAATGGATACATTCTTAGAAAAATACAATCTTCCAAGACTGACCCAGGAAGAAATAGAAACCATGAACAGACCAATCACAAGTACGGAAATTGAGGCAGTGATTAAAAATCCCCCAACACACAAAAGCCCAGGACCAGATGGATTCACGGGCAAATTCTATCAAACACTTCGAGAAGAGTTAACACCTATCCTTCTCAAACTCTTCCAAAATATTGCAGAAGGCGGAAGACTCCCAAACTCATTCTACGAGGCTACCATCACCCTGATACCAAAACCAGGCAAAGATATCACAAAAAAAGAAAACTACAGACCAATATCACTGATGAATATAGATGCAAAAATCCTCAACAAAATACTAGCTAACAGACTCCAACAGCACATTAGAAAAATCATACACCATGATCAAGTGGGGTTTATCCCTGGGATGCAAGGATTCTTCAATATACGCAAATCAATCAATGTGATACATCATATCAACAAATTGAAGGATAAAAACCATATGATCATCTCAATAGATGCAGAAAAAGCTTTTGACAAAGTTCAACATCCATTTATGATAAAAGCTCTCCAGAAAATGGGCATAGAAGGAAATTACCTCAACATAATAAAAGCCATATATGAGAAACCAAAAGCCAACATCATTCTCAATGGGGAAAAACTGGAAGAATTCCCTCTAAGAACAGGAACAAGACAAGTGTGTCCACTCTCACCACTATTATTCAACATAGTTTTGGAAGTTTTAGCCACAGCAATCGGAGAAGAAAAAGAAATCAAAGGAATCCAAATTGGAAAAGAAGAAGTCAAATTGTCACTCTTTGCAGATGACATGATATTATATATAGAAAACCCTAAAGACTCTACCAGAAAACTGCTAGCACTAATTGATGAGTTCAGTAAAGTAGCAGGATACAAAATTAATGCACAGAAATCTCTTGTATTCCTATACACTAACAACGGAAGAGCAGAAAGAGAAATTAAGGAAACTCTCCCATTCACCATTGCAACCAAAAGAATAAAATACCTAGGAATAAACCTGCCTAAAGAGGCAAAAGATCTGTATGCAGAAAACTTTAAGACATTGATGAAAGAAATCAAAGATGACACAAACAGATGGAGGGACATACCATGTTCCTGGATTGGAAGAATCAACATCGTGAAAATGACTGTACTAGCCAAAGCAATTTACAGATTCAATGCAATCCCGATCAAATTACCAATGGCATTTTTCACAGAACTAGAGCAAGAAATCTTACGATTTGTATGGAAATGCAAAAGACCCCGAATAGCCAAAGCAATCTTGAGAAGGAAAGACAGAGTTGGTGGAATCAGGCTCCCTGACTTCAAACTATACTACAAGGCCATAGTGATCAAGACAGTATGGTACTGGCACAAAAATAGAAAGGAAGATCAATGGAATAGAATAGAGAACTCAGAAGTAAGCCCAAACACATATGGGCACCTTATCTTTGACAAAGGAGGCATGAATATACAATGGAAAAAAGACAGCCTCTTCAATAAGTGGTGCTGGGAAAATTGGACAGCAACATGTAAAAGAATGAAATTAGAACACTTCCTAACACCATACACATAAATAAACTCCAAATGGATTAAAGACCTACTTGTAAGGCCAGACACTATAAAACTCCTAGAGGAAAACATAGGCAGAACACTCTATGACATCCATCAAAGCACGATCCTTTTTGACCCACCTCCTAGAATCATGGACATAAAATCAAGAATAAACAAATGGGATCTCATGAAACTTAAAAGCTTTTGCACAGTGAAAGAAACTATAAACAAGACTAAAAGGCAACCCTCAGAGTGGGAAAAAATAATTGCCTATGAAACAACGGACAAAGGATTAACCTCCAAAATATACAAGCAGCTCATGCAGCTTAATACCAAAAAAGCAAATAACCCAATCCACAAATGTGCGGAAGACCTAAATAGACATTTCTCCAAAGAAGACATACAGATGGCCAACAAACACATGAAAAGATGCTCAACATCACTAACCATCAGAGAAATGCAAGTCAAAGCCACAATGAGGTATCACCTCACACCAATCAGAATGGCCATCATCACAAAATCTGGAAACCACAAATGTTGGAGAGGGTGTGGAGAAAAGGGAACTCTCCTGCACTGTTGGTGGGAATGTAAGTTGGTACAGCCACTATGGAAAACAATTTGGAGGTTCCTTCAAAAACTACAAATAGAACTACCATATGATCCAGTAATCCCACTACTGGGCATATACCCAAAGAAAACCATAATCCCAAAAGAAACTTGTACCATAATGTTTATTGCAGCACTATTTACAATAGCCAGGACATGGAAGCAACCGAAATGCCCATCAACCAATGAATGGATAAAGAAGATGTGGCCTATATATACAATGGAATATTACTCAGCTATAAAAAGGGATGAGATGGAGCTATATGTAATGAG
This sequence comes from Hippopotamus amphibius kiboko, assembly GCF_030028045.1. NCBI lineage: Eukaryota > Metazoa > Chordata > Mammalia > Artiodactyla > Hippopotamidae > Hippopotamus > Hippopotamus amphibius. The sequence continues at coordinate 138,471,731 of NC_080190.1, read as the reverse complement.
GTGGATAGAACTACAGTCTGTCATACAGAGTGAAGTAAGTCAGAAAGAGAAGGACAAATATTGTATGCTAACTCACATATATGGAATCTAAAAATGGTACTGATGAACTCAGTGACAAGAACAAGGATGCAGATACAGAGAATGGACTGGAGAACTCGAGGTTTGGGAAGGGGCGGGGGGTGAAGGGGAAACTGAGACGAAGCGAGAGAGTAGCACAGACATATATATACTACCAACTGTAAAATAGATAGTCAGTGGGAATTTGTTGTATAACAAAGGGAGTCCAACTCAAGGATGGAAGATGCCTTAGAGGGCTGGGGCGGGGTGGGGGGGGGGGACTCGAGGTGGGGGGAGTCAAGGAAGGGAGGGAATACGGGGATATGTGTATAAAAACAGATGATTGAACTTGATGTACCCCCAAAAAAAAATTTAAAAAAAATGCCTTTAAAAAAAAAAAAAAAAAAGAAAGAAACTGTGCTAGATGCTAAATGATTAGGATAAAGACACACTCAAAGGAAAAAAAGTCCTTTATTATTAGTAGCAAACAAAACAAAACACCCAAAATATAAAACAAAACAAAAAAAAGGTATAGTTTCTTTAGCTATACCTGGTTTAAAAAAAAATTCTATAACATTGATCTAACCAACAAGGCATTAAATTTTGGCTTTTAAAGAATACTAGATTTTTGTCGTTATAGTACTTTATTTGTATATTTTTCAGAAATAGACTTGAAGGTGATATTTTGATTCTAATAGCCCTTTTTAAATTTGTCTTGAGTCTGTCCCCTGAATAAAGTAAGTATTTCAAAAATGACAAGGTTCATTTTATTTTCAATATTTACACATGACTGGATTATCCAGGTCTTGTTTCCCTTCTCATTTTATTCCCCTATCTTATTTCATCACTAACATAAATCTCTCTCGGGGTCCTTTGCAGACAAATGAACATAAAGCAAATTTACTCAGTTTTTCTTAATAAAGAAATACTTCCTAGTATTTCTGGGTTTAAAAATATACTGAGAATGTGTTTATCAGTGAATTTCATTTATTGATGTTATTATTCATATGCAGCAATATTAGAAATCTCCAAAATGCTAGTCTCTTTAAAAAATCCATTTATTTATTTATTTTTCCTCCATTCAACCAGTCTTCACCAATTACCTACAAAGAAGTGGCTAATGTATTTGTCTTTCCCACCGAAACGTAACTCTATTGTGGTCCAGAAGTGTCTTTTTTGGTTTCCATCTTTCCACTCTCAGCACCTGTTACATCTGGTATTTAAGTAGCTATTCAATAAACATCTGTTCAAGAATGAAAGAAAGAATAAATGTGGCCTTTCCAGACGCCAGATCTGTTGATGGTGTTCTGTTTTCCTAAAGACAATGAAGACACCCAGGATGATGTTGAGTGTTGCACTGACATTCCAGAATCCCCTGGTCCTGATATTATTTACTTGCTTTCCAGAAAGGCCCTTGAGATGTTTCAGCGAAGGAGAACAGTAGGGTACCATCTGGAAGGCCTCTCTTACGACACGCTCTCCATTCTCTGTCTCTCTGCAGCAGACGTGGGGCACTTTTCCTGGCTTTATATTCCTTCGAATTCTCAGTCAAGTGCAACACCCACTTCTCCCTGACCTCCGACTCTCAACTTACTCTAATAAAACAATCAAGTCTTCTTTGTCAGCCGCTCAGGGTTAATTGTTCTTTCTAAAGCTTGACCTTAGTACTGTTTCTAATCCCTGCCCTCTCCTATCTACAGCCGCTGCCTAGCAGATATGTTTTGATTTATTTATGCTGCTTGCATGCATAAGCTATTGCTAGCTGCAAGCTGTGATAGGAAAGTCACAAAAGGAAGGTGACCTCATCTTATAAATTGTTTAGATACATCTTTTGGCCAATGGTGGTTTAGAGAAACAGTTCAGCACATGTGTCCTTTCCTTCTACTGGTCACTTACCAATTTAAATGTTCCTACAGTTGTTACTTACTCATTTTTTAATTGACCAAGCCTGAAGCCTGCTGACTACACTAGCCTGACTAAAAAATCAATGTTTAACAAATAAGTGAGGCATAAACTGTGTGAAAGTTATTCATGTCAAAAACATATCTGACTGACCCAAAATTACCATCTTATGTCCTATAGAGTGGGTTTGGTTTAAATTTCCTATCAAGTTGCTGAAATATTGAAATTTTTCAGGGATTCCTGAGGATTTCATGGTTAAGAAAGTGTGTGAACTCGTCCTAAAAATAATTTCAAGTTGAGAGCAATTGTCCCAGAGGAAAGACCAGGGAAACTAGAATATAGAAATTCTGCTCTTAGGTCCAGAAAAAGTTTATACCAGGTCCTAGGAAAACTGCCAGAAATTTACATTGCCCTTGATTCCTTTTCCAGATGCCTAAAGGGGGGATTTTTACTTTAAGTCTTCTGATATATGTATTCTTACTGTATTTCCAACTCTTAATGAATTCCAAATGTTCCCTTTGCTTATTCTTGGGTACTCAGGACTGAAATACAGGCAAGAAAGGAACAAATTCTTCTTCTGACCTTTCCACTCCATGATTACTTTTGAATTGTAAATGATGCACTTTTGAAACTGTGAGTTCCCAGCTGCTTTCACCCACCTCAAACCATTGCCAAATAGTGGCAAGCTCCAAAAGATGATCAGACATGGTGGTACCTGTACCTTTTTTCCATTTTGCTTTGTACATATGAGTACCTCTCATACAAAATGATTCTTGAATTCAGAAAACATTTCTGGTAAGTATCATAAACCAGCACCTTCATTGCTGGGCCACTAATCTCAATGGTAACTTCCAAAATTTATTTTAATGCTTAACATCAAATTAAAGCTTTTTTTTTAAGACTTCATAACAGTTTTTTAAATAATACGTTTTTTTTGTTGTTGTTTTATTTTGTTTTTTAAATTTATTTATTTTATTTTTTATTTACTAGCCACATTGGGTCTTCGTTGCTGCATGCAGGCTTTCTGTAGTTGTGGAGAGCAGGGGTTACTCTTCATTGTAGTGCTCGGGCTTCTTATTGCGGTGGCTTCTCTTACTGCGGAGCACGGGCTTTAGGCTCTTAGGCTTCAGCAGTTGCAGCATGTGGGTTTAATAGTTGTAGTTCTCGGGCTCTACAGTGCAGGCTCAGTAGCTTGGTTCATGGACTTAGTTGCTCCGTGGCATAGGGATCTTCCCAGCCCAGGGATCAAACCCTTGTCCCCTGCATTGGCAGGTGGATTCTTAACCACTGCACCATCAGAGAAGCCCGAAATTAAAGTTTTTACCTTTGCTTACAAAATAGAAAAATATATTAATAAATATAATCGAACAAGAGGCTGAGAAGGCAAGCCACAGACTGGAAGGAAATATTTGCAAAAAACTGATAAAGGACTGGTATCCAAAATACGCAAAGAACTCTTAAAACTTGACAATGAGAAGACAACTGGATTAAAAAGTTGGCCAAGGACATCAACAGGCACCTCATCAAAGAAGATATACAGATGGCAAATAAGCATATGAAAAAATGCTCTACGTCATACGTCATTGGGGAAATGCAAATTCAAACAAAAGTGAGATAACACTACCCACCTATTAAAATGGCCAAAATCCAGAACACTGACAACATCAAATGCTGATAAGTTCCATAGAGGAACAGGACTATCATTCATTGCTGGAGGGAATACAAAATGGTATAATAACTGTGGAAGACAGTTTAGAGGTTTCTTACAAAACTTAACAAACTCTGACCATAAAATCCAGCAATGGCACTCCTAGGTGTTTACTCAAAGGAGTTGAAAACTAATGTCCACACAAAAACCTGCACGTGAGTGTTTACAGCAGCTTTATTCATAATTGCCCAAACCTGGAAGCCACCAAGATGTTCTTTGGTGGGTGAATGGATGCATCACAGTTTTGTGCTACATCCAGACAGTGGAATTTATTCAGCCCTAAAAGGAAGAAAGGAAGGAAGAAGGAAGGAAGGAAGGAAGGAAGGAAGGAAGGAAGGAAGGAAGGAAGGAGAAAGAAAGAAAGAAAGAAAGAAAGAAAGAAAGAAAGAAAGAAAGAAAGAAAGAAAGAAAGAAAGAAAGAAAGAAAGAAAGAAAGAAAAGGAAAGAAAGAGAAAGAAAATCCAGAGGACTTCCCTGGCAGTCCAGTGGTCAAGACTCCATGCTTCCACTGCAAGGCGTGCAGGTTTGATCCCTGGTCAGGGAACTAAGATCGCACATGCCGATGGACATGGCCAAAAAAAAAAAGGAAAAGAAAAAAAAAATCTGCAGAGGAAAGCCATGAAAAGACATGGAGGAAGCTTAAATGCATATTACTAAGTGAAAGAAGCCAATGTGAAAAGGTGCTACTGTATAATTCCAACTTTATGACATTCTGGAAAAGGGAAGACTGTGGAGACAGTAAAATGATCAGTGGTTACCACGGGCTGGAAGAGAAATAAACAGGTGGAGCAGAGAATTTTTAGAGCAGTAAAACTATCCTGTATGACACTTTAATGATGGACATATGTCATCATACATTTGCCCAAACCTGTAGAATGTACAACACCCAGAGTGAATCCAAAGGTAAACTATGAACTTTGGGTGATAATGATTTGTAAATGTATTTTAACAAAATACCACTCAATTTTAACAAATTAATTTTATTAATTTTAACAAATATCTCACTTGGTGGGAGATGTCAAAAATAGGGGAAGCTATGCATAAGTGGGGGCTGGGGCTATATGAAAATCTCTGTATCTTCCTCTCAATTTTGTTGTGAACTTAAATTCTACTGGAGACAAAGGTTAACATGTTAAAATGGTGCCAAGCTACAATCTTTGCTACACTGTTTCCCATTTTCCCATTAAAATATCATGAAAAAGTTTTTGAAAAATAGGAGTCAACCATTTGCAAGAGGAATTTCCATTGACTACAGTGCAGAGGAAACTAAACCAAGAAACTTTATCATGAATACTTTTTCCTCTGAGAAAAAAAACAGCAAAATTCATAGGATGAAGTTAAGCCTTCACACTGTTATTCAGTCAGAATCTCCAAATCCCAGGAGAAGGCATAGTAGAATTACAGAGGACCAGGGAGGCAGGGGTGGTTGGTGGATAGACCCCTGGCACAAGGAGCTGCAGATAAAGCATGCGGGGAAGAATGCTGACAGCCCTCAGTATTCAAGACTGTAGTTTTTCCATTTATCACAGCTGATTAAAGAAGAACCCCAGATACCCTCTGATTCTTGACAACATAAATTCTCCTCCTTGCAGACAACTGGACAATGGGTCAGGGGAAGATCCTGTCATGGCAGCTGCTCAACAGGTGATAAATGTAAACGTCTGCTGCATTCCAGCATTTGGGTAGGTGAGTGTGTTCCTCCACTCTCCCTACAACTTTAGAGCTATCTGTTTTAAAAAAGGATGGTAAAGAAAAGCAGAGGAAATTTCATGTGCCAGTTGGCCAATTCTGAGACTGGAAGGAACTTCCCTTATTGACATGTAATAGGAAAACAATCAACCATTACCACCCCAACATAGGATCGAAAAAAATTCTATAGAACAAGGAAACAGAGTGCTATCTGAAGACTCCAAAGAAGAGCATACAACTGAAGATGATTTACTATAGGAAAAGAAAACTTTAAAAAATGTCTCTTTGTGTACTTAATAAGATGTGGGGAGATATGGTGTCTATCAGTCACTGGCAAGTTAAAAATGTAAGGAAGCTAAAAATTTCACTGTGGATTTAAAAATGCCATTGGAGGCAAAAAAGCAAAATTGACTCTGTTGATGATCAAATCAGTAATTTATAGGATGAATATGAGTTTTTTGAGGGGTGGAAACTTCCTCACTTCCCATAAACAGTGCTTGCAGCTCAGATTTCTCAAAACACAATCTGCTTAACTTTATATGCCCTTACGTCACCGTGCTTCGCTGTAACTGCATTTGGGGTTTGGCTCTGTCCCTATACTGTGCGATCCTTCAGGGAGGGAGCATGACCCAAGCAGTTTTATTCCCTTCAAAGCAGCATAATCTCTGACCAGTGGGCCCTGGTTAAGTGCCTGGTGAAGGTATGAAATGAGAGCTCACAGTCAACTTGGCTTTCTTATTGGTTTACATTTTTGTTTTTTTAATCAGCATGCAAAAAACCTAGTCTGTGACCAAAGTATCATAGAACACAGGGCTACAGTGGGGGGATGTGGGGACAGAGTTAAAAGGTATGGACTAAAAAACACAGTTTTTAAGAAAAACAAGGGTAAAGTAGTAGACAAAAGAATGAGGATGGCATCAAGTAAATAGTAAATTAAAAAGTAAAGTAGTGAGACTATTAGATTGATTTAGAATTGAGAAAATATTACTTTTCTAAGGCCATTCTAGAAGTCAATACATTAGATGCGAATACATAAAATACCTTTTATCACAAGATCAAATTCCCTTTTCTTACTCTCTCATTTCTTTTCCCTCTCACACCCACCCGCCTTTCTTCTTTCCCATTTTCTCTTTAAAAAAAATCTTTACCATGCTTTGGATTTGCCAATGACATCTACAGACATCACAGTGCTAGCTGTTGTAACAGATTAAATCCCAGTGGCTTAAAAAAGAGAAGATACTCCTCTCTAAAGTTCAAAATGTTCAAGGCCAACTTTCAAAGGCCTTCAGGGACTCAGCCTCCTTTCATTTTACAGTCCCCCTCCTCGAAAGCCTTGAAATCCTCTCCATTTCAGGTGGGAAATAGAGGTCCATTAAGGGACCGAACAGAGGTTCAAGCAGGGAGGTCTTTATGGACCAAGGCCACAAGTGGAGCACATTGCTTTGGTCATATCCCATTAGTTAGTGCTCAGTCACATGGCTGCATATAATTGCAAGCGAGACTGGGCAATGGAGTATAGCTGAGGCTCTGAGAGAGAAAAATGGGTTTGGTGAACAACTAGCCTGCCTCTACCACAAAATCTAGGTTATTCCAATAATAGATAATTGTGATAATAGAGCACTATGTGTAGCTCTCTCCTTACTCACTTATCCTTGCAATAATCTGATGGAATTGGATATTAGTATGTCCAATTTAGTAGCCTAAGATCATGTAGCTCTGAATGACAAACCAAAATTTGTATTCCATTCTGATTCCAAAGCCCACTGCACTGTGCTGTATTTCTTCACTTAAAGCATAATGTTGAAGTGAGATTATAACCTGACTGAATTGTGATTCAGCTGAAAAGATCATGTAATTGTCACATCATCAATATAGTCCATCCTTTAAGATGTTTTTCCAGTTAGAATGATGAAGTTATACTAATTCACCTGAATGCTTTCCCATTTTAATGTATAACATAGATCTGAAGAGATCTTTGCAGTCCCTTGTACAGGAATGGAGCAATAGTCACTATCCTATCACTTACTCCTCCTTTGTGCTAACAAACTTAAAAATTTGCATTTCCAGAGTGAATACCTTTATACCTCACACTTTTCAAAGACATTTTAAATATATTGTCTCATTTTATCTTCACAACCCTTTGAACAGCAGAGACATCAGATACATCTATCTACAAATGAATAATAATAGCTAAGTTAGCAGGGAATGCTGCTAAGCACTATGCATATAAAATACATAATATTGTATATATTGTAATAAGGATAATTAAGTATAATATATATCTATAATACATATAAGATATAGATGACTTATACATTATTATGCCATTATACATATTATGTATATCTCATATTTTAAGATTATAATTACTTATATAATTATATTGCTTATATAAGATACTTATACCTTTATTACACATTTATATATGTATGTATAAATGTATGCATGTCTTTATATGTATATAATCTTCATTTATTTATTTTTAAAAATACTTATTTGGCTATGCTGAATCTTAGTTGCACACAACACCTTCGTTGCAGCATGTGAACTCTTAGTTGTGGTATGTGGGATCTAGTTCCCTGACCAGGGATCGAACCTGGGTCCCCTGTGTTGGGAGTGCAGAGTCTTAGCCAGCGGTCCACCAGGGAAGTGCCCTATATATGCCTTCATTTAACCCTCAACACATTTTAATGACTTCAGTGTTTTTATTACCAGTACTTCATTGATGGCGCTCTCAAGGCACAGAAGGTTAAGCAACTTGACTGAGGCAACAGAGTTGAGCAGTGAAGAAAATAAAACAGGTTAGGCTACTAGTGAAAGTCTCTAGCTACTAATTGTCCTAGAGGTCAACTTCATGGGTTCTACTTCTTTGTTTTCAATTATCCTTGCCATATATTATTCCTATTCCTGAAAATACTTATCACTTGGGGCTTTCATGACATTCCCTATTCTTGCTCCCCTGCAACTTCACTCATGAACATGTCGATCCGAGTTATGTAAAACCTAATAGCTCCTGTTGTTTCACCAAAAAAGCCTTGCTATTTAAAGCAGGAGGCAAAAACCCAATTTAGTTGTTTCCTAAGGTAAATCCACAACTTATTTATGCAGAGAAATCCCTAAACTTCCTCTAAAACAAAGGGCATGTGTTCTATCTAGACACATATTTGAGACATTAAAGAAACATCAGTGGGGGGAGAGGGGTTTACAGGATCTCAGCTCCCTGGCCAGGGATGGAACCCAGGTCAGGGCAGTGAAAGCCCGGTAATCCTAATCACTAGGACATCAAGGAACTCCCATCAATTTCCTTTTAAGACAGATCTTTTAAACTTAGTCTCTTCTGTCAAATTTCTGGTGCCTAGCACAAAACGGGAGACAAAAAAATTTTTTAAAGAAAGCTTTTGAAATATTAGTCATTTTAAGTGAGTCACTCCCTAAAAGAATTTGCTTGGGAGTCAAAGAAAGGTGACGTTAATATCCCAGAAACAAAACCCTGATCAATTTGTTCATCCATTCAGCCTACTATGAATCTGTTCCGATGGGGAAAATAAAATACACTGAAACTGAACTGATCACTAGAAAACTCTCTTCCTGGTTTATATTTTACTATCTAAATGCCACTTGGAACTTCAAGGCAAAACGTCATTTGTAGAACAATCTTGTGGTACAGACACTGTATCCATCGTAGAGAACACGACAAGGTGCTCCGAAGCACCATGTTGGAAGAGTGAGGAAACGTTTTGTGTGTCTGCTACAAATTCAATCCTCTGCGAAACTTGAGGCTGAACTCCTGTGAGGCTCCTTTGTCGGCTGTGCCTAAAGCAGGGCCCTAGCAGGTGCTCAATAAAGAGATGTTGGAAAAGTCAATGAGGCCAAGATGGAGTTTACACACGGGTAGTAGGAAAAGCTCTTGGTTTTATAAACTCCAGACCACTTTTGCAACTGGTTTTGCAGGTCATCCGGGCACTAATCTCTTCTAAGCTGTAACACATTTAAAGGAAGACGGATCAGAGACACTGCACACTGTGAATGCGTCTCTCAGAACTTCCTTAAGTTGACTGGGTGGAGGCCCTACCGTTTTAGGTTGGCACGTTCATGCGGCACCTGCAATTTCCGCCCTTCTCGTTCCTCTCTTCCTGGCTCCAGGTCCCCGCTCCTCACCCTGCCTGCCGCCCACCGCCAGCTGGCTCAATCCGGGCCCTGGGAACCACCGCGTCCCTCGGACCTCGCCTCAGGAGAAAACAGGTAATCATCATCATGTTTTAAACCACTGCAGCATGAGGTCTTTACGTGAAAGCTTTATTCGGACAGAAAAATGTAGCCTACGAGAAACGAGGCTATACGGTCACACCTCTTTCTCTGCCTCCCTTCATGTGAAGGCCTCCACGGCCACCTGAAAGCCTCCGTCGAAGGAAGCTGTCTTGTTCCCTCGGAGGTTTTCTGAGAGCCTCCTTCCAGGCCTCACCTCCCGCCAGCTCCGCCCGCCCGCCCCACCTCACCCCCGCTTCGCGCCCACCCATTGTCCCCTCGCAGCTGTCCCCGCGCGCCGATCCCCAAGTCCCGGTTGGAAAACCATCCCGTCGCTCAGCCCACACTCTGGGGCCGGACGCCTCCCGCTCTTCCGAGCCTTGAAAGGCCTCCGGTCGCTTTCCCCGAGCCAGCAGGTAAAGCCGCGGCGGCGGAAGGGAGAAAGGGAGGGGCCGCGCGCCCGGGTCGCCCCGCCCGGCCGGGGGGGAAGCGGCGGGCTGGCGGGCTAGCCGGCCACACCGCCCCTCCCCGACCCTCCGACCGCGCTCTCTCACCCCCCCAAGTCCAGATCATAATGCCCGCGCCGCTGACCCGCTCTCGTAATCCTGCCCCCCGGATGGCCCCGGGGGCAGTTACCACCGCGAAGCACGGAGCGCGGGGCGGGCCCGGAGGCTGGGAGGGGGTGGGGGGGATGTGAAAGGTCCCGGATGTTACTGAACCGGAGCCCCTTCTAAAGGCAGCAACTGGCGCAGGCGCAGAAGGGTCGCACGGAAAACTAAGGTGGGGGTGGGGAGAAATTGCCTCCTGGCTGGTGTAGAGGAGTGAGCTGGCGGAGGTCGCGGGGGGTCCGAGGGGAAGGCGAGTTAGGGGTGGGGGTACTGGTGGCCAGGAGAAAAAAAAATAGAGCTTCCTGTTCAGGCGCACTCAGGACAGAGTAGAGGAGCTGGAAGCCGAGCGGGCCGAGGAAGAGTGTTGGGAGCGGAGTGAACGCGCGCTCCTCCGCTCGCCCTCTAGCGCGGGCGGGCAGGACGGCCGCGCGCTGGGGAGCGGCGGTTGCTCTGGGCCCCCTGAGCTGTGGGCACCAATCAACGGTTGCCATAGCAGCGTTTGACGTCATCGTGCGTGTGGTGCCCCTGCTGCCGGGGCTGGTGATTGGAGGAAACCCCGTGTCTGCGGAGCGGCTGTAGCCTGTGAGCAGCGAGATCCAGGGACAGAGTCTCAGCCTCGCCGCTGCCGCCCAGAGACTGCTGAGCCCCGTCCGTCCGTCCGTCCGCCGCCACCCACTTCGGACACAGGTGAGGGACCGGGCCGCCGACGCCTTGCCCCGCTCCTTCCTGTCCCAGACCAGCCTTTCGAAAGCGCGGGGGTCGTCCCCGCTCCGCATCCCCTTCGCCCCCCTCGCCCGGCGGGAGCCGTGCTGGGCTGAGGCGGAGTCTCTTCAGGCGGAGACGGGCGGCGGCTTCTCTTCCGCTGGATTCGGGCGGGCGGCTCGCGGCTGCCTCGGGCTATTCGCTTCCGGATCGACGCCTCGGCCCCGATGAGCGCCCGGTCCCGGTCCAGGTCCAGTCCCCGCGGGTGGGAAGGGCGCCCGCACGCCAGATCCCCGGGGACCCGCCCGGGCGCCGGCGGCCGCGATCCGTTCCCACCCGCGCCCCCGAAGCGCCCTCCTCCGCGCCGCCCTGCTGCCCGCTTCCGCCCGAGGTAATGACTGGGCGGCTGCGGGCATTGCAGTGGCGCAGGTGAGGCCGCCCCCTCCTCCCCGCCGTCCCCCCTCCCCTCCCCCGTCTCTCTCTCCGGCTCCTCGGCGCAGCCTCCGCGCCCCGCGTTGCGGCGGCGGCGGCACCCAGCCCTCCCCCACCCGGGCGGCGGCGCGGCGGGAGGGCCGGGCGCGGGCACCGGGCTGCGAGCCGAGGCGGCCCGGAAGCGCCCGCCAGGTGGACCCGGGCGAGGCTGCGCTTCGGGCGAGCCGGCTCTGGGGTGGGGCTCGCCCGCGACCTAGAGCCGAATTTCCTGGGTTCCGTGGGGGAAGGACTTGAAGATTCCCGGCGGGGTGGGGGATGGGACTGGCTTTCTGTCTCCGGGCGGAGGGGGCTCGGGGCCCAGGTGGGGGTAGGCTTGAGCACGCGGAAGACGGGGGCCGCGCGTCTCGCTCGCCTCCCGCGGGGTCTGGAGCTGGACGGTCCTTGCCTGGGTGTTTGTTAGATGGGGACCCCGCTTCGCGGGCCGGGTGCGCCGGAGCGTAACAGCCGGCAGCGGCCCGGCCCGGCTGGGTGTGGCTCGCCCCCTCCCCCACCTGCTGCAGCTGTCGGGTCCCCGTAGACTAAATGAGCACCCGCGGTGTCCGGTGGCGGACGGACGCCGGCGGGAGAGTGGGGTGTGTCCGCGGCGGGCTGGTCCTGGTTCCTCTTCTGCGGGCGGCGCTGGCGTCCGTGCCCCCGGCGCGGGCGGGCGGCTCCCCCTCCCCAGCTCGGGCGGGGGCGCGTGGCTCCTCCCTCCGGCCCTGGTGGGGGAATTAACACTCGGCAGTAGGCTGGGCTCCTTGACACAGATCCGCCATGACAAAGAGGGAGATTCGGGGACTCGAGCGGAGGCACCGGCTTGGGCGGAGCCAAGGTGGGGGGTGCGGACGGCGCGGACGGCAGGGTTTGCACTTTAAAGTCACAATCGGCCCGTTTTCGTTTTACTCAGCTCGATGTTTTACGTCGGTTAAGGGTTAAGTGGGTGCGGCGAGTCCTTGGAGTGCTGATTATTCTCTGAGAAACCCAATCCACTTCCCGCTTGTACTCGAGGGGTTGGGGACCGAAACCTTTGTACTGGTTTTCGATAATTTTCATTAGCAGCACCGTTAACCTGAGGGCATTTTTGAGTTCCTAAGAGAAAAATTATAATTTGAAGAAGGGGGCAGTGGGGAGGTAGGGCGATCACAAATTTTAATTTTCACGTTGAGACAGTATACTTCCCATTCAAGCTAGCTGATTACTTGTTTAAATACAGAGGACCTGTTCCGATTTGGTTTTTTTTAAAATGTGGAATTTTTTTTCCCTGGGAAGGTAAAGAAAGGGAGTCCGTTCCCATGGTGAGTGACAATGACTTTTCCGTTCATCATAAATCGTGTACCCTGTGGGACCACTGTATGGGTTAGTATCTTTCTGTGCTGCTTTAGGACCTTTCAAAAGGATATCTTAAGGAATAGTATAACGGGGGAAATTGAAAGTCGGTGGAACTTTAAAATGAGAAAGAATTAGGAAGTCATGATAACGGCAGCTTGAGTGATAATATATTCAATTAAATTTTGGTTACTAGAAACAATGCAGTAATTTTGCATTTTAAACAATGACATCAGAAACACTGGTCGTACTGGGAAGCACAATACGTACATTTTAGTGCTCACAGATAGCAAGAATTGAAGTTCCAGGATTCATGGGTATGTTTTTTAAGCCTGTGTGCATATAACAAGGTACAGATAAATGAAGCCTTAGGGTCAGTTATGTATTGATCCTTGGTGGTGTTTTTACATTCACAGTATCTTAAAACAAGCAATTTGGTCATTTCTCCCAGAAAATTGACATGCTCTGATCAGCTGTTGCAAAGATCAGTGGACTTGGGATGGGGATATCAGGGTACCAACTAAAATGTAAACACTCCTGACAAGAGTGGCTATTAACAAAGTAAGACCATATGAATTACACTCAACTGACAGGAATCGTAATGCTGGAAGTATGATAGTGTATTCTTCGTAGGTGGTGGTTTCACTAAAGGAAAGCTGCTTAATTTTGGATTACTTAGTAATATTTGAAACGAGTTGAGATTTTGAACAAGTAAGATAGCAGTAGTTTTTTGAGGCAGCCCCTTTGTCAAATGTGCTTTGACCGTATGTGAAATGAGGATCTTCTGAACAAAGATGAGGTAATGCAATTTTAGTTTCGCTAAACCGATGGCAGTGGCTTTAAATGTACCCTCTGTATGCTGAGTGCTGCCATTTTTTTTCCTTAGCATCCTTTTGTGAGGCTGCGTTAAATTCCTCATATAAAGAATCTTCCTTTGGTAATTAGGTTTAAGGTGTTAACATAGCTTGTTTACAGAAGGTGTAATTTTTTAATGGAAAAAAATATCTAAATGCTACTTTTTTTTTCCTGCAGAACATCCAGTCATGGATAAAAATGAGCTGGTGCAGAAGGCCAAACTGGCCGAGCAGGCTGAGCGATATGATGACATGGCAGCCTGCATGAAGTCTGTAACTGAGCAAGGAGCTGAATTATCCAATGAGGAGAGGAATCTTCTCTCAGTTGCTTATAAAAATGTTGTAGGAGCCCGTAGGTCATCTTGGAGGGTCGTCTCAAGTATTGAGCAAAAGACGGAAGGTGCTGAGAAAAAACAGCAGATGGCTCGAGAATACAGAGAGAAAATTGAGACCGAGCTAAGAGATATCTGCAATGATGTACTGGTGAGAATCAAACCATTCAGTCTAGCATCACTATAATACAGTGTTCCTATAATGAATATCAGTTATGTTATGCTCAGCTTTTTCTCTCTTTGGTTTTCCTTTTCTTTTAAAAATGGGGTGTTCTAGGTTTCCAAGTCTTTCAGGTTGTCATTACTAAAAGATGTTAAGATAACTATAAAATAAATGTAATGATGATTATCAGTTCAGATATATTGGTAGTGTATTTTGTTCTGAAAAGGTAAAGTAGTAGTTTATCATTTCAGTTATGGTTAGAATATTTGTAGTAGTTATTGAGCTGGTTTTCTTTCTTAAAAGTACTTATATGGATGCAGGAATTTTACATATTTTGTTTTATGTAAGAAGTAATAGGAGACTCATTGTAGACCTTAGTAGCCTTCCCTGGGTTAGCCACTATAATGTTAATGTGATGAGTCAGTCGTGCAGGAAACTGGCTTCACAGTTACTTTTGCCTCTTCTGCATTTAAGTGTTGGAAGTCAACTTTGAGCACTGACAACCACAGTAAAGATTTTGAAAAACTCAAGCTTGAATTTTCCAGGTTCAGTCAAGAAATATTTTAAGTATACAGTATCTATTATGTTGAAGCACTGCTTCTCTAGATAGCTTAAAAGAATCTTAATTTTAAGATTTTCTTACAAGTGATGACCTTCTGTGTCAGACAAGTTTAAATCTGAGGATAAATTGGTAGAAGATCCAACCATTTAGCATATAACAGCCTATATACACTAATACTTTCCCTTTTTAACCAGGAGTTCTTAGAATAATATTAGAAGTGAGTTTTACTAAATGATTACTCTTATATTACAGGACTTCAGGTTACACATTGGGTCTCAGTATGGCAGGGCTCTGATATATAGAGAGATGCAGTATTCCAATTCTTCTGAAAATCGAGCTGCACTACCTACTATTTGAACCTTGTTCATGGAAGAACTACTGTAACGAGCAATATAGAATTATTTCTTATGTTGTGGGTTTGGAGTTTTTGTTTTAATGGTATTATGATTCCCTTATACTGGCCTAACATTAGTGGAATAGCTTCAGTTCCTAAATTATGAGTGTTTTTCCCAAATGATAATTTTCTTTAGGCTGTCTTTTTAAAGAACAGCACTTTTAACTTAACGTGAGTACACAGTCTTATGTGGTATCTGTCTTGTGTGTGGTTTGTGTTTGGCTACTTGAAATCTTTACATTGATAGCTATCAATTCATTTCTAAGATGAGAGGGGAATTCTGGCTTTTATTGAGAGTAAATGACAAATGCTCATCTTGTGATTTGCTAAAGTAATAAGAATATTTAAAATTTGAGAATATCATGTTTTCCTATAATAGAAAACATGTTGGGCTTTTCCTACCTTGCTCTCTTTACTGATTAGTACTTGTGTACATGTTATTGAGTTTTGTAAACTCTGATGTTTTTCCTTCAGTACCTAATGGATCAAATAATTTTTATTTTGGTTTCAAAGAGTTTGTTACAAGTTATAATTTCCCTTAAGACAAAAGTCAACTTTAAGAATAAATGGGGATGTGGTAACATTTATCCTCTACTAACAGCTTATTTGCGATTCCAGGTAGGTATTTGCATGTTTTCCACACAAGAAGTATAAAAGCTCCTGTCATTGTGAGGATTTTCCTAGGAAAAGACTGTAGCAGTTTTAACTACTTCCCTTTGGTTTCCTTATCAAGGAAAAAAAATAGGATCAGTGGGTGAGAATAACTGGATTAATCTCTAAATAGCTTCTCCTTGTTGATATGATTAGTAAGGGGGTTTGATACTGGTCACTACCCATGTTCTCCTTCAGAATAGCACTGGCTTCTCACCAAGTCTAAATGAAATTTCCACTTCGAAAGTATAGATAAATGGAAGTTTAATTCCTTCACTATACAAAAGACTCAGAGAATTCTAGACAAACTTTTGCTTCCAGCCTTAGTCTTTTCAGAAGTTAAAGCTCTATTAGTGATCTTTGCATGGCTCATGCCTCCTAACATATAGTAGATTCTTCAGTATTTGTTAAGTAAATGAGCAAAAAGACTTCTTTTGGAAGAGAGGATAATAGAACTAGGTCAGCAGCAGTGCTAATTTTCCAAGCCCTTTTCTGTTTCAACTTGGGAAAATTCGATATTTACAGATACTGTGATTCTTTACAGGCAGGCTTCTCTTCCTGTCATGTTTTCAAACAGGTCATGTTGACTCTGGAAACATCTTGCATAAAATTCCTTTCCCCCTTTTTAGTAAAATGGAAGAATAAAATATAGCAGAACTGTTATTTCTCCTAGAGAAAAAATTATTTGAACCGATATACTTGGTGATTAACGAAAGTGTGCCCAGTTATATCTCAGTATTTTACTTATATGATAAAAATATAACCGGTTATAATTTTTATTTTTTCTGAACTTTGACTTTTAATTTGAGGAAAATAAGCAGGTAATTCCTTTTTTAGAATTAATGTTATTGTCTGGTGGCATCAGTGATGAACCAGACTTTATTGTTCTGTTGAATACCTGTATCATCCTGGCTAAGAAAATATCCTCTTTCTTGCTATTAGTGGGAACTAACCTCCACAGTTCAAAATTTTTCTGCCGAGCTCTCTAGTCCATTATTACATTACTGTCATTCTGGTTATGTGCACTTATCAGGTGTTTGCTTAATTTATACCATTTACTCAAGCAGTGAAGGAGTAGGGACCATGTTACTTTGTACAAAAGTTTTAAGAGCATTACTGTAGAAAATGGTCACTGGCTGTATTCTTTACAACATGGACTTCTCTTTATGCAAAATAATTTGCAGTTCTTCTTTCTTACATTGTTAAATTTGAAATTGCAGTATGTGAACTAGTGCAGTCTGCCTTTTCTACCAGAGCTTAGACCAGAACCTCTGGTGTTAGTGGGAGAGGGGTTAACACCTCTTCTCCCTAAACTCACATGAAGCCCAAAATTGGGTAGTTTATCTTGAACATGATGAAATGGAAAATGAAATGAGGGTATGCATACTAGATTAAACCTAATTCAAACCCAAAAAAGAATGTAGTGGCATAAAAAGAGCTCCCAAGTTTTGAGTCAAACCAACTTTTTACCATGGAATAGCCAAGTTATCTAAAGAAATCATTCATCCTTCAGAGAAAACTGAGCTCAGTTAAATGGGAATAATGTCTACCCCATAGGATTGTTGTCGAGAAAGAAAATCAGGTAAAGCTCTTAGTGCTGCATTTATCTCAGTTTTGGGCTTCTGTTTAAAGCAGTGACAATAGTACACACCTGCCTCTAATAGTATAGAGGTCTCTTAACTCAAGAGTCCAAGAATGAGATTTAAAAGATCCAAGAAGCCTTAAAAATTGTGTATTTTTCTAGGGCAGAGGGCCTATACTTGCCAGCACATTTTCAAAGGTTTCATTTAAAAATTGAAAGCCACTGTTAAATAGGGTAAAGAATGGCTTCCTTTCCTTATTAGGACACAAATCAGTAAAATCATGAGTCTGCCATTTGTAACAGCTGGCAACAGTAGTCGTGTGATTCAGTTAACTTGACTGAGTTCCATTTTATTATGCTTCTCTACATTTTTAAGGTGTGGTTTTTAAGGTGTGGTTGCTGGGCACTGGTTTTTATCTCCAGCTCAAAGAACTGCCATTAACTAAGAGCAAGCTAGGAAACCAGGCAGCTTTGGGGTCCTTCCTAGTCTGAATATATTAATATTTTTGACCAGAGACGTATTATGGCCACAGGTATTAGTTTCTGCAAAAATCCCCCAGTCAGTAATGTATAAATACGTGTCTTGGCCTTTAAAAACTGCTATATAGAGTTTTAAGTTGAAAATCACTAGGCAGTTCATTTATTGGAATAAGGGCTTCTCAAAAGAGTTCTGCAGTGTTATATTCATTTTCACAACTGTATATATTTACATGTTTTTGTCAAATAACTGTTTTTGGTATGTTTCAAAGTATAAAGACTTTATGTGACATAGTGGGTAGCAACAGTCCCTTCCAGGAAGGAGTACATTGGATCGTCTTTTGGGTAATAAAATTCAGTAGTCTTTTAAAAAAGGTTTTCATGATAGCCATTAAATATTGACCCTGGTGAGGTATTTTGTATATTTGGGAAGTCTGAGGTGTACGAAGTGTAAATAAAAGAAAATAAAGGAACAAAGAATGGAAAGGTAGGTGTTTGCCATTTGGTGGAGAGGGGAAGAATGACAACTTGATCAAGAGCAACAGGTTACCTATCGTTTTTCAGCATAGCAATACTTAGATAAGAATTAAGTCTTTCCTGCCTGTTCTAGGAAGAGATAGATGACCTAGAGATTTTTAGTGATTACATGAGTTGTGAAAATAGTTAAAAGTGAACTGGGCTTCCCAGGTGGCTCAGTGGTTAAGAATCCACCTGCCAGTGCAGGGGACATGAGTTCGATCCCTGCCCCAGGAAGATACCACATGCCGCGGAGCAACTACGTCTGTGCACCACAACTATTGAGCCAGTGCTTTGGAGCCCATGAGCCACAACTATTGAGCCCACGTGCCTAGAGTCTATGCTCTGCAACAAGAGAAGCCACAGCAGTGAGGAGCCCACGCTCGCCCCAACTAGAGAAAGCCCGTGTGCAGCAATGAAGACCCAACACAGCCAATAAATAAATTAATTAATTAAAAAAAAGTGAACTAAGAGGAAAAGATTAAAGGACTCAACTGGAATTAAAGCAAAAACCTGAATAAAATCTTAACGTATAGAAGGAACATGCACACTTAGGAACTCTTCAACTCTTCTAATCTGCCCAGGAAAGAGGAAAAAATTCTTTTCAGCCCTAGCAGAGGCATTTGAATTAGAAAGGAGTGGGAAGTAAAGCTACCTTAGCGTAGTAATAGCTTACCAAGAGTAATTTTGCTTTTCATTTTTTCTTCTAAAAACCCAGCTTTATCAATAAAGAAATCTTATTGGTAACACCTCAATAGTGGTACAGTAGAAGATCCAAGTTAGTTGATTAACTGGAAAGTAGTTCAAGTATGTGATCATACTTGGTCTAAACATTTATTAAAACAGATGTTTATGTCCATTTGCCCATTGCTAATGTGGGGCTAAGATATTTCTTTGAATGGGCATAGATCCACAGTTTGGAAATAATTTACTAAGACACCCCTAAAATAGATGCATCATTTATAGAATGCAGTTTGAGTTTGCCTAGTAGAGTGAGCACTTAAAAGCTGGAAGAGTAATCAGTTCAGAATCCTAGAAATGTGCAGTCTTTCTAATCTTTTAGTTTGAATAACTCAGGTGGTATGTGTGTTGAGAGTGTGTGACTGTCCTTTAAAAACTAATCGTTCCAAAGCATTTAGCTTAATTTTCATAGGAACACTTCTTTTCATACTACGTTTCATAACACTTAAGTAACACCATTTTAAGTAATTATAGCCAAGTATAATGACATAGTTTGAGGAACAAATATGGGACTCTTAATAAGGATATAACTGCTGATAGAAGCTGAAGGGGATTCCAGAGAGTAGCTGAAAACCTATCTGAAGTATTTAGCCCAGTCATGGGCATCATTGATGTTTACTTAGGAATGAAAGGCCTAGCGTAAAGCCAGTCTGTTAGTCAAGCGGGATTTGGTTAATCCAGCAAATTGTGATGGTTCATTCTATCAGAACAGTAGGTGGGCACATTGCTTTATTTAAAAACCTTTTCCAGTAATTTTGTAAGAGATGAAATAAGAAGAGAAGAGGTGTACTGGTTAATTATGAAGAATCTACTGTGTTATAAATTAAGGAATGTGGGACTTAATGGCCATGTGAAAACTTCAGGCAAAGGAAATCACACCAGACTTTTGCCTCTTAAAAGGTGTGTTGATAGACCTGCAAAAATAATTCTGCTTTTATAAAGAAAATCAGAGTTTTTGACTTGACCATTTTTTTTGATTTCTGATAATCTGGTTCTGTTCTTTGGACTAACTTTCTTCTTTTATTAATATCAGAAATAGATTCTCAGTGCCCTCCATCATAGTTTATCACCATTTATACATTAACCTTGGGGTTTTTGCTTTTGGAATTAGGGCTTTAACCTGTGAGAGACGTAAGGGGTTTTTTGCGACATGAATATAATACTTATTTTCATATCTGATGACTGGTTCTGCCACATAGAGGGAGCCCAGTATATGAAATAGTTCATTTATAATATTGAATTAAATGTTATTGGACCATTTAGATTAATTTGACCACAAGTTTTTTGTTCCAAAATAGGTGATCTTTGGCACATTTATATTGAAGAATGTTTATGAGAAATCTTTTAAAAGTCAAAATTATGGATGTTCTGATGTCAGCTAAGTTAAAAAGCTTAAAGTAGTCCATTGAAATTCTGATAGGCCTTGGAATTTTTTTTGTAGAATTCCTGAGATATCCCTATTATAATTTCATCCTGGTTTCCATGGCTCGGTCTTTATTATGGTTTTATATTGAGAATAAACACTGCTCATTAGGGCATTTAGAATTGCCGTCAACTTCAGTATGCTGCAAGTAAGAGTTCATCTTCCTTTTGAAACCACCTATCCTTTCTCACCTCTTAATTTTTAGCACATATTCTAGACTTGATCAAAATGACATCATGGACTCAACTTTGACTTGATTTTCTGAGCAAGTTATTGCTGTGTTGCCTATATCATAGATTCTCAACCCTTTACATTGTTGATATTCATTTGTATGATACAGTCCCATGGGTAGTACACTGGATTATTTGCCATCGCCATTGTACTAGTTAGTAGTAGTTCTGCCTCTTACTGTCCCACTCAGAAGCATATTGGCAAGAAAGTGATGGTGTAAGGATAAACTTGACCTAATTTTAGTGGAGAGAAGCAAAATTGTAAACCTTTTACAGCTAGTGGTGGTCATTCACTTGGACTTGCTATCTTTACTGTTCTTTTCCCAGTTCTGTGCTACATACAGACAGCTCTTACTCTTACCTTTTTATAAATCAGTACTTTCTTTCTATCCGTTTGTTCAGTCTTTCCCCAAAATACCCTGTATAAAGTCTTTGGCTCTAGTTTGGTCTTACTGTGCCTGACACAAGTCATTGCTAATTCCCATCTTTATGGCCTGAGGATTTTACTCTGATTTATAACTTATTTTACTTTTTTTAATATATATATTTTTGAACTTTATTGTTTATTGGCCACATTGGGTCTTCATTGTGGTGCGTGGGCTTCTCATTGCAGTGGCTTCTCTTGTTGCGGAGCACAGGCTCTAGGTGTTCAGGCCTCAGTAGTTGCGGCACATGGGCTCAGTAGTTGTGGCGCATGGGCTTAGTTGCTCCACAGCATGTGGGATCTTCCTGGACCAGGGATCAAACCCATGTTCCCTGCATTGACAGGCAGATTCTTAACCACTGCACCACCAGGGAAGCCCCTATAACATTTCAGTTTTGATGTCTACATTGTTTTTGAACTGTAGAGGATTGGCTCTTTTTCTTCATTCCCCTTAAAAACAGGACTATTGACATTTGTGGTATTTAATTTGTAAAGTATGCTGAAGGAATATAATACGCTTAATATTTAGGTGGCACAAATTTAAATTTAGCTTGGGAGAAATGGCATGCTTAGCCACCACTTTCTTATCAGTTCCCATTGTACTAAGTACATTTCTTTGCAACAGGTCATTCTCCATTTATTCTCTAGTGAGCATTTCCCTATAATGATTAAAAACTTGTATCTGTAAAAATTGCTATGCAGTAGCAGTTGCCATTTGTCATTGATATAGTTTTGCATTTTCTGATAAGGCATAGTGTATGTAAGTAGTAACGTGATATAAAATAGTCTCATATCTTGGCAGATTTCACTAATTTTTTTCTGTTGACATTCTTTTGCTGTAGTGTGGATCTTGGGCACAACAAAGCGTGGTTGAATACATCTGACTTGTTACCAGTGTGGTCCCGTTATACGGCACGTCCAAGTTTGTTTGTACCAGAATAGATAACTGAAAGGTTTCAGCATGTAAGCTTTTTCTTAGTTTCTTTTGACAGAATTTGTGAGCTTTCTTCCCTTCTCCCCCAAATAAAAATACAGTTACAATGATATTAGTTATAGGTAGGATGGCGAAGTAAGATCAGTCAAATGTTAATCTTATAGCGTTAAATAAGTCAAACTAAGACTTTGACCAGTGGGTTGACTTGTATACATGTTCATTCTTTTAAAACCTAAAAAAGGTGCAGTTTTTTGTAGTATTGGCATTTCATTTATTTGAATTGCTTAAAGAGCTGGACATCATTAGAGAAGGTAGTAATATTTTAGTGGAGGTTAACTTCCATCTTGCAAACAAGATTCGGGATCTAGGAAATTTTTTTACTTAGTATTAGAAAGGAACCCAGTGGTGAATTGAATGTTTCTCATCTAAGTGATTAAATACAAATGTGTTTCTGAGAAAGACCTAGTTCTCTCATTGACCCAAGACTCATGAATTGTCAGCTCATGATTATTTTTGCTTCTTAAAACATATTAAACACCATTGCCCAGAATTTCAAAGGAATACTTGGACCACATTCAACCAAGGGACACTTGATGAAAATCCTACTCAAAACACATTACGTTTAAAATGTGATTCTGTGAAATTGACAGTTGAACAGTATATAGGTAGACAGTAGTATACTTACAAGAAGCAAGTTCTCAAGTCAGTAATTTAACGAGTATTTTACTACTGTGTTTAGAAGTTTGGAAATATGACATCAAACAGTTCATGCTCTTTGTTAACAGTAATGACTTCCTTTCAGTTTCCCATTTGATAGTTTCCATTTGATAAGAGAGGATTATCATCAGACTTAATTGGATCATAGGGTTAAGACTAGAAGAATGATCTTGTGTAATAGTTCTAAAAAATAAACTAAAATGTGTACTACTTTACTTTAAAGGGGTGACATAACCTAGCACAGACTACGCAGACTTTGGGGGTTTGAATTTTTTTTATTCATTTTATGACTTTGGGCAAGTATTACATCTCTGTGACTCTTATTTCCACATCTTCAAAATGGAAATAATAATAGCATCCAACTCTGAGATATCTTATATAGAGTTAATACTTCCCTGTGGTAATAATAAATAGCAAATATACTGCTTACCTTTTGTGCTTCTTTGATATCATTCATTGTGGCTTGATTTAATTTTGAATTAAATTTAAGAGAATTTTAATAAACTGCTTAAACTTTAAATTTAATATTTATTGATTACCTGCTATTTTATAAGCCTTGTGCTATACAGAAAAACATAATAAATATAAAAAACCTCTGCTCATAAAAAAAATCTCAACAACCTGGAGGACAAAGTACTGTGTGTTGGTCAAATTCAGAAGAGCTGGTCTTCAACATACTTTTTTAAAAGTGGCTGTGATAAAATCTGGTCCCACTAGGGAATTACACATAATTCGCAATGTGTATGTGCAGGTTTTAAAAACACTATTAAAAATGAGGGTTTTTTTTAAACAAAAAATGCTTTTGTGATAGAAATATTGGGAAATGGGGCCTTGATTTGTGAGAAACTTCAGCACAGGTCAACATTAATGCCAACTTTTAAAAGGGCTCTGGGGAAGGGGAGAAGGAAAGCCCCCTAGTGTGAGAGGCATTTTTAGCAGTTATCACTTAATGCTCAATAAGTTCTTTTGGGTACCTCTCACCATCTTACTTTTAATCTTTAGGAGGTACATTTTGAATATGACTAAAACATTAATTTAAAAAAATTTTAGAACACTCCGGGCTTTCTATCAGCATCAAGTTTTTATGTGGTTATCTTTTGTTTCATTTTCGGTAAAATCGGAACCAACTACTCTGGCTTTTAACAGGAATTAAGATGAAATTTTAGGCTGGTTTCGACATTTTCTTAAACACCGGGGAATGATGTATCTTGGCTTTATCAAATTCCTTGTTGATATTTTAAAAGTTAGTGCAGATTTGCCATCTATTTCTTATTAATGGAAAATGCATTCAGTTACATGACTGGTCAGTCCTCTGTGATTCCATCCTTGAAGTTAAGCAGCTCTGTCCCTTCATATCTATATGACCTTATTATTTATAGAACACCTAGAATTTTACTTTGTGCCAACATTGCACAGAAAGGTGAGTGCACAAAAAGTCAGAAAGTCTGCAAATACCTGCCAAATTAGTTCTTGACACCATCTAATTCATTTGCAGTGTTGGTGGAGCACTTTTGGAAGCAACTGGTGAAGTTGCAGTTGAAAGAAAGGCAGGCAATCCAGCCACAAGAGGGAGTAAGAGAATAATTTCCAAATTAATGGGCCTCTATTACAAGAAAAATAGCTGCTTTCTTTTTAGAATTTTGAGACTTTAAGAATGATAAAAGTCTGAGGGGCTCTACAGAATAAAGTGAAAGTTCAGGGAAAACTCTCTGTGTACCAGGAAATTGTGCAAGACTAGAATTTTGAACTTCTACACTGTGCTGTAGAATTTGAATTAAATTTTATATTGAGGATATTATTTTAAATGATATTTTGTGGGGCTTTTGAGTGTCTAAATTGAATAATAAAATAAACTTGGAGGTGGATTTTATAGAATTGCTGGATTTGAGGCTTGAAGAAGCATCTCCCCTAGCTTTTGCATTTTCACAGGTCAAGAAGCTGCAGCAAAATAAGACTTTGTCCCGTTGCTTGACCTGTATTCATGTTTTGTTAATCTAGGAGAGATCCTATTGTATTTAATTTGCAAGGAGTGCCCAATTTTTGTTGCATTGGAATTTCATGTATTTTAATTGTTTAATGAGTTGGACATTAGAAAAGTTAGAAGTGTTTTTTGGTGAAGGTTAAATCCCATCTTGCAACTGGAAAAATTACCATTTTGTTTAATTTCATTAGAAGTGATGGCTTTAGTTTAAGACTATGTTTTAGTATTCTGTACTTAAATGAAAATAACAAGAATCACACTCGAGGGCCTTGTGCCTCAAGTTCTTGGCACCTTTTTCCATTTCAGCCATTGGCATTTTTTTGTGCCTGATTGGTATGAAAGCGTAATATGTATATCCTGACCTTTTTTTCCTTTGTTGTGTTCATGGAAGAGGGTCATGATAGTACAGTCTAAAACAGAGGAATGGGTTGTGGAGGCTTGGTCTTTCCAATGCACACATTTGGTGAAGTCAAGTCAAAGGTTTGCCTAGCTATATTTTCAAATTAAAATCCGTAAGTGTCTCATTAGAGGTTGATTCTTTTGCTTTGATATTCTGGAACTGTTTACTATTTGCTTAGTGACTTTTCAATGTATATTATTTAACAGTATGACCAGTTGTTGAAATACTCTCTAAGACAAAATGGCAACTTCCTCTCCACCCCTCATATTTTTATTTACAAGTGCATCACTTATTTTTGTGACGTTTTTCTCCTAAGTACAAGTGTTACCAGCCCAATAAGGAAATTTGAAAAAAACAGATGTGCACAAAAAGGGTATAAGGGTGGAGAGCAAAACTCACTGATAATGCCTTCTTCCAGAAATAATTACTATTAAGAAGGTTTTTCTTTAAAACTTACTTTTATGTAATAATTGTAATATTAAGTAAGCAAAAGGGAAAATAGCCTCTTCTACATATGGTAATTAAACTGCCTTTCTAACCACTTATTTTTTAACTTTTTATTTTGAAATAAGTTCAAATTTTCCCATATATCCTTTACCTGATTCCCCAAATATTAGGATGTGTAACTACAGTGTAATGATCAAAATCAATAAATTAATGGATGAAATAAACTATTATATAACCTGTAGCACTTACAAATTATATCACTATAATTGCCTAATTCTGGTCCAGAATTCAATCCAGGATCACAGCTTGCATATCATTGTCATGTCTCCTTACTCCTCTTTAATCTGAATCAGTTTTTCTGTCCTTGCCTTTTATGCTCTTGCCACTTTTTTCAAGAGTGCTAGCCAGTTGTTGTGTAGAATATCCCTCAATTTGGTTTTGTCTGGTGATCCCTCCTGTGAATTTAGATTGTGCATTTTGGGGAAATTTTTCTGGAAATGATACTATGCCCTCCTTGGTGCATCATATTAAGGGACACATGCTGTTGTTCTGTTTACCGAACCATTATCTTTAGATAGGACCTTATATTTTCTAATTTAAACAGCAGTGAGGACTTCTTTCAGAAAACACCTGTGGTATAAAAGTATCATTTAAAAATTTTTTTAAGATAGATCCCTCATAAGTATGATGACTTTATCAAAGATCAGAACTAAATATAGTTTGCCAAAGTCCTTTCTAAATGGGTTATGTCATTTTATAATGAATGGATTACTTTTTTGAAAAGGGGAAGATATGCCAGCTCTATAACTTGTAATTTTCCTTGGAAATATATTTTCATTAATTGGCTTCATGTATTCTAATTGACAAGCCAAATCACAGCCCCTAGCCTGTGATTAAATCACAGTGATTTAATTTGAGTGCATAGTGGCAGGTGGTCATTCCTTAGGGCTGAAATAAATATATAAACACTTCACAGTGGGTTCTTGTTAATTTTTTAAAGTTTAGTCTTAGGACCCTCAGTCTATACATTGATTCCCATTTAAGAAAGAAGGGAAAGGAAAAGCGACTTCAGATTTAAAGAAAATCTGAAGAATAGTGGTGGGGTGGGAAGTGTTCATTGTGTTAGAGAAGCTCTCCTAGGATGAAATTTGGAAGGAAGGTTTTGAAATGAATGCTACTGTAAAACACAAGATTGAATGAGGAGGTGAGTCATAATTTTGTGTTTGAAACTCCCAAACAAATTTACTCTGCCTTGCTGCTTCAGACTGTCCTCGCACCCTATCTCTGGTGAATTGTTGTTGTCTGTCTCCCTTAGTTGCCCTTCTGGAGTCATTACATAGTACCTGGAGCTTATCCAGAGGTCCTGAAAGCATATTAGGATGTACCTAGCCTGCCCTTTGGCTACTGTTTCTGAATATATGTGCTTAATATTAGTATAGCACCCAAACATCTGTCATTTTTGAGCAATTTCTAGGTCTTTAAAAGAAGCAGAACCTTGTTTTTCCTCTTTGAACAAAATACTCGTTATCTAACCTATAATATCAACCTCAATTTTTATTATATTTTAACCACTTAGAAGTTTGGTTAAGATGGTGAACTCTTGATAGTCGTCACGATGCTAGGCTTTCCTCCTTTAAGATTAAGTTTCCTCTGTTATGTTTAAACGAAGCTGGGGATTTGATATTTGAGTGCCTGATATGTGCAAAACATTTGTCTTTAAGGAGCCTATAAGTAGGTTACGAATACATATGTGGAAAGTCGAAGGTGCAAAATCATGATTTTATTTTAAATTGTACTTGCTCTGGATGACAGATGTTAATAGAGCATAGGATATACAGTTAAATAAAACTTTTGACATCATCCCACTTCCTCAGAGGTAATCCCTAATCTTTTTTGTATCCTTTTGGGAACTTGCAGTGCCCATGCCAACAATTCTGTCCTTGAAGAAATACACAAGTAGGATCATATGCAAACTATTCTGTAAGTTGAACCCACACACACAACACTTTGATGTATATCTTATGCTTCGTTCCATATTGGCACACACCTCATTCTTTTTAATGTTGGTATAGTGTTTTATGAGTGTAAAAATTTATTTAGCTAGTCCATTGTTGATATTGACAGAAGTTAGAATATTTCCATTTGTTTTTCCTTCAGTTGAAAGCTCTTCACCAGACCCGGGATATACAGAAAATGTAGACTAAACTGAATATTTTTGAGAATCAGCTTGAAGGAGAACATAGTGTTCGAGCTAGGTATATTGAAAGGTGGAGATGGGTACAGATTACTTTAAATCAGTCAACAGTTCTTAAAAGTGATCCGTGGACCCCTGGGAGTTCTGTTGTGGGGATTCATGCGGTCACACCTATTTTCTGTCTCTTTTACAGATGAGAAACCTAAGGCCCAGAGAAATTTCAGAACTTTGTCAAGTTGACATAGCTAGTAAGCAGTGAACTCCGATTTGAACTTAGGTAGTAAGCAATATTTCCATAGTTTGTGCCCTTTACAAGTCTGCCGTAAAAAGAATAAGTACTAACGGAAAATGTTTACTTTGTCTTTTTGTACTTTGATATAATTTAATCCTGTGGGTTTGTTTTTTGTTTTTTTGTTTTTTTGGTTTGCTGTTATTACTTCAGTTTATTCTTTTACCAGGACCTTCAGGAGGCGCCACAAAAGCAGACTGGGAAGCCCAGAGCAGGCAATGAGGCCCCGCCGTCTTTAATCCTCTGTTTTTATTTATTTTTTTTTAATTAATTTATTTATTGGCTGTATTGGGTCTTCATTGCTGCACATGGGCTTTCTCTAGTTGCGGCAAGCGGGGGGCGCTCTTCGTTGTGGTGCACGGGCTCCTCATTGCTGTGGCTTCTCTTGTTGCAGAGCACGGGCTCCAGGCACGTGGGCTTCAGTAGTTGCGGCACATGGGCTCAATAGTTGTGGTGCGCAGGCTCAGTAGTTGTGGCACACGGGCTTAGCTGCTCCACAGCATGTGGAATCTTCCTGGACCAGGGACCGAACCCATGTCCCCTGGGTTGGCAGGCGGATTCTTAACCACTGTGTCACCTAGGAATTCCTAATCCTCTGTTTTTAAATGAAAGTTTTTTTGCTCATTACTTCACCACTCTTAATTAGATATACAAATTTTTCATTACTGAACCCAAAGTAAAGTCCTAAAATTGAGAGTATAAGCGCACTAAAGCAGATTTTTGGATGTGGAGATCACCATGTCTTACCATGTCTTATATCTGAGTGGAGTACATACTTTTTCAGAAGCTGTGATTGGTGCTTTCCTGTTTTAGACTCTCATTTAGACCTCAAAGCAGCCTTTTGAAGTAGATTTTCATTTTAATCATTTATACATATATTTTTTATTAAAAAAGAAATCATTTTTCAAAATTAAATTTCATTTAATTTTTTTATAGATGAGAAAATTAAGGGTCTGAGAGATGAACTTGCCCAGGATCTCAAAGTTAATGATTAGAGTGGGATTTAAGGTCTGCCTGATTTTAGTTTATACTGTTTCTATTATACCAAGCTGTTGCTGTAAGAAATGCTTAGATGCCCAGAGATTAGGTCCTTGCCACCAGCTCAGGCTGCAGTTTTGGTGTTTTAGGTAGTTTCTAGTCTTGATTGTTCCTACAGATTTGATGTTTGACTCTTCTCATTTCCAAGCTGTAATCATACTGAAGGACAGTAAGAGAGATATATTCCTAGAATAGAGATGGATTTTCAGTTTACAAACCTTTTATTTAGAAGTATGTGACCACAGTTAGAATTGAATGTTTATGTAAATTCCTAGTGGCAGCAGGTTGAGCCTACCTCAAGGGCAGTCAGAACTAGATACCTGTCAGTTTATGTAGGTCCTTAATTTTAATACACTGCGAAGTCAAAGCATTGATGTTATGTAGACCACTTTGGATCAAGGCATGTATTAGAAACTGTTGTTAATATATTCTACCCTGGGTAAATTGACTGGCTTGGGGGAAAAAAAGTCATTACTTGACCCCCATAAGTGTTTTTACAACCGAAGAGGTTAATTGTACATGATGCTGTAGAGAAAAAAAAAAATCTTTTAACTCTAAAATCTTGAGCTCTAAAGAATTTATCCATTGATTAGGTTAAGGTTTAGCACCCTCTCCAGAATTGTATCATGTATTTAGCTCTGGATTATGAACCATTTACAGAGACATTTCAGATGTGGGCTTCATGCTTCCAACCCCATTTAACGTTATTGGGATAACTACTGTATATAAAGTCAGAATATGCATTAACTCTCATTCAGATTAATTTTAGGTATTTTTTAAATGGCCATGATTTTCTTTAAAAGACAGTAGCTGTTATCAAAAACAGATTTTTTTAACTACTTGAGGAACTACTGTGAATCTAAATCAAATTCTATTTCAGCAAGATTCATATTGATACTATATATAGTACAACCACTCTTCAGACAAGAAACTACTCCCTCCCTGTTGTTTGATAACATTTTAACATTCATATTTAGCATATAATGCTGGTGTGAAATTAAAAAAAAATCATATAGGTAGTGATTATAAAAAGATTCAGCTTTTAAATTTTTTCTACAAAAAATTCATAATGGCCCATTTTTCATTTTCACTACTTTTCAATTTCATAATCAATACCAGTAGCTAGGAAAAATGGTTCCTTCAGTTGTGTATCAGAAACTGTTCACTAAAACTGAGGCTCCCCTCTTCGTCTGCACACAGCTGGACCAAATTTCCCAGTCTCCCTCTTAAATGCAGACAAGTGTCTGTTTTTACCAATGGAATGTACATGTGGGCAGTGGGTACTAACTCCAGGCTATGTGCTCTTTCATGTTATTTTATTCTCTGGCTGGCTAAAATGGAGATCAGCTCAATATTAACGTTGTAGTTTCAGTGAAGTGCTTGAGTGTAAGATGTTATTAAAGTTTGTATTTGACCTGAAAATCCTTTTCTTTTATAAGTTACTTTTAGATTAGAAAGTCAGTGTACTGTGTTATATGGAAAACTTTACAAGTGGAAGGTTCATGAGTAGTCAGCCTAACCTCTAACCTTCATTTTATAAGTAGAAATTGTGACACCTTGTTTGCTTCTTTCCTTATATTAATGCTATGTCTCCTTTTAAATTCAGAGTCTTGCTATGTCCCAGAGTTGTCATCACCTTCACTGTACTTCTGCACATGAATGAAGTATAGGAAGTTGTATACTTGGCTCAGGATATTCTCTGAAGTTCTTGTATGTTTTGAAAATTGCTATTCTTTCCTTCTTCATTTTCTGTTCTCCAGTTTTTCATGTCACTGCTGCTTTCTGGTAAGCACTGCTTCCTTTTTTTCCCCTCTGTTTTTATTTCCTTCATGGTCTTCTCCTTATATTGCCTTTCTCCTCTGGTGTTTAAATCTGGAAAATTGAACTTTTATCTTTCTTTGGTCAGTTTGATAAATTTACATACTTAATCACCTCTGTAGTGATTATATCTTCCATATGTTAGAGTTGAATGAGACCACATCCTATTTGTGAGTCTCCTCTAAAAAAATAGTGGTTTTCTCATTTCTCTTTAAAATCTCTGTAAGAAGAGTAGAACTTGCTATCTGACAAGGTGGCCTATTCCAAATTTGTTTCATAAGTTTTCTCATACTGAGCACAAATCTGCCTCTGCCTGAATTTGACTAGTCTTGTCTTCTGGAGCTATTCATGTCATATTCTTTCAGTTTTCATGATTGTTTCCAGTTTTCATCAACACTCTTGCTTTTCTGGATACTCTCCAGTTTCTCAAAGTCTGTCTTGATGCTTTTGGATGGGTGGGGTGCCACGTGGCATGCGGGATCTTAGTTCCAGGGATCCAACTCTCCCCTGCACTGGAAGCATGGAGTTTTAACCACTGGAACTCCAGGAAAGTCCCTCTTTTTAAAGGAACAGTATACTCTAGATTTGCTTTCCTCAGCACAGTGTAGAACTGAATCATCATCCTTAATTTTGGTTTCAATTAATATTTTGGAATCATATTCTCCTTCTTAGTAGGCATATCTTGCTGAGCCAGAGAAAACAGAATAACGTAGAACAGGTCAGATTTCCTAGTTGGAGTTGTACCTTCTCAACTTAACTGTGGTTTTGAGCACATTACATTGCTGGGCCCTGTTCGTCGTCTTCTATGAGGTGGGGATAATTGTAGTTTGTACCTCATAGGTTAAGGTTATGAAAGGATCAGATTGATCCACATGAAGTGCTTAATTTTGTCAAAAATGTCATGTTTATTATTGAAATGACATTTTTATTATGTTTCTCAGTTGTCTATTGGCTGTATAACAAACCGATCAAACTAAAACAGTGATTTATTTTTTGTCACTCTGTGGCTTGTCTGGATTCTTTAGGACAGTTTTTCACATGGCGTTGGCTTTGGTCACTCATTGCTGTCTTCAGCTGGAGCTGAAATATCCAAATGGCTTCACTAAACATGACCCATAACTGGGGCTGACTTGACCCGTCTCTCCAGCAGGATAGTTTGTTTTGTTTTTAATTCTGGCTTGGGGCTTCAAGAGGACAAAAGGGGAAGAAGCTGCTAGTCTTCTTAAGGGTTAGGGCTAGAACTGGAAACAGGAGCCATTTTCACCGTATTGCGTTGGTGAAAGCAAGACAACAAAGTTAGCCGGAACTCTGGGAGAAAGGAAATGAATTCCACCTCTTGACAGGATGAGTGGCATACATGAACAGAGATGGTAGGGGAATTGGTGGAGGCCATCTTTGGAGAGTCTACTACAATTTGGTTCTTTCATAGATAGCTTTTTGAACCAAATTTAAATTTAGTCTTCAGTCCAGTTTTTCTTACTATTTTTTTTTAAATCTTAATGGTTCTTACCTTTATGTCATCAGAAGATTTTAAAAGTTTGTCATCCCTTTCTTAACTTCTTTTATTTTTAACAGCTTTATTGAGGTATACTTCAATAATTATATATTGTATAATTGACATACAAAGAACTGCACATATTTATTTAATGGGTACAATGCGACAAGTTTGCCTTTTTCAACTTCTTGTAGTCAGCATTTTACCAGAAACTTTTGCCACTGTTGATACTTGGTACTTTTGGTCTATCATTAGGCCAATAAGCAGCCTGACTACCATTATCTTGCCTTCTTGTTATTTGTAGGTTCTGGTTAATAGCTTTCGAGTAGTTTTTATTATTGTTATGTTTTAATCAGATGTTGTGGCTAAATTCAGTGTTCATCTTGGGGGAAGAGGTGCTTAATTGCTAATTTAAAAATTCTCAGTGTGAGTTACCCCAATGTAAAACAGCGGTTTTTAGAAATACAGAAGTTACTACTCATAAAAGATGGATTACAAATTCTCATGACATTTGTTGACACCTTGCTTAAATAAATACTACAAGTTTTCAGATGTAACTTCAAATTTTTACATTTTAAGTGATTCACCCTTAACTAACTGTGGCCTTCATCTACATATATACAGTAGGTTAGATAAAAGTCATTGAAAAATGAAGGACATGATGAGGCAGTGTTATCCTTAGTTTCTGTTGTCTTCCCTGCTAGACATTTTATCCTCAGACCTAGAGGCTGTCTTGCTCGCGATTCTCAGTGCCTAGCACAGTACCATTGAAGTATTGGAGAATAAATGAATGTAAAAAATATGTTGGAGCAGTCAAATATGAAGTGGAAATGCCTAGGTAGAGAATTGATTTCATGGTTAGGCTTTTACTTGTTGTCACTTCTTTCATTTGAAAATATTCTTCGTATAATCTTTTTATGTATTTATTGGCTGTGTTGGGTCCTCGCTGCTGCAAACGGGCTCTCTCTAATTGTGAGCAGGGGCTACTCTTCTTGGCAGTGTGTGGGCTCTTCATTGCTGCGGCTTCTCTTGTTGCGGAGCACAGGCTCTAGGCGTGTGGACTTCAGTAGTTGCAGCACGTGGATTCAATAGTTGTGGCTCACGGGCTCTAAAGCACAGGCTCAGTAGTTGTGGTGCACAGGCTTAGTTGCTCCGCAGCATGGGGGATCTTCTTGGAGCAGGGATCGAACCTGTGTCCCCTGCACTGGCAGGCGGATTCTCAACCACTGCGCCACCTAGGAAGCCCCTGTATAATCTTAAATATACATAAATGAGTCAGAGAGCAGTTCACAATTGAATTGTATATGGAATCTTTAGATTTATATATATTTTTCCTGCTATTTAATTTGAAGTTATTTGTGAATTCTGGTTAATCACAATACACTTTTTCTTTAGTTAGACTTCATAGCTTAACCTTTAGCCTAGCCAATCAGAAGTGGAATTTATCCTTCCAAGTGTGGAGTGCCACAGGTTAAACCTAGACTGACTCCAAAGCAATTATGCTATACTGTCTCCCATAGTTGAATGAATAATGCATTTTGTATTAAGATATAAAACTTGGAAAGGCCTCGTCATTTGTTTAAGTTTAAAAAAAGAAAAACACACACACTTATATGAAATGCAGCTGTGTTTTGCTGTTCAGGCAGATCCCCAAAGAGCAGCCATAGTGTTCACAGAGTGTTCATGCATCAAAGACGATGATGGTGTTTAAAGGACAAAACGGCGGGAATTTTAAATGTTGCCGAGTCTTAGGTTGTAGGCATTCCTTCTTCGGAGGAAGCAGTGGTCTTCCTGGCCAAGAGGATTCCTTTATTGCAGTTTGAGTGAGATTTCATGCTAGAAGCTGCCTCAAAATTTAAATGAATGAATGAGTGAATGAATGACAAAAGACTTTTGCAGCTGAGAGATCGTTGGGTGTGGTGTAATACGAATTTGTTATCCTAACCAAAGTGCTTTTCTGATTTCAGGCCAGTGGTTTCAAATATCAGTTAATAATCACAGGAAACATTTCAGGTTGAATTCTCTCACCTCCAACCCTTTCCTGTAATGCATTGCAACCTGGTCCTACTGCCAGCTTGGAACTGCCCACTTCATCTGGGTATCTGTTGTCTTAAGTTGTAGAAAGTGGGAAGAAGCTGGGTTAAAGCTTACTTACCAACTCGCCATTTGGAACATAATAATGGGGTAAACATTACAAAGTTAGAGTTATTATTTAAAAGCATTTTTCAGACTGTTTGGCATGTAAGTGGGTGCTATATACACTAAACCACTGTCTGACTACCAGAAGCGTAGAAACCAAGAATTAGATACCCCTTTTCCTTGTAAAAATTAAGACTTGTTTGGGGCTAAGCCCAGTTGAAAATTGACTTTCATCTTAATTCCTAGAGTGTATTTAGTAGAAAGAAGTGGAGTATTTAAAAAAAGAATTGCCTAGTTCTATAACTGGAATATTATCCTTCTCCCCCTTAAAAACAGTCACTAGTGTATTGTGCCTTAGCTCCCTAATACAGTAGAATCATGTTTTTCTTTAAATCAGTTGTAGAATGTAATTATTAGCATGTTAGGATTTACTTAATTTAGATTGTTATAGTTTGGGACGGAAGTATATGGGATGGATGAAGTTTTACTAGTTGGGGGTGATCGGTAAACATGTATCTTATTAGCCGAAAATGACTTTAATGAAACTAAAGATTTACTGTTCAGATCTTTAATTCTCATACTCCTACCAGTGTCTTGATTAGTTAGGAAAAATAAAACTTTTACTTTGAACAGGCTTTTACTATTGTGAGGTATTACTTTAATTTTAATCTCATAAATGAAGTTTTGTTCTTTTCATTCTGCTTCCTCTGTCATGGACTCTAGTAGTGTCTATCATATTAACAGTTTCTGCTTAAATCATATATTCCTCCAGAGTCCCAAAAGGTTAACCTCTTATGTTCTTTCCATTCTAGTGTCATGACTACCTTGAAAATGAAAAGTTTGCCGTTTTGTTAAATAATATAGTAATAAAACATAATAACACGTAATAAAATATTATATGCTTCACATTGATTGAAACATGCAGTCTTTATCATCATGTAAATTGAGAGCACTACTGGGGAGAGACCAGTATTCAAATTTCATCCTTAAAAAGCTGAACACTAATTTCAAATTTTAAATATTGCTTGTCCAAAGCATTCTGCTTTTAAACCACAAATCTGTGAGCCTGCTGCATTCAAAAGTTGTATTGTTGGCAGTGACTGGATATTAAAGTTTTATAACTTAGGTTGTAGTATGCTCTTAAGAAATACAGGTTTTTTCAGTTTTTTAAATATTTTAGTCTTATTATGGCTGTTTTTTTTCTTCTCAAGTCTCTTTTGGAAAAGTTCTTGATCCCCAATGCTTCACAAGCAGAGAGCAAAGTCTTCTATTTGAAAATGAAAGGAGACTACTACCGTTACTTGGCTGAGGTTGCTGCTGGTGATGACAAGAAAGGTATGCTGCCTCAACCTATTTGCTGGACACTTATAAAATAATATAATACGAAAGTAGTCTCTTCTGAAGTGTAGAGAATTGTTTTGTTGTTCTTTTAATTACTTAGGGCATTAAATGAAGAGCAATAATAGACTTCTCTTTCTTCCTTCCTGCCTTCCACCCCCCCTCCCTCCCTTTCTTGTCCCGAGACTAAACAGTTGACCCTTGAGGGACACAGATTTGAGCTGTGCGGGTCCATTTACACAGGAATTTTTTTCTATAAATACTGCAGTACTGCATGATCCAAGGTTGGACGTGAAAGGCCAACTATAAAATTATACTCAGATTTTCGACTGCATGAAGAGTTGGCATCCCTAAACCCCTTCTTGTTCAAGGGTCAACCACATACATGAGTGAGTCAAATATTATCTGCACTCTGGCTGTAGAATTTATTTTAAGTTTTAGAAAAGACAAATACATCATTTTTTGAGATAATCTTCTTGCTTTTCAATACACTTTGTCCATCTGTCAACAAGCTTTTGTATTCCCTCATTGAAAAATGTTTTAGGCTGAGCTGCAAGCCATGAATGCACCGCTGTCTTCACTTCATCAGAGGTGAATCCAGCTCTTTCTTGATGGCTAACCCTTGTGCGACCTTCCTTGAACTTCTCTAACCATTCATACACACTTCTTTCGCAACAAAACACTTTTTCTCCATGCTCTGCACAGTCTTCGATAAAGAGCAGCACCAAGTACACCCTCAGACGGTAAAAAACGAATCACTTGCATGCTGCTCTTTTGTGCAGATCATAAGTGGGGCATCCATTTTTGCTCACACCACACTTACAAATGAACTGATGTAACATGTTCACACCTGCACAGCAGTGACTGGGGAGACTAGTCTTGAATGGAAAACGCTGGTAAGACAGTGCTGCCAACAGAAGTTTTAATATAACCAGAGTGCGGATAATTTTTGACTCACCCTCATATCTTCTGCCTGATAATTGGTATTCTAAAATATGTGCTTGCTAACAAGTCAATTTTATATGTAGGAATGTTTCCTCACAATTTTAAGAAATAGTGGTTACAACATAACTATAGAGCAGTACAAACTAATTACTAAAAATAGTACCGAGATGGTTACAGAGTTATTTTTGTCTTGATGTTGATCAGTGGCTAAGTAGTTTTCCAGGAGAAGCTTACTTATTTATTTATTTAGGAGCCTTAGTTAAGATTGCTACAGCTTAATATTTCAGAGTTTATTATTGGATGGTAAAGATTTGGTTTGAGGGGTGAAGGTGAAGTGCAAACTTTATCGATATATTTTGGTGCGTTTTATTATCCAGGGATTGTGGATCAGTCACAGCAAGCATACCAAGAAGCATTTGAAATCAGCAAAAAGGAAATGCAACCAACACATCCTATCAGATTGGGTCTGGCCCTTAACTTCTCTGTGTTCTATTATGAGATTCTGAACTCCCCTGAGAAAGCCTGCTCTCTTGCAAAGACAGTATGTATTTTTTACCTATTATGTGGAAATTTAGTAATCATCATTATTTGAGCATTGAAATGTATTTTTTTTATCTTAGGCATTTGATGAAGCCATTGCTGAACTTGATACATTAAGTGAAGAGTCATACAAAGACAGCACGCTAATAATGCAGTTACTGAGAGACAACTTGACAGTAAGTACCTAACAGCATCATGAATGGTTAACATGATGAAGAGATTATAGGCATACCTCTTTTATTGCACTTCCCACCTAGTGCAAGTTTTACAAATTGAAGGTTTGTTGCAACCCTGGGTTGAGCACATCTTTGGGTGCTGTTTTCTCAAACGCATTTGCTCACTTCATGTCTCTGAGCCATATTTTGGTAATTTTCAGTGTTTCAAACCCTCCACCAGCCAAAAGTTCACCTGCTGAAGGCTCAGTTGATGATTAGTGTTTTTTTAGCAATAAAATATTTTTTAGTAAGGTATGAACATTGGTTTTTAAAAACATAATGCTGTTGCATATTTAATAGACTACAGTATGGTGTAAACAACTTTTATATACACTGGAAATGAAAAATTCATGTCTCACTCTATTTTGATATTTGCTTTTTTTTTTCATTTAAGTTCCTATCTGCTTTTAAAACTATGATGAAGATGAAAACCATCTTACAGAAACTGAAATATTAGACTAATCACTAAAAATGTGCCCTTTCATTAGTTACATATACCCATTGTTAAAATTCTGGTTTTTAAAATAATTTTGTAACTCATGGGTTTGGACTTTTAATTTCATAAGCCATTTTATTTTTCATTTCAATATAGGTGATTCTGTTTTTTCCATTTTAGTCACAGAAGACTTTTGCTTTTATTGTCTGACATACGCTTAAGTTCTCTTCATATTCAAATTCCATTAAAAATGGTGACCATAAAGTTGCCTCTATATTTATGTAGCTATGGTAGGGCATTAATAACTTTAGTTATAAATTTCAGATACTTCACAGAGGCCAAGTGGACATCTATTTTGCCTAGTCTCTTAGTAAAAAAAAAAATGACTTACTGTGGCAGGTCATGATTGTCCTTCTTGGGTAGACTCCAGACTAAAGCGAACGAACAAACAAAACCGCAGTGCCAGTATCACACTGAAAGAATATAAAGCTAATTCCTTAACAATATTAAATTTCTAGCATTGTTACCAGTTGTCTTTTTTGGTTTGTTTGTTTCCAACAGTTTTTTATTTGCATTGGGATCCAAGTAGTCTACATAATGCCGTTGGTTGATGTGTCCCCTTGGTCCCATAGGTTTTCACATTCTTCTTCTTAACATAAATATTAAATTTGAAGTTTTTAGGCTTGGGTGAAACAAGTATCAAGTATCTGCCATGTGCCAGATAAAGAGCTAGGAATGAAGATTATAGTTTAGTGCTACCTCTAAAAATCATTGAATGCTAACACTTGTTTAAAAAAAATGTTAATATTTGAAGCAGCTGAGATAATTTTGAAATCATCTTTTTAACCTGCTGAAAACCTATAACATTAATCTAAAAATTAATCGACTCCATAGTCCTACCACTATGGGACAATTCAGTTTTTACCTCTTAGAAGATTTGGTTCTGACTGTACTGTTTTGTGTTCAGCTATTTATTTTGAAGCAGACAAAGTCACAAAGATATGTTTTTCTAAAGATGTTAGATAAGTTAAATATGTATTTTAGTTCAGATTTGATCCTGGGTCTTCAATTTCATAGTGTGAGATTCTCTTTAGAGTGGGAGTCTAAAGTCTACCAGCGGAAGGTAGGCAGCATGAGCTCTTTGAGCATGGACCAAATTTGATGATTCTGGTTTAGTTGCACTAAAATTATACATCCGTCTCTCACTGGGGCTTTTGGGGACAGTCTATATTCTGATAGCTATTGATATTTAGAATTGTAGCACTTCTATGATTTTTTGTTTTTCTTTGCCATCTGTGAATAACCAAGAATTTTCTGTATCTGACTTTATTTGAAGTCAACTCTGCTGTGTACTTAACTGTGCTTACAGAATGATTAGGGAGGAATTAAATGTATTATATTGAGGTGTTTTATGTCGTTTTTAAAAATTTATTGAAGTGTAGTTGATTTACAGTGTTGTGTTAATTTCAACAAAGCCTTCCAACAAAAACTGCTTACATTCTGGTACTTTCGTGTATATATTAAGGTGTTTTTGTTTTTGTTTTTTTTTAACTGAAATATACTAAAATTTCTCTCTCTCTCCCCTCCCTCCCCCCTTTAAACTAGTTGTGGACGTCGGATACCCAAGGAGACGAAGCTGAAGCAGGAGAAGGAGGGGAAAATTAACCGGCCTTCCAACTTTTGTCTGCCTCATTCTAAAATTTACACAGTAGACCATTTGTCATCCATGCTGTTCCACAAATAGTTTTTTGTTTACGATTTATGACAGGTTTATGTTACTTCTATTTGAATTTCTATATTTCCCATGTGGTTTTTATGTTTAATATTAGGGGAGTAGAGCCAGTTAACATTTAGGGAGTTATCTGTTTTCATCTTGAGGTGGCCAATATGGGGATGTGGAATTTTTATACAAGTTATAAATGTTTGGCATAGTACTTTTGGTACATTGTGGCTTCACAAGGGCCAGTGTTAAAACTGCTTCCATGTCTAAGCAAAGAAAACTGCCTACATATTGGTTTGTCCTGGTGGGGAATAAAAGGGATCATTGGTTCCAGTCACAGGTGTAGTTGTGGGTACTTTAAGGTTTGGAGCACTTACAAGGCTGTAGTGGAAATGGATATCCCATGGATATTACATGTTAAACCATGTGTTATCTGTGGCATACTCGGTCTCAGTGTGCATACCACTGACTACAGCTACAGAAGTGTTCCTTTAGTTGTGACCCAATTTACTCTGGATAAGGGCAGAAACGGTTCACATTCCATTATTTGTAAAGTTACCTGCTGTCTTGCTTTCATTATTTTTGCTACACTCATTTTATTTGTATTTAAATGTTTTAGGCAACCTAAGAACAAATGTACAAGTGAAGATGCAGTAAAAATGAATTGCTTGCTATTCATTACTTCATGGATATCAAGCGCAGCAGTAAAACAAAAAAACCCATGTATTTAACTTTTTTTTAGTTTTTTTGTTTTTGTTTTTTTTTTTTTTGCTTTTGTGATTTTTGTTTTTGTTTTTGTTTTTTTTTTTTTTTTTTTGATACTTGCCTAACATGCATGTGCTGTAAAAATAGTTAACAGGGAAATAACTTGAGATGATGGCTAGCTTTGTTTAATGTCTTATGAGATTTTCATGAACAATCCAAGCATAATTGTTAAGAACACGTGTATTAAGTTCATGTAAGTGGAATAAAAGTTTTATGAATGGACTTTTCAACTACTTTCTCTACAGCTTTTCATGTAAATTAAGTCTTTTTGGTTCTGAAACTTCTCTAAAGAAAATTGTACATTTTTGGAAATTTATTCCTTATTCCCTCTTGGCAGCTAATGGGCTTTTACCAAGTTTGAATACAAAGTTTTATCATAACAACAAAATAACTACTAAGATAACTACTACTGTTCCCAACCATGTCCCATTCTCCCTCCCTCCCCCTGAAAAAAAAATTTTTGTTTTTCAGAGGCAGGGGGGATTGATTGAAAAAAAAAATGTGTTCCATTTAAAATTTTGGTATATGGCATTTTCTAACTTAGGAAGCCACAATGTTCTTGGCCCATCATAACATTGGGTAGCATTAACTGTAAGTTTCGTGCTTCCAAATCGGTTTTGTTTTTAAGAATTTCTTGATACTCTTATAGCCTGCCTTCAATTTTGATCCTTTATTCTTTCTATTCGTCAGGTGCACAGGATTACCTTTTTTAAGCCTTCTGTCTTGTCACCAACCATTCCTACTTGGTGGCCATGTACTTGGGGAAAAGGCCGCATGATCTTTCTGGCTCCACTCAGTGTCTAAGGATACCCTGCTTCCTTTGCTTGCATCCCACAAACTATTTCCCTCATCCTATTCACTGCAGCAAATCTCTCTCTAGTTGATGAGATTGTGTTTATCTCTCTATAAACCCTACCTACCCCGAATGGTCTGTCATTGTCTTTGCTTTTAAAATCCTTCCTCTTCCTCTCTTTGAATAATGATGGGGCTAAGTTATACCCAAAGCTCACCCTACAAGCTATTTCCTCAGTACCTTGCAGAAAACACCAAACAAAAATACCATTTTAAAGGAGGTGTACTTTTTTTTCTTTTTAGAATGTAAGCTCCTCGAGAGCAGGGACAATGTTTTCTGTATGTTCTATTGTGCCTAGTACACTGTAAATGCTCAATAAATACTGATGATGGGAGGCAGTGAGTCTTGATAAGGGTGAGAAACTGAAATCCCAAATTCTGTTTTGTTGCTTGTTTTATTATGACCTTAGATTAAATTGGGAAATATCAGCCCTTTGGGACAGTTGTCCCAAATATTACATTCAAATAAAAGTGCAATGGAGGCCTTGGGGTCTTTTTTTTAAGAAAAGAAGATCTCTTATGCATTTGGGACAACATAATAATGCATCTTCACTCACAGATCTTTTCTTTTTCTATTGATTTCTCCTGACCCCCAGGCCAAGGACGTGAAATAATCATTTTATAGCTACAGAAAATGAAGTTAGACTGAGGAGATGGATCTTATTCAGTTAAGTTATAAATAAAATCTAAAGCTTGTCTCATTTGTCTATTAATGTGCCTCAGTCATCTACTAAACTAGTTTGATTCTGAAATAAATTGTGATAGTACTTCATTAATATTAGCTGTTAATGTTTCTACGTAGTAGTGCCCAGTAGATAAAGGAAGATTCCAACCTGAGATTTTTTTTTGCCTTTGAGATTCGAATAATAAATTTTTTTATAACATTTCTTAAATTGCCCCAAATTCAGGCTTCATGTCTGTTTTTGTCAACAGTTTCAGAAATTTGGAGATTCCAACAGTGTAATATATTTGGTGTGTGTGGTGTTGGAGTTACATGTATATACACCCACTTCAGAGTCATGCCTTGAGAGTGGGCAGCAGTGTCATCTGTTAAAAGGATGGATTTTGCTGCCAGTTTGGCCTATGGTCTTGGCTTTCCCAGTTAATAGCTCTGTTTTTCATGCCATAAAGATCAAAATTGGGGTGGGGGTGTGCGGTAAAAGAGGATTAAAAGGATGTAACGTCAAGTGGTTTAGTAACTGTGGGAGCTCAT
This sequence comes from Hippopotamus amphibius kiboko, assembly GCF_030028045.1. Taxonomy (NCBI): domain Eukaryota; kingdom Metazoa; phylum Chordata; class Mammalia; order Artiodactyla; family Hippopotamidae; genus Hippopotamus; species Hippopotamus amphibius. Next base: position 138,429,198 of record NC_080190.1, on the reverse strand, counting down.
TTTTCCCTCCTGTCGTCCCTAAAAATAGTCACCAGTCCTCCAGTGCCCAGAGTGTATTTTAAAACTAGTTAAGGCCAACTTGTAATCTGAAATTTATTTGTGGTTAGGTCTCAACTTGATTGAGTAACTTGGAAACTCTATCAGTGGTGAGATGTTTAAAAATCTTTAGTTGACTGAATGCAAATCTAAGAATTTGACACTTCTCGGTGGTGGCAACATTTAAATGGCTTATGTCTCTATTAGAAGATAGCAGTCTATCCGGATGCAAGTACATCATAGTCACTGCATGAAAGCCTGCAGTATGTGAGGAACTGGTGCTGTGTGCTCAGACATACACACCTTTACCTGTAGGTAAAGGTCAAGGAATCATGAAATAAATTGTTTATTATATTTGGTCATATATAGGAAATTACAGTGGTGGAATGGAAATATTTACAGTGTTAGACTGGGCCCTTTAAAGACTGGAGACCTAAACATAAGATACTGCTGATTCTTTGTAGGGTTTTTTTTTTTTTTTTTAGAAACTTTACAATAGGCCTCTAAGGAAACTGATATTCTTGGATGATGAAATGGTATTCAAGAAACCCGTCACAGTGGTAGATCTGCTTGAAAAGTCTGAAAACTAACCTTAAAAATGTGGCTTGTGTACATCCAAGTCTGGTTATGCTACTGACGGGTTCTTTGAAGTCTATTTATATATGACTGTCAACCCCCAAGTATTTCAACACTTGAAAGTTAATTTGAATAGCAAAACTTGATGGTAGACCAACTGTTTGGAAGACATCTGCTTCTGACCTGTGTACCATAATTACTCAGTTTGTAAGAATATCCAACTATTCTGCCTTTAAAGCAAGCATGTGTGTCTTTTGGATGCAGAAACTAAGAATGTATTGAATGCATATAATTCTAGGCACAGCTATTATCAATCCTAGGTGATGCAGGGATTCAGTTGATAATGAGTGCTTTTTTCTTATAAGTCCCGTAAAATTTCTGAAAGCCCAGACTGAACTAATGTTAATTGAAGACTTGTCAGTAGTAAATTCGTTTCCAATTCAAGAACTTTTAAAACTTAACATTTCAGTAGGTGCTTACATTTTTTAATACTATCGGAGGTAGGTTAGGGCCAGCCACTGTTCTGAGTGTTTAAAGACTCTTCAGAGAAGCTTTATGTTTGAGTCAAGACTTGCAGAATGGATGGTATCCAATGGAGTATGTACAAAGGCATCAAGACAGGAGGAGAATTTAGACAACTTGCATGCAGTCACAAGTGAGGAACTCAGAGTGTAGGACGAAGAAGAAGGCTCTGCTTTCTAAATAACAGGCAAGTGGCTTTCACTTTTAGTGCTCTTGTTCAAATCAGGGGACCTTGTTTAAAGCATTTATTCCCAGCACCCAGTCTCAGGGATTCTAATTTCTTAGGTTAAATCCCAGGGGTATAAGTTTAGTTCATGAGCTGTAACTTAGTGTCCACACTGCTGAAATCTGCAGGAGGAGAAGAAACATGTAATATTTGGGAAAACAAGGATATGAAAAACCATTTTGACCCCGCCCGCAAAATAAAAGCTATCTCTAAAACTGAGAACTTCTGTCTGCAAAACAAAAGTTTGTGGATCTGCTCAACAGATCGTGTTTCCCAAACAGAGATTAATTACAGATAAAGTTTACCTGTCATAACAGGTTTTTCACATTAATGACCCTGGTTTAGTTTGGGAACAGGTACTTCAGAACTTCCAGTGTGTCAAGAGGAGAAAGGTAACAGATTTTTTATGGATTTTTTTTTTTTAATGAATGTCATTTCTGCTGTTTTTCTGAACTGCCATGCACAGAAATCAAATCCAGGGAATTCCCTGGTGACCCACTGGTTAGGACTCACTGCCAAGGATGCAGGTTCAATCCCTGGTCAGGGAACTAAGATCCCACAAGCCACAAGGTGTGGCAAAAATCAAATACGGAAAAATGAAAGATTTAAAAGCAAACTTTGGAGTGTTCATAAGATGTATGTGGGTAACTTGCTGGCTTTGAAGTTTGTAAGGAAAGATCTTTCTTAAGATGGACACACAAAACAACTAGAAAAATTATGTAAATTCAAGAATCTTAATATATGAACCTTAATATAAATTGAACTGCATGGAAATTTTTATATCTGGAAGGGGAAAGAAGGAACTGAGAAAAGACAACCTAGTGGACAAAAAGTTGGTATAAATATATAAAGAATTATAAAAATAGAAAAATGAACAAAGATTTTGAACATGCATTTTTATGGAAGAGATATCTGATCAGTAGATACACGAGAAGAGGCTTAACCAGGAAAATGCAAACCAAGAACATAAAATTACCAGGGACTTCCGTGGTGGCACAGTGGTTAAGAATCTGCCTGCCAATGTAGGGCACACGGGTTCAATCCCTTGTCTGGGAAGATCCCACATGCTGCAGAGCAACTAAGCCCATGCGCCACAACTACTGAGCCTGCGTGCTGTAACTACTGAAGCCCACAGACCTGTAGCCTGTGCTCTGCAACAAGAGAAGCCACCACAATGAGAAGACAATGCAACTCAACGAAGAATAGCCTCCACTTGCCACAACTAGAGAGAAACCCTTGCGCAGCAACAAATCCTATGCAGCCCCCCCCCCCCGCCAAAAAAAAGTAAAAAAAAAAAATGAAATCAGCATTTTACCCTATTTGATTAGCATAGTTTGGAAGTCTGGCCATGCCAGACATTAGATATGATGTGGATGGAAATCTCTCATACACTGCTGGTGGGAGCTTAAATTTGTACATCCCTTTGGAAAACAATTTGGCATTATCTTTTATGTGAAGTTGAACTTTCACATCCCTACAACTGACCAATTCTCTCTCGAGCATATCTCTGGAAATACTTGCATGTGTGCCCCAGGAAGCTGAAAAAGAGCTGCACTATTTAAATTGGAAAAAACTGGAGACAATCCAAATGTTCACTGAAAGGAAATGGATAAATATTTTCCCGATGACATAGTCTTCATTTGTGAAAATAAGTCAACTATAGTCGTCAGTAACATGAATTTTAATAACAATATTAAATGAAAAAACAGCCCCGGTAAACTATATAATACAGTACAATATCTTTACTAAAGTTTAAAACATGAGCAGAACTTTACATATACATATATATACATACATATATGTGATAAAACTCCTTTACCAAGGATGTGAATGATAAGTAGGAAATTTAGAATAGAGGTTAAGTATGGATAAGGAGCAGGGGGACAGGCTAGGACAGGAAGACAGGTAAATGTAAGTTATCAGCTTGCGAGCAGGGGGGTGGATTCACAAATACTCATTAGAAAGAGATTCAAGAACAGGGATGAAACAAGGATTATGATTAATCCAGTTCTGGGCATTAGAAGTCACAGAAACAAAAGGAACTAAATGGAAACAAAGTACAGTGGGCCAACAAATTCATCAATCAAAGGCTTGCTTGAATGGTAAAAAGATTGGCACAGTTTTAAAAACATGAAAAATAGCAAGTTTGATGAAACTGAGCGTGTGAAATTGTCAATAGAGACTTAAAATTGCCACCCCATACATCACACCCCAAAACTGTCCTACCATCCTATCCATTTAATTCTGCAGGAGCAGAAAGCAAGAACCAAAGATTTGGTCAGAAGAATGACTGAGCTGGGAAGGCTGTATTAGGAAATACTAACACAAGTGAAAAGTGAAGGGTCTCTAAAATGAAATAGGAAAGTCTTCAAGAGCTTTTGGTAGCACATTCTGAGTCTATCCTTGTGGGGCCTGAAGAATTTTGTCATACCAGTCAAGCCACTTTCAGCAAAGTCAGCCTGTTTAAAGTTCCTCACTTTGTAACCTTTAGAGGAAACGCACTGCCTTCAGTCCTAAATCACTGAGGCATCTCCTATCTCACCCTATGTATAGCCAAGTCTTAAATTTTTCAATATTTTTTCCTCATCTTCTCTTGGATTCTTTAATTGGTTTTTGTCGGGAAAGTCTACTGCTTGATGAGTTTAAAGTACAAAATCTACTTTTTTATGATCTGTAAACAGTATTAGGTCAAATAGAAATATTGTTATTGGTCCTTTATTTTCTTTTCTTTCCCAGGATTTGCAAGAGAGGTGTCCAGGGAGTCATTTTTGGAGACTTTAGTCCATACTTGGAGGGTCTTATGAAGGATCAAAGTTGAAGAGCTGGAAAAATTGGAAATGAGACAATTTCTTTGGAGAAAGCTTTAGAGTGCTGGGCCTGTGCCTCCACCATCACCTGCCTGCTCAGTGGGGGACAGGAGGGGACACTTCACAAACTAGTCTGGAATCTAATGAATGACGCACAGTGAAGCTAGGCTCACTGGAAATTCTCAAGTTGAGATAGTGTCTAGCTGGCAATGCTGATGGCAGAGTGGGGAGAAGTAACTGCATTAGAAATGGTCTGCTCTCTCAGGGTTTGGGGAGGCAAAGGATGTGAACATGTTTCCAGGAGGCCAGGATCAAGACCAGGAACTTGGTCTAAAAGGGCCGCCTGGATAGGATCCCTGTAGCATAGTCTGAGGGGCAGAGCAGTGGCGGCCGATGGTAAGAGTGCTCAAGGTCTCATCTGTGACTCATCTCCAAAGGATTGGCGAGTGGCTAAGAAAGTGGGCTGTAACATCTGTCATGGTCAGAGGAGAGCAATGCCCAGTTTTCTTCAGGTCCCATCCTATGGGGCCTTTTCTGCCCCCACCTGATGCAACCCCGGTGGGGCCAGGGCAGCCAGCCGCTGAGGGAGGAGCGGGTCAGGTAAGGACATGGAAAATGAAGCTACCCACAGGTCCCTCCAGCAGTGGACCACAAAGGAAAGCAGCTTTCACAGGACGTGCAATTAGATCTTCATTCCTGCCTATAGAACCATCCCAGCTCTGTGAAATGACAAGCAGGAGTCTGCACACCAAACGCTTGAGCGAAAGAACCATCTGAAAGAAACTATAGAATGTGTTTGATGTGATTAAGAAGGGGAAAGAAAGAAGAGAAACCAAAATGAAAAAAATAAGACACTGAAAAAAATGAATTGAACAGGTAATTGAATAATCTGGCAGGTAATCTAATTTACAACTAAAACCCAGCTCTATAAACTAAGAAAACATGTTCCTATTTCCTACTTGATTTTTGTTTTATTTTTTTTTCTTTCTTTTTTTCTTTCAAGGAACTTTAAAGCAAAACACTAACAATGAGGAATTTTACTTTACCCAGGAAATAAAATCTTTTCTGCCTAATGACACAAAACAGCAACCAGTCTTTCCTGAGTTTTATTGTTTTTCATGAAGAAAAGTCTTAAGAAAAAACATTTATATATTAAGATTTTAATATACCCTGTGTATCATTTTAAAAACCTTGATTGTATCATTTAGCAAAACTTGAGGGTGGCCTCTCATCAAAGAGATAGACTCAACATTGTGGAACTTTAAGTGATTTGGAGTTAAAGGTCTTTTTTGGTGCATATTCCTTTTTTTTAAATTTTTGGCTGCATTGGGTCTTCGTTGTTGCGTGCAGGTTTTCTCTAGTTGTGGTGAGTGGGGGCTACTCTTCGTTGTGGTGCGCGGGCTTCTCAGTGTAGTGGCTTTTCTTGTTGGTGAGCACGGGCTCTAGGCACACGGATCTTAGAGCACTCAGGCTTCAGTTGTTGTGGCACACGGGCTCAGTAGTTGCAGCTCGAGGGCTCCAGAGCGCAGGCTCAGTATTTGTGGCACAGGGGCTTAGTTGCTCCACGGCATGTGGGATCCTCTTGGACCAGGGATTGAACCCGTATCTCCTGCATTGGCAGGCGGATTCGTAACCACTGAGCCACCAAGGAAGTCCTAGTTGCATATTCTTAACTAGAGTAGCAAATGTGAAAGTCTTTTTTTTTTATTTAGACTCACAGAAAATTTGCAAAAATAGTACAAAGAATTTTTATGTACCTTTCACCCAGATTTTCCAAATGTCAATATATTACCACATTTTCCTCCCTAAATATTTTTTCTGAATCATTTAAGAGTAAATTTGAGAGATATGACGCTGTTCTACCTCTATAGGCTTGAGTGTTTATTTCTTTAGTGTCATGAATTCCCTGGTGGTGCAATGGTTAAGATGCAGCGCTTCCACTGCCGGTTCCCTTGTCCCGGAACTTAAGATCCCACAAGACGCGCAGTGTGGCAAAAAAAAAAAAAATTCTCATATGAAACTGTATAATCATCAAAACCAGAAAATTTACACTGATTCGATACTAATATCTAATCTACAGACCTAATTCAAATCTGCCAATTATCCTACTAATGACCTTTATGGAAGAAGAAGGAAACTTTTTTTCTGGATGTAAGATCCAATACATACATGCAGTCTTCAGTTGTATGCATTTAGTTGTTAAGTCTCTTTAGTTTCCTTTAATCTGGAACAATTTCTTAGTTTTTTTCTTCATGGCATTTTGAAGAGTACAGACCAATTAATTTGTAGAATATTTCTTTTTTGATGGTTGCTTTATTTTTCCCTGATGTTTTGTCATTAGTTCAGGTTGTGCTCTTTTTTCGGGAGTCCCACTGAAGTGACGTGGGCACTGGGACACACTTTCAGGTATAGCCCTGCTCCTCCCAGGCCTCTGGTTGTCTTTGGAGAGACAACTGCCTTCCAGCTCACACATGGACCCTGGATGTCTTGAGCTGCCTTTATTTGTTGGTCATATTCCTTTACTTCTAAGGATAGATTCAAAAATTGCACTGTTCGATCAATGCAGGAGCCACTCGCCACACGTGACTGTTAAGAACTTGAAATGTGTCTGGTCCAGAATGAGATGTGCTGGATTTCTGAGGCTTAGCATGAAACAAGAATGTAAAATATCTCACTGGTAATGTTTTTATCTTGATTATAGGCAGAAATGATAATATTTGGCACATATAGAATTAAAAGGCATATATTTTTAAAATTAATTTAACTTTTTAATGTGACTACTAGAAAATTTTAAATTACATATGTGGCATGCATTTTACTTCTATTAGACAGTGCTGGTCTAGAAAGTAGAAATCACAACTCTCAAACAAATGTCTTATGAACATGTGTCAAGGATTTTTTAAAACTCATTAATTAATGAGGGAACCAATATGTAAGAAGCCAAGATATTAGGATTTAACAACGAAACTTAATAATGAAATGTTAGGACACAATTGCTGGGTTAGATATAAAACCAGTTTAACCTTAAGGGTTGTTTGTTCCACTCAACAGAAATTATCTGCATCGCTACTGGACAAAATTTATAAATTAACAAGTAACTTCACTAAGTCTGGGACTTTTAATCAGTAGGAAACAATGAGATGTACTAAGTACATTCCACTGGACCAGTGCTTCCAATAGAAATAAAATGCAAATCACATACGTGATTTTAAATTTTCAAGTCGCCATATTAAAAAACCGGGTGAAATTAGTTTTAGCGATAAATTGTATATAACCCAATATATCTGAAACATTATCACTTCAACATGCAATCAACATGAAAATTATTAATAAGCTATGTTACAATTATTTTTCCATGCTGAGTCTATGAAATCTGGTGTAGATTTTCCACTGACAGCACATCTCAATTCCAAGGCCACCACTCAGAAGTTCACTAGCCTCAATGGCTTGTGGCTATTGCATTGCGCAGGGTAATTCCAGACACTCTTGGGTGGTTTTTTACCTGCTATGATATGGAAAGGATGTGCCACCCACCTTATCTGCCTTATTTTCAACTGTTGGTTGTTTTTTCTGACAGTACCCAGAGCTTCATATGAAATGGGTGGGCTCTGAGGATGTTTGGGATGGAAAAGTTCACGCAGTGAATCTGAATGTGGGCTGTGGAGACAAGTCTGGGACCGAATCCTTGCAAGGTGTGGGGATGATTGAATGAGATGATACATGTCACATCTAGCTCAGTGTCTGACACATAGGAGATGCTCCATAAGTACCAGTGGCCCCTGTGGGAATGGAGGGAGTCACTCAGATGAGGAATTTGTACACACAGAGTGGCAGTGACTCGCCCCAGCCAGGGCTAAAGTATTGCCAGCTGAGAAACCGTTTTTAGAAAGTTCCCCCTTTTTAGTGCTCTTTCATCCAGAATTCTCTGCAGCCTCCAATCAGGCTCAAACACTTAGCTTCCTCCTTCTCCTTGTCTCCAGAAAGGCTGAGAAAAGGGAAAAGCAGCTTCTAAACTCCCTCAGGCGGATCAGGTCCCCTAAGACCCAAGCAGCAGCCAAAAGGGACAACTGTGCTGTCCACTGCACAGGAGGCCTGGAGGTGAAAGCCACCCCGGGCCCAGCCCGCAGAGCCGACTATTCTCCCCGCTCTGAAAACCCTTCATTTGGGAAAAGACAAAGTGAGGTCAGGGGAGCCTGATAAGAGAGGGCCACACCCTTCAGTCAAAATGCAGATGTGTGAAAGCTTTTATAATAGAAAAAGGCAGGCCTGATATTCAGCCACTCTGGCTGTTGACAGCCACTGCTTGTTCTGATGGGCTGGCGCCCAGGCCTTTCCAGGTAAGATGTTGCTATTCAAATAGTACCTCTAGATGGAGGTGTCCTTTACTGAACCTCTCAAGATGCCTCATTATGCCAAGATGGACCTAGGGTCCTTCACACATACTAATTCCTTGCCCTTTCTACCTCTCTTCCTATCTCTTCTCCACCAGGTTTGACAACATCAACAAACAAGCTAGCTACTCCTCTGTAGCTTGCCTGGCCCTTGGAAGAGAGAGTTTCCAACACTATGCTCTGTTGATTGGACCAGAGATGGTCAGTGGAGCCCCCAAACAGCTGACCACTGGCTGGCTAGTGAGTTGGGTGTCCTGGATTGGAGAATTGAGCTGGATCAATCAGCTTCTATACATTGTGGCCAGGTATCGATAAAACAAATAAACAAAAACAAAGCAAGCCAAAAACAGTACAAGTTTATCTGGATTCTTGGCTTGGAGCCTAGGGGGATCATTTACAAGCAGATGAGCCAGCAGAGAAGCTGATCTACAGAGAAAAAGGAAGAGACACACAGAGGGAATCAGAAATGAGAGCGAGTGCGGGATGGAGGGAGGGAGGGAAGGAGTGAGAGAGAGAGAGGAAGGGAGGGACAGGGAGCATCGGTGTCTCCTCTACTCTTTCCAGCGTCCTGTTCCAGATTAATGACCCTGGGCTGCATAACTCGTTTCCTGGCTTAGGTACCAGGAGATCTCTCAATTCCTAATTTGATGAGGTTTCTATTCCTTGAAAACAAATGAGCCTTCAGTAGAATATTATTCTTTGAGACTCAGATTGAATGCTGCCTCGTGCAAAGACCCCCCTCCCAACCGTCACTGCCCTTGGCTGTCTCCTGTCTTGGTTCTAGGCTCCGCCAGGTCAGGGGCTTATTCTACGTTTCTTTGTATTCTCAGCACCGAGAACAGATCTAAGTATTGTACCTGTTGCCGCATATACGATTGTTGACTGAGAGGATTAAATATACCTTAGTGTTTTCAGTCTCCAGAAGAAAAATCCTTATCTTTGTGTGGCTTTTATAGTTTATAAAACATATTCATCCCCAGGCTTCTAGCTTAGAAATGACCTGGTCAATGTAACTATATGTTTGTATTCTTCTAGAATGATACCGACTTAGTACTGACTGCTGAGGAGGGCTTCTGGGGCTGCCTCTCACTTGACAGAAGTGAGTAGTAGAGAAGTTCAGTGACCTGCCTGACGTCACACAGTTGGTGACATAACTGAGATTGTACGTCGGTTCTCCGGACCCCAGATCAGAGTATTTCGAATACTTGTAATTGGAATCCTTGCATTTATCTCCACCTTAATGAAATAGGTTGTGATCATCCCCCAAATGCTAAGACGATCCTTGAAGGAGGCTTTTTAAGCCCTATCTCTTGAAAGCCTTCACCTTTCTCCAAGGACTGACTGCTCTGCTAATCTAGGGCAAGGTTTTAGAGGACATCAGCTCTCTAAGAACTAGGGTGGCACTGCCCTCTCAAAGCAGCACTTGTCTCCCTGGTTGCCCCACCCCCCGGGCTGTAACCCCACACAAAACCATGACAGCCAGGCCTCTGAACGCCACGCTGTCCTCATTCCCCAGAATTCCTCCTCAACTCATCCATCTTATTGCCAAAGCATTCCCAGTGATTCCCACCCAACTCACCATTTCTTGGTACCACCAAGAGTGCTAAAGGAAACACCCAAGCTCCAGAAGCAAGCTTCATCCTTCCCTGCTTCTGTTAGCCACTCCCCCTCCGCCCCCACCCCCCCAGCAGTTACATGTGGGATGTCTAGTTCTCAAAAATTTACCCTTTAATGAATACACTTCTGATAAGAGAACAATTCTCTACAGAATTTTGAGTGGAATCTCCAAATTCTAAATGTTAACATTAGGGGATTTTTTTCCTACACATAAGATAGTATACTACTAGGAATATACATATTAAACCTGTAGTCTGCGTACATACCAATTACTAATATAAGTAAAACCATTTTCGCATTTTGGAAATGCTACCGAGTTTGTCAAAGAAAATGGCTTATTCTCGTGACTTCCCTGGTGGTTCAGTGGCTACGACTCCACACTCCCAATGCAAGGGGCCCAGGTTCAATCCCTGGTCAGGGAACTAGATCCCACATGCCACAACTAAAGATCCCGCACGTGGCAATGAAGATCCTGCATGCCACAACTAAGACCTGGGGCTGTCAAATAAATAAAC